>NC_056734.1:424752895-425057895 GCF_019279795.1 Protopterus annectens | reverse complement strand
ACCCAAGGGGCAGAGGACAAGCACAAATCCCTTACAAACCTTGCCAATGGGGTACTACAACACAGAAAGGAGGAGAAGACAGGTCCCAAACCACTAGAAGGCAAACACAATGACTTGAACATCAAACTGCCAAGCAAAACCCTCTTGGCAGCTCCCTTGGGAGGAAAATTAACACTTTTTGCAGACAACTGGCGCATCGTCACAAAGGACAAATGAGTCCTAGACATTATCTCACACGGATACAGATTCCATTTCCACATCTTGCCAAGGATAAAAGGAATGCCAAACCTGCCACAAAATCAATGGGCAGAGGCACAAAAACAAATTACAGCCCTCATGGACATGAAAGCCATCCAACTGGTACCTACACAGGAGCAAGGCCAAGGATTTTACTGAAGGCTCTTTCTAGTCCCCAGAAAGGACAATGCTTGGAGACCCATTCTGGACCTTTCAATTTTAAACACTTTCTTGCAAGTACCCAAATTCAAGATGCTAACACTACAGCAGCTTCTTCCCATGTTGGGCAAGAAAGCTTGGCTAGTAACGTTGGACCTCAAGGAGGCATACCTGCATGTCCCTATCAGACAAAATTGCAGAAGATACCTCCATTTCATTGCAGGTTCAACCCATTACCAATTCTCTACACTGCCCTTTGGCTTATCTACTGCACCCAGGGTCTTCACAAAATGCCTGGCACCAGTAATTGCATACTGCAGACAGAGGGGAATTCAAATATACCCATACCTGGACGACTGTCTCATACAAGCAGAAAGCAAGGACATTCTCTTACAACACCTGGCTTTTGTAAGACATCTTCTAAGTTGCCTAAGGTACACAGTAAACGAACAGAAATCAAAACTAGTGCCCTCACAAACTATGACATTCCTGGGTGCTAGCTTGAATACAATGGCCCAGATGGCTTATCTGACGCCAGACAAACAACTACAATTAACTCAAGACTTCAGAACAATGGCAACAAAGACCCAACTCCCTGCAAGAAAAATTCTGCAGGCCTTGGGCTTAATGGCATCTTGCATACTACTAATACCATTTGCAAAACTGCATATGAGGAAATTACAATGGTACCTAAAAAGCGTATGGACTCAACACAGTCACAGCTTGGAAACTATGATAACTCTCATTCCCTGCCTTCAACAGGAGTTTCTATGGTGGTCACAGGCTTGTCACCTCAACAAGGGTCAGCCTTTCACCCTACCCCCAGCCAGGCAAACTATGACAACAGATGCATCGGACTGTGCCTGGGGGGCACACATGGCAGGACAGTGCGATCAAGGCTTATGGACAGCAGATCAAAGGAATCTGCACATCAATCAAAAAGAAATGCTAGCTGTACAAAATGCTCTGACAGCCTTCAAGGACCTCTTGCATCCAGGACAGCTTATCATAAGGACAGACAACACCACAGTAATGTGGTACATAAACAAACAAGGGGGCACACACTCCTACCCTCTATGCAGCCAAGCAATGACCTTGTGGAACACAGCACTGGCTTACCAAGTTCAATTACAAGCTCAATTCCTGCCAGGAAAAAAGAACATATTGGCAGACGACCTAAGCAGAAACATCATGGATCCCCACGAATGAAAACTGGATCCACAAGCATTCACAATGATAACTCAAAAGTGGGGGCTCCCAGACATAGACCTGTTTGCCAGCCCTCAAAACTCTCAGCTAACAAAGTTTTGCACAAGGACTATTTACCAACAAGCTTGGAAAGTGGACGCACTCTCATTCAGTTGGAAAATGCTAACAGTATATGTCTTTCCTCCACTACCACTTCTCACAAAGGTGCTACTGAAAGTCAGGATGGAGAGACCCCAAATGATACTCATTGCTCCAGACTGGCCACGCCAGCACTGGTACCCACTATTAAGGAATATGGCCCATGGCCCACCATGGATTCTACCACAAATTACCCACCGGCACACCACACAGCAAGACAATCAGATTCTACACAGCCAGCTCAAAACCTTAAACTTGGCTGCATGGCAGATCACTTAGGCAACCAGCCAGCTCCTCTCTCACAAGCTGTTATGGAAGTTATTCTGGAGGCCAGGAGGCCCAGCACCAGGAAAGCCTACTCAGACAAATGGAAAAGGTTTTGCGCTTGGAACCAAGCTAAAGGCCAAAATACCCTTCAGCCTGACATACCTCAGATTCTGCAATATCTAACTGAGATGTTACACAAAGGGCTTTCTTTTTCATCTATTAAAATCAACCCCTCAGCTATTTCTGCTCACTACATCACATCCACTCTTAAGGCAGTTTCTCAGAGGGGCCAAGAACATTAGGCCTCCCAGGAGAGCACCAACACATACTTGGGACCTCAATTTTGTTCAGGAAAAACTCATGCTACCTCCTATTGAACCAGCTTTCTCAGCTGACCTAAAGTTTATATCATGGAAGACTGCCCTGCTGCTAGCAATCACTTCAGCTAGAAGAGTTTTAGAGCTTCAGGCACTAATGGCAGTAGAGCCTTTCCTCATTTTTCATCAAGACAGGGTTTCTCTACGAACTAACCCCTCCTTTATGCCTAAGGTGGTATCTAGTGTGGCCCTAAATCAAACCATCCATTTACCCACCTTCTTTCCAAATCCACAGAACAAAGGAGAAAGACTCCTGCATTCCTTGGACATTCACAGACAGCTACGTTACTACTTGGATAAAACTAAGGTTTTCAGAAAATCTGACCAGCTTCTTGTATCCTATGCTACAGCATCACAAGGAAAGGCTATCTCAAAACAAACCATTTCCAAATGGATAGGACATTGCATACGTTTTTGCTATACCCACCATGGAAAACCAGTTCCTGCTACCATAAGGCCCCACTCTACCAGGGCAGCAGCTACATCTACAGCCTTCCTCAGGGGGGTACCAACCAAAGATATTCTGGAAGCTGCAACTTGGAGTTCAGTACACCTTCACCAAACATTATCACTTACCACTTTACTCTAAGACCAGGGTGGACTTAGCCACTGCAGTTTTGCAGGGCCTATTAGCCCCCTCTAACCCTGTTTGACTCCTCCGCCCATCCTTAGCTTTGGGATTCTACCCAAGTGTGATGACTGCAGCAGGGTAACACGATGAACATAGTACAGTTTTGTACCTACCATAAATGTAGATGTTCGAGTGTATATCCTGCTGCAGTCCAGGTTGCCCTCCCTCCATCCCCTCTAAAACCAGCTGAACTTATCTCTATTCTATACAACTTCTGTGGTGTATATTTACTTGTGCCTAAGGGTTTTGCTTTACTTTTTTCAAGATAGCTATATATATACATATATTTTTGCCTACTTATTAGGGGCACCTGACATCTGGGGCAAGAAAAACTGAAGAAAATGTCGTTGGATGCCTCTGATATACCCCTGGCTCTCTGACGTCAGGGAAGAAGCGACAGCAACTGACACCGGACCAAGACTTTGGAATTCTGGCCGACTGCGGGACCGCCTGACGGCAGGATAACCCAAGTGTGATGACTACAGCAAGGTATACACTCGAAGATCTACATTTATGGTAGGTACAGAACTGTACTTTTTCATTGTGAGACTATTGTTGTGAAGTTGTTTTATCTCGCCTTCATTTTTGCTGATGGGTTTCGGAGCCGATCCCTGGCTTCGACTCTGCCAAATGCAAAAGCTCGAGGTCTTCAACCAGCTTGTTGCCTACTCCCTATCCCATGATGCACTCGTGCTTCCTTCAGATCTCGTTTGCCGCTGCAACAGATCGTGCATTTCACTAGCTCTGGCCAGTGAAATTTAAGTATTTTTCTTCTTATACTTACTGAAAATTTTTCTTCCACATTTAGCGATCTTGTTTGCCGCTGCGACAGATCGTGCATTTCACTAGCTCTGGCCAGTGAAATTTAAGTATTTTTCTTCTTATACTTATTGAAAATTTTTCTTTCACATTTAGCTAGCAGTACTTTATATCCGCAGTGGTGGTGCTGCGGTAGCGTTGTCGCCTCAGTCAGACGCTGTCCGGTTCAATTCTCAGCTAGAGTGTCTTCTGTGTGAAGACATGCGTGAATGGGCGTACCTATGTTGAGGGTTGTGCGTCAGGGCTGGTAACTCAGCACGTAAAAAATCAACTACCAATCATTAGCGGACCGGAGTTCCACTGTGGCGACCCCTAACCTGGAAAAGTCAAAAGACACAACAACAATAAAAAATTTAGCTAGCAGTACTTTAGATTAATTAGTTGATACAGGAGAATTATTCATAGTGCTTGTGCACTCCTTAGTTATAGATACTTTTCTCTGTTGTGTGGCAGTTTTATTAGGCCTAGTTAAAAACTCCGTTCCCTATTTAGTGTGCTTTATATATATATATATATATATATATATATATATATATATATATATATATATATATATATATATTTTTTTTTCATAGTTATTTGCTGTGTTTTCTTGATAGCTTAAACCTAGAGGCTAATTTCTTCCTTTGAGCCCATTTGGATCTATGTTGTGCTATGAAAGGGTTCATATTGCCTGTTTAAATTTGAAGGCTTTATAACTTTCCCTTTGTGTATGTGCTTAGTTGTAGGTTATTGTTAAAGGCCATATTTTTTAGGGCATCAATATATTGGCAGTGTTTCTTCTTTGTAGCATGTCTCAGCAAGAGAAATCAAAGTCTGGATTTAAGAAATGTCCTAAGTGTGGAAAAAAGATGTCCATAACTGATGGACACTCAGAATGTGTTTATTGCTTAGATGAGGTTCACCTGCAAGAGGACTGTTGCATATGCCATTCTTTTAACAGTAGAGTGTTGCATAAAAGGAAGAGTAAGGTGATTGGTAGAGGTCTAGTAAAATCTTCTTTTCAAAAATCTCTGGACAAAGACAATACCCAGGACAAGACGTCAAAATCTTCAAAAGCATCTTCGAAAACTTCTTCTGGGTCAGAGCTGAAGAAAGGTTCATGGACCTCTAAAGTGGCAGATAAACTATCTGCCTTGGCTCCACAAGTTTTGGAACTGACGGTTCTTGTTGGTAGGAGCCGATCCCAGGTATTGGAGCCGGTATTTCCTACCTTCAAGTCTCCTATCCTCCAGTCAGTGGCATCATCTGTAGCTTCTTCTCGGTCCTGAAGGCTTTCAGACATGGATGTGGATCGTGTGGTGCAGAGGCTTTTGCAGACACCGGTGCTAGCCAAACTTTTGTTGGGGATGACCGTTGGGGCTTCTGAACTGTCCGATACCCTTCCTGCTTCTTTTGTTCCTCCTCCGACTCAACTTGAGGTTTCGGAGCGGGAGTGTTCTGAGCTGATGATCGTGAAACCATCATTGCCGACACCTGTTCCAGGACTGTCTGTTCCAACACCTCAGACTTCCTCGGTGCAGACCGTGGACTCTAGAAGCCGACACTCGCATGTTAGGTCCGAAGAGGATAGTCAAACCGACTTTTCAGTTCCGACATTGCCTATTGGGGCTTTGGCGCAGGTAAGTTCGGCACCTTCCTCAGGCTCGGAGCCCACCACTTTTCAGTGCCAGGGGAATCACCTGCTTCTTCAGATCTAGGAGTTCCTTCGCATCGGAGCAGGGGGGCTTTTGATGCCATGAGGAGAGTGTTGTCCCCTCAGGCACCCACATCATCGGAACCAGCAACCTCCTCCCCTAAAGTGCCCGTGTCTATCTCTGCTTCACTGGTTCCACAAAACGTAGAGACCCAGAGCCTCAGGATGCCCCTTTGGACGAACCTTGCTCTTCCCAGACCTCACCAGAAGCTTCCACTGAGGAGGTTCCCAGGAAGAGACTTTGCAAGAGGAAGCATCTGGACTCCCCACAAGAATCCATCACTTCAGACACTGATTTAGATGAGTCAGAAGGGTCCCCCATCTGAGGATATCTCTTTCGGAGATATCTTGTAAATTCTTAAATAGAAGGGTGGCTGGCAGCCCATCAGCCATACTGATGATGAGTCAGTCTACCTGAAGACTTTCTGGTCTTAGCCCTCTGCAACTTGGGTGTCTCCACCTTTTGATGAGCTGATGGAAGTGGTTTGTCCAAAGGTGTGGGAGTCCCCAGATACCATGGAACCTGTCCCTCTGAGGCCTAATAAGTTTATTACCTCGCCCCAGGACAAGGCTTTTCTAACAAAAGGAGTTCCCGTTGATGCCATGGTGGTGGCAGCAGCCACCAAGAGGGAGTTATCCGAAACTTCATTTGTCCATGCACCTAATAAAGATACTAGGATCATAGACAGTTATGGAAAGCGCAAGTTTACTTCAGTGACTTTTGCTCTTTCGTCACTGAATTATCTGACGCATTTTACTAGATTGCAGAGAGATCTCCTAAAAGAGCTAGGAGATACTATACAGGGTTCAGTAGCTGCAGGGGTATTAGAGAAAATATCCTCAGAACTCTCTACCCTCACTTCCCTAACAAACTCGTCCATGCGTCTGCTTTCATACACAGCTGATGGAGCGAGCAGAGCAGCAGGTACAGGAATTGCTCTTAAGAGAGATTCCTGGATGTGCTTATGTCCCTTTGCGGAGCCCTTTAAGTCATCCTTTATCAACACCCCTTTCAGTGGCTCGTCCCTTTTTTACACCCAAAGTGAAAGAAACGCTGACTAGGAGTGAACAAGAGAGAAATATTCTGTCTGCCGTCGGAGTCTGTTTTTCCACACCTACCAGACCTTACCCAAAGGTCAGAAGAGAGGAAAGATGTGGTTCCGGAAATCTCAAAGAGCCTTTCAGGACACTCATGGTGAACCCTCCTCCAGAGGCAGAGGAGGGGGTAATAATGGGATGGTCTATATCAGAAGATCGAAGTTTCAAAACATTGAATCTGATATGGTCGACACCATATGATCGAAGGCTTGAAACTTTGAATCTTTTAATGGAGATGTCTGTACAGTGTTGAAAGGGTAGAGTTCCCTTTTCTGCACTGTAGTGCGAACTCAGAGTTGGTATATTTAAGTAATGGGATGGGGGGGTGCAGGGCAGCTTGCCCCCCTGCTTAGAGCGTTTAAATGGTTTGTTTTTGTAGGTTGTTGTGTTTTATTACTTTTTTGATGTTTCAAGGCTTCGATTATATGGTGTCGACCATAACAGATTCAAAGTTTTGAAACTTCGATAATGTTATATAGACCCTAATGGAAGATGCAGTTCACGCGGCAGGGGGGATTCGCAGAACCAGGTTGACAGATATTAGTTCTTTGGAAAGCCCTATCAGAGCTCCTGAGAGGAGACCCGCCTGTCCATCTCTGGAGTCAGTCAGGGGACACTTATCTTTGTACCCACTCGCCTGGCTAAAAATAACAAAAGACAGCTGGGTACAAAGCATCATATCCAGAGGTTGCACTATTCCCTTTTCCACCCCACCTCCCTCAATAAGAAAAATCCCAGACGTTATACCCAGTCACAGGGAACAAGCAACTATAGAGATTCAAAGGTTGCTGGAAAAAAAGAGTCATCCAACCAGTCCCAGCAGACCAGATAGAATCCGAAACTTACTCAAGGTTCTTTTTAGTTCCAAAGAAAACAGGGAACTGGAGGCACATACTGGATCTGAGCAGACTGAACAAATCAGTGAAAAAGACAAAACTCCAGATGGTCAAGCTATGGTTGATACTTCTGTTTTTAGGGAAAGACAGTTAGATGTGCTCAATAGATCTCCAGGATGCGTACTACCACATAAAAATGGCTAGACCATCCAGGAATTATCTGCTCTTTTGGCTGGGGGCCAGTCATTACCAGTTTTGAGCTCTGCCCTTTGGTCTCACTGCAGCCCCCAGAGTGTTCACCAGATGTATGGCAGTAGTCATGGCTCATTGAGACATTTAGGTTTCCATACCTAGATGATTGGCTCCTTACCGCCACCACCAGGCATCAGCTCATTCAAGGGACACCACTATGAATCTATGTAACAAGTTGGGGATTACTATAAATTTAGAAAAGTCTGCCTTATTGCCATCGGTGCATACCGTTTTTATTGGAGCAGACTTAGACACCACCACTATGACCTTAAAACTTCTGCCAGAAAGGGTGTCTACTCTTCGACAGCAGGTTCAAACTCTTCTCTTAAAACAAAAAGCCCCAGCATCTGTGGTTCTCAAATTGTTGGGCACAATGGCAGCAGCAATCATTGCAGTCCCATTGGGCTGGATGCACATGCGCATACTACAGTGGCTACTGTTCACGCAATGGGCGTTTCAGGATCTCCCAGTGTCTCATCAGATTATGATCACAAACTCCTGCATGAAGGACCTTCAGTGGTGGCTAACATCGCATTGGGTGACAATAGGCAGTACCTTTGATGTCCTTCAAGGATGCATCTGCAGTCCTTACATATGGGGTTGTCCTGCCTCTGGCAGCCCTTCGGTCGGCCGGATTCCAGTCTTTTTTGCCGCGCGGGGACCGAAGCAGAAGCAGTTCGCAAGTGCCGGTCGGCCAGCTCCTGTGATTTCAGCTACCGAAGTCTTCAAAAAAGCTAAGTACCCCATTGGGGACTCTTTCTTGCCTCAGCCAATGTCAGATCAAACGGTTAAAGTTAATAATTGTTTATCTTGTGGGAAACAAATACCTCATAAGGATTTCCACTCTTACTGCTTACCCTGCCTAGGCCAAGACCACGACGTCTCGGCCTGTTCAGCCTGTGCTTCCTTCAATAAATGCACTCTTAGGCGTCGGGCAGAGTTTGCAGAGGAATTTTTTGGGGAAAATTTCAGTTATATCATGCCGTTGGAGCTTCCGACAGCCCATTTACCCAAAAAACGTAAGGATAAGGACCGACACACGCGGTCCGCGGTTTCGGCCGACTCCACGCCTAGGCCTACCGCGAGTGTTTCGGTCTCTACTGAAGCCGAATCTCTACCGCTTCCGACCGACGACACCGCACAGCCGGTAACTTCGGTACCGGAGGCCATCACTGAGTCGGTCATAGAATTTCCGTCTGAAACCGGTGCTCAGGAAATATCCAACACCTTTTCTGTTGATAAAACTACTCCAAGCACGTGGGGCAGCCAGGCCTCCTGTATCCATGTCCATTAAGGCCTTTACACGGGCTAAAGCTGCTAAACAGCCAAAATCTCTCCCTCCCAAGGCTATACCTCAGGGATCCACTACCGGTTCACAAATTTTAAGTTTGGCTGAAGACCTTATTTCCTTAATCAGGGGCTCTCAACCACATCCAGACAGGGGCTCTCAACCACCTACAGGCAAAAGGCCCAGGATTGAGCAGACAGATCCCCAGTCTTCTGATGAGGCCTCAGATGACTCTGCCGTTTCAGACTACCAGGAGGAGGCCCTTCCGGTCTACGAGGATTCTGATGCAGAGGAATCTATTCCCTCAGCCTCCCCCCCTGAAGAGTTTTCCTTTGGGGAGACCCTACACTCCATGAGAGAGCATTTCAAATGGCAAGGCCAGGAATTCTCTGATTCCAGGAAGAGGTTAAGGACCTTTTTACATTTACCTCAGCATAGACCTTTGGCTATTCCTCCTGTTTTAAATGTCATAGAAGATGTGTACTCTGAGTCTGGTATTTCCCCTGACTCCCTTCCTCCGGCTCCTGTCAAACCTGACAGGTACTACAGGGTCCCGGACTCACATCTATACCTTTACAAGGGCCACTCTGCTGACCCAGAAACTATTTCCCAGGGCCCTAAAGGGGTTACAACCACCATTGCCAAGAATCCACTTTCTTCTGAAAGGGAATCCAGGGCTTTAGAGAGATGGGGTAAAAAAGTGTATACTTCTTCCACACTTTCTATGAGAGCATTAAATTGTCAATTCCACATGATACAGTATCAAGAGTATCTGTTAGATGAATTGCATAAAAAAACTAACCTCGCCTGAACCCCTAGACCGCAAGGCTCTTCAGGATTTGGTACATAACTCTCAGCAGGTTAGCAACCATTTCTTACAGTGTGGTTATGATGCAATGGAAGCTTCATGTAGGTCAGCAAAGACAGGTGGTCATACGTACACATGCTTGGCTGAAGGAACAAACACTGCCAGATCATGTTAAAGCAAAGCTTCTGGATGCACCACTGGAAAAACAAAAGTTATTTGGTTCCACGGCTCAAGAGGTCTTAAAGAAATTTGAGGAAAAGGCTAAATCAGTACAAACAGTCAAAGATTTTCTCCAGGTCCAACCACCAAGATTCAGCAGAAATTGGCCTTCTAAGACTTGGTCCTTTCCAGACACAGACAGATTTCAAAGAGGCAAAAACAGGCGTGCCAGAGGTAGGGGGCAAGCTCGAAGCTCCTACAGAGAACGTCAATGGCAGCCTCCTAACCAGAGAGGTAGTGCAGGACCTACAACTACTGCACAAGGACAAACTCAATGACTTGACTTTGACTCCGCCAACCAGGGCTCAATTGGAAGCACCTTTGGGCAGAAAGCTATCTTTATTCTCAGAAAATTGGCACAGTATTACAAAGGACAAATGGATACTGCAAATAATAGACAAAGGATACAGATTCCATTTTCATACATTACCAAAAAGACAAGGCATGCCAAACCTGCCACCAAATCAAAGGGCAGAGGCTTTCAAGCAAATTTCCAAACTACTACAAATGAAGGCAATAGAGAAGGTTCCTTGTACAGAACAAGGCCAAGGATTTTATTCCAGACTATTTCTTGTTCCAAGAAAAGAAAAGCAATGGAGGCCTATTCTGGACTTGTCCGCACTGAATACTTATCTCATCGTGCCAAAATTCAAAATGCTGACCTTACAGCAACTCCTTCCCATGCTGGGCAAGGGGTCCTGGCTGGTAACTCTAGACCTCAAGGAGGCATACCTGCATGTCCCTATCAGACAAAGTTGCAGAAGACACCTCAGATTTCTTGCAGGTTCAGAGCATTATCAATTCTCAGCATTGCCCTTTGGCTTATCTACTGCGCCCAGAGTATTCACGAAATGCCTGGCATCAGTAATTGCACATTGCAGACTTCAGGGGATTCAAATGTACCCGCCTTATACAAGCGGACAGCCAACAAACATTGGTAAAACACTTGGACTATGCCATCCGCCTACTACAGGCCTTGGGATACACAGTCAACATTCAGAAATCAAGACTTGTTCCATCCCAACGAATAATTTTTCTGGGTGCAAAGCTGGATACAAACACCCAAATGGCTTTTCTCACAGAAGAAAAACAAGAACAATTACTGGATTATTTCAGAAATCTGACAACACAAACCCAGCTGACTGCAAGGAAAATCCTGCAGGCCCTGGGTTTCATGGCATCTTGCATTCTTCTGATTCCACAAACAAGGCTGCATATGAGGAAACTACAATGGTACCTAAGGAGTCTATGGTCTCAACACAGTCACAGCCTAGAAGCTTTGATCCCCCTCATTCCATGCCTTCAAAAGGAATTTATGTGGTGGACACAAGCAAGCCAGTCAAACATGGGCCTGCCTTTCAGCAAGCCTCATACCAGCCAAACGAAACCATCACAACAGACGCCTCAGACCATGTATGGGGAGCACACATGGAGGGCAGATGTATTCAAGGGCAATGGACACAAAAGGAATTGCGCCTGCACATCAACCAAAAGGAAATGCTGGCAGTGATACATTCAATAGAGGCCTTCGAACATTTCCTGCATCAAGGTCACCTGCTAATAAAGACAGACAATACCACAGTTATGTGGTACATAAACAAGCAAGGAGGTACCCATTCCTACCCTCTTTGCAGGCTGGCAATGAATCTTTGGGATCTTTCCCTAAAACTCAATATAGAGCTGCATTCCCAGTTCGTACCAGGAAAGGACAATGTACTGGCGGACAGCCTAAGCAGAAACACCATGGATCCACACGAATGGATGTTGCATCCAGACATTTTTCTTCAGATAGCACAATCATGGGGAAGGCTGGACATAGATCTTTTTGCCTCCCCCCACAACCATCAGCTGAAGAAATTCTGCACAAGGACATACCATCCTCAAGCATGGAAAGTGGATGCCCTCTCCTTCAACTGGAATGTTCTAACAGTATATGCTTTCCCACCTCTTCCCTTAATGACCAAAGTCTTACTGAAGATCAGGACAGAGCAACCAAAAGTGATTCTGATAGCTCCGGACTGGCCAAGACAACACTGGTACCCACTGTTAAAGAGTATGTCACGCACGAAACCGTGGCCTCTACCACAATGGCCTTTTCTTCTGACACAGCACAATTACAAAACTCTGCACTCCAGCCTAAAAACCTTGCAGCTGACAGCCTGGAAAATACCTTGACTCCCCACCAGAATAAACTATCCAAGAGGGTAAAGGATATCATCATGGAAGCTCGGCGGCCTTCCACAAGAAAGGCATATTCAACAAAATGGAAAAGATTTCGAACCTGGAGCACCGCAAAGGGTCAGGATCCGACAATGATGAGCATTCCACATATCCTTGAATACTTGGCTGAAATGCTCCATAGTGGCCTTTCTTATTCATCCATAAAAATTCATGCTTCAGCTATTTCAGCAGAGTACAACACTTATCCACCTGTATTTTCTCATCCTCTGCTAAGGCAGTTTCTAAGAGGGATAAAAAACATCAACCCTCCAAGGAAACCACCAGTGCCTTCATGGAACCTTAACTTCATGTTGGAAAAATTAACTCTACCTCCCTTTGAACCAGCAGCATCTTCAGAATTACAATTCCTGTCCTGGAAGACTGCCTTCCTTCTGGCCATAACCTCAGCAAGAAGAGTATCTGAGTTACAGGCCCTCATGGCAGTACAACCATTTCTAATTTTCCATCAGGACAGAGTCTCTTTGAGAACCAAACCTTCATTCATGCCAAAGGTGGTATCCAGGGTGAACCAAGCTATCCACCTGCCTACTTTCTTTCCAAATCCACAAAATAAAGGAGAGAAACTTCTGCATACCCTGGACATTCACAGACAGTTACACTACTACTTGGACAGAACTAAGACTTACAGAAAAACTGACCAACTGTTTGTAGCATATGCTGCTGGTGTACAAGGAAAAGCAATTTCCAAACAAACAATTTCAAAATGGATAAGAAATTGCATTTGATTCTGTTACTCTTTTCATGGAAAAGCTGTGCCAGCTAACATCAGACCTCATTCCACCAGAGCAACAGCCACCTCCACAGCCTTCTTAAGAGGGGTGGCTACAAAGGACATTTTAGAAGCTGCTACATGGAGCTCTGTGCATACATTTTCCAAGCATTACAACTTGCCTTTATATTCCAGATCAAGAGCAGGCTTTGCTACTGCAGTCCTGCAGGGCATGTTAGGTACACCATCTGTTTCTTAGGTCCTACCACCCC
This sequence comes from Protopterus annectens, assembly GCF_019279795.1. NCBI lineage: Eukaryota > Metazoa > Chordata > Ceratodontiformes > Protopteridae > Protopterus > Protopterus annectens. Next base: position 425,044,639 of record NC_056734.1, on the reverse strand, counting down.
CAGCTTGGCTATGGTATTCTACCCATATGTAAGGACTGCAGATGCATCCTTGAAGGACATAGTACAGTTTTGTACCTACCATAAATGTAGATGTCCGATAGGTATGCATCTGCAGTCAGGTTTTCCCTCCCTCCTACCCCTCTGTGGTATTCTTTGGGTTCCTATCCCTCATTTTAGCTAGCTGGGGTTATCTTTCATGGTGTATTTGTTTTTTTATTGCTGTGCATGTTTGGAATGTATTAATTTCTCCAAAATTTAGCCTTCTTTAGAGGGCACCTGGCATCTGGGGCAAGAAAAACTGAGGAAGATGGTGTCGGCTGACGCTTTTATACCCCAGGCGCTCTGACGTCAGGGAAAAGGGCGACATCAGCCGACGCCGGACCCAGACTTTGGAATCCGGCCGACCGAAGGGCTGCCTGAGGCAGGACAACCCCATATGTAAGGACTGCAGATGCATACCTATCGGACATCTACATTTATGGTAGGTACAAAACTACTTTTTACCTACACCAGTTACCATAGTGACCAAGGATGCTTCCTTGATAGGGTGGGGGGGGGGCATTATCAGGGAAGAACAGCCCAAGGCACATGGAAACAACACGAGGCCAACCTGCATATCAGTGTACTAGAGATGAGAGCTGTACGTCTAATGTTGCAGTCCTTTCAAGACTCTATTCCTCTAGGGACTATTGCAGTGCAGACAGACAATATGTCAGTAGTCTGGTACATAAACAAGGAGGGACCAAACCTTACCTCCTATGTCGAGAGGCCCTGAGGGTATGGCAGTGGACGACATCTACCCAGCGCTTTCTGATAGCAATGCACATCCCGAGGATGTCCAACTTAATAGCAGAGTAACTGAGCAAGGCAATTTTATTGCCTCACAAGTGGTCCCCGAAGAAAGAAGTAGCGGAAAGGATATTCTGCAGATGGGGCCAGCCTTGCTGCGATCTCTTTGCAACTCCCACAAACACCAAACACAGCAGCTATTTTGCCCTAATCCCCCCTCTGGGAGATGCTGCAAAGGATGCGCTTGTACACGATTGGCCCCCGGGTCTCCTGTATGCCTTTCCACTTTGTACCACTGATACTCAAAGTTTTACAGAAAGCCAGTGCCCTGGGAAGGACCATCATTTTAGGTGCCTTACCTTCAACTACTTCTAACTTTTTTTCTACCACATAATTTCAGGAAGAGTCAATTGTATAACTGCTGCTCAATCTGTCTTAAATCTGAATGTAATGTTATGTTAAGGCATTCTATAGTTATGTCAAGAATCTAAATGGCAATGCTCAGAGCTACAGCAGAATGGCATTAAATATACCGATCCCAAGGATTTTGCCAATATCCTGGTAGATCGATTTAGTGCAAACTTCACCCCTTCTCACCCTGTAAAGGGCTCATCTCAATACCAAAAGATTACCAAATTCCGGTAATCATGGCCACACAGGTAGAAACCGCACTCTCCAAAGCTATGAATACAGCATCCAAGGGACCAGATGACATCCCAGGCTGTGCACTACATGAACTACAAAATGAACTGGCACCTCACCTAAGTGTCATGTTTAATCATAGCCTCAGCTCAGGCTTCGTGCTCACTGAGTTTCACACAGCTACAGTTATCCCACTCCACAAGGGGGGGGAGGTCCACCTTGGATCCTGGGAACTACCGTCTCATCAGTCTGAAGAGCCTGATCTGCAAGGGCATGGAACACATTATCATGGAGCTTATAAACAAAGACATTGGCAACCTTCAAACACTGGACCCCACACAGTTTGGGTTCATGAAGGGCCAATCTTGTCTCCTGTACCTGATTCAAAGAAGTCAATCAGTCTCCAGAGCTGTGGATGAGGGTAAGGCGGTCCACACAGCCTATCTGGACCTTGCCAAGGCCTTCAACACCATCCCCCCCCGCTGGACTCATAGATAAACTTACTAAGCTGGGCATTAATCCCTACATCAGTTGATGGGTTGCCAACTGGCTTACTGACAGAACCCAGACTGTAAAAGTAGCCAACTCCAAATCTGGCTCGTGACAAGTGGAGTACCTCAGGGTTCAGTCCTGCGACCACTCTTGTTTGGCATCTACTTCTTTGAAGTACAGGCCAACACTAATGGACTCTGGATAACAAAGTTCGCAGATGACTGCAAACTGGGAGCCATTATTGAATCCCCAAATGATGTGGATATTCTACAAAAAGGCCTTACAGAAACAGATGCTTGGTGCCAGAGCCATGGGCTCAAGCTTAATGCCAAGAAATGTATAGTTATCCCGTCTGGGGAAAAAACATGTACCCATGAATTACCACATAGGTGGAAGTACACTAAATACTGAAAGTGTGATGAGAGACTTAGGGATACAGGTGGACAGTGGTCATACCTTCGATAACCACATCGCCACAACAGTTAAGAATTCTTTCTATGTGGCACACTTCATCATTAAGCACTTTTCATCCAGAAAAAAGGAGGTCATTGTCCCACTGTACTCATCCCTCATTAGACCCATTATAGAGTACAATGCTCCATTTGGTATGTACCTCACAAGACATGTAGAACAGCTGGAAAGGCCGCAGCAATACTTCACTAAAAGAATCACAGGCCTAAAGCAGATGCCCTCTACTGACTGTCTAAAAAAACTCCAGCTATACTCTGTGGCATATCGTCTACTCAGAGGCGATCTCTGCTTAACATACAATGCCATGTCAAACCCTGAGCTGTTGGACATGCATGCTCCACTTAAAGAAATCCCAATCTCTCAGAGCCACATGCTCCAGGGATCTAAACCTTGTCATCACAATAAACAAAACATGCTGGAGGGATAGGTTCCTGACCCAGAGACTCCCCAGACTCTGGAATAGACTGGCCATACATGTCAAGCAGAGCACCTCCTTGAGGCTCTTCAAAAGGAACCTTGACGATTGGATGGGAGATAGGAAATTCACCCCGGGGATCACATGTCAACCCTGCTAAACAGGGGTCCAGGGAAGTAAATATTGTGGGAAGAAATATCCAGGGAATTCTTATGGCTAGGCTTGTATAGGCCCTAGGGCCGATAGCCTAGTACCAACCTATGTATATATAAATTTAAAAATAATGTTTTTTGTAAAGTGTTTTATAATAAGTTAGTACTATATGTGCTAAATGCTGGTATTGGTTATGACTGTAATCTGCTTGAAACTAGCATTTACTAAATGTTCAATGTGTATTATCATCTTAAAGCTTTTCTCCCCGGGCCGCCGCTGAAAATGGACATATATCCAGTTGGACTATCCCGGTCAACAAATGTAAAATAAATAAATAAATACATTTTAATGGCCCCCTACTGGCCTCATTAGATTTGGTTCCCCTTCCTTTGGCCTCATCTCTTGGAAGAACCTTGGATCCTGGACCCAGTTCCAGACCTTCTGATTCATTCATCGGGGACTCTTCATCCATAATGATAGTCTTCAGTCTCTCAAATTGACAGCTTGGCTGCTCCAATTCCAAATATAGCCAGGTTTCAGAATCTTTCTGCTGCAGCTCAACATATTTTAACATCCTCCCACAAATCATCTACCAGAAAGTTATATTTCAGTAAATGGGAAAGGTTCTTAATGTGGGCGTCCCAAAACAACATTGATCCTTATCTGGCTTCAGTATCATCCATTTTAGAGTTTTTAACTAAGCTGTTCAATAAAGGGGCAGCTGCAGCAACCATTCGAATTCAACTAGTGGCAATATCAAACTTTCATCTTGGTGATCAAGGGTCTAATATCATGTCACATAGACTCTCCAAAGCTTTTCTGAAAGGTACCATACATCTAAGACCACCCATTAAATCCCCTGCTGCCCCATGGAATTTAAATCTTGTTCTTTCGTGGATCATCCTACCCCCATTTGAACCAGCCTCCTCTTGTGACCTGAAATATCTCTCATGGAAAACCATATTTCTAGTAGCCATCACTTCTGCTCAGAGGGTTTCAGAGTTACGGGCCTTGTCCATTAAACTTCCATATTTGACTTTTCCTTCAGTGGGAACTAAGAAACTCTTAGAAGTGTTTTCACAGGGTAAGAATGTGGACCAGCTATTACCAGTAGTAGTTTTTGCAGCTCCTGCTTCTCTTTTTATAAGGTAGAGTCAAACTACTCTACCAGAAAGGCAAAAAGGGACATATAATAGAATGGTATAATGCCGATGGAGAAGGGGAGGTGGAGAATATTGTTACTGTGAATGAAAGAAACCGAGATGCTCTTTCTGGTAATAAGGCACACAGGTGTTTTCAACTTACCTGGTATGTTTGGATAATATGTCCTTATGCAAGAGGTTCTCCCATTCGATTCTCGGCTGGAGTGCGGGGAGTGCCTTCTGTGTGGAGTCTGCATGTCCTCCCTGTGGTTGGGTGGGCGTTCAAAAGACACGAGTAAATGGGCTTGCCTTCATTGAAGATTGAACGTCGAGCTGGCACCTCGACGTTCGTGAAAATCTACTGCCAATCATTAGCGGACCAGAGTTCCGCTGTGGCAACCCCTAACTGGGAAAAGCCGAAAGACAACAACATTAACTTTTCACAATGATAGAGTTTCTCTTCGGACAAATCCCTCATTTTTACCAAAAGTATGCTTAGACACAAGCCTCAATCAAGCTGTAGAGTTGCCTGTATTCCTCTCTAAATATAGCAATAAGATGCTGCACAAGCTTAATGTCTACAGGCAGCTTCATTTTTATTTAGATAGAACCAAGGATTTTAGAAAATCTGAACAGCTTTTCATTTCCTTCTCAGATTCAAACAAGGGTGCTCTGGTGGTGAAAACCACTTTATCAAAATGGTTATCAGATTGTATCTCATTTATTTACAGTTCAGTCAATGAGCCATTACAACACAAAGTAAAGGCTCACTCAGCTCGAGCTGTCTCCACTTCAGCATTTTTGTCTAAATTACCAATAGACGCCATTTGTGCGGCAGCTATTGGTCAAGGCCACATACTTTTATCACTCACGACAAAGTAGATAGGGCCTCCAAGGACCGGCCCTTCATTTGTTCTACTGTCCTGAGGAATATACTCCCGTGAGCCACCCTAGAAAGATGGTGATTGGGACACTAACCCATCAGTAAGAATGAAGCCGAGATAGAACAACTTCATATAAAGAAGTTATGTACTCACCATAACGTTCCATGTGAGGTGTTCATCTCTCCTTCATTCATACATCCCACCCTCCAAACCCCGTACCACTTTTTCTTGGGGACCGAGGTATTAATCCTTATCTAGTGTATTCTGTGATACTACTGTTGGGAAATTAGTCACCTTAGTTGGCAGCAAACAATATCTGAGGGGAAGCAGTAGTGCATCATGGGACAGGGAGTAGCCCACGAGCTGGTTGAAGTCCGTGAGCTTTTGCATTTGGCCGAGTCTGAGCCAAGGATCGGCTCTGAAAACCTATCAGTAAGAATGAAGGCAAGATGAGCAGCTAACATGTAACGTTATGGTGAGTACATAACTTCTTTTGTGAAATTTGAAATAAGTGTTTTAAATTAAATCCAAGTATGTAATAATTGTAGAAGTAAAGAAGAAAATAGTATGCACACTGACAGGTTTTAACAGTGTTTATGGTAACTGGGGAGAAATAGTCAAGTAATGGGACATTAATCCTTATCTAGTTATCAGGAAGAGCTGCTGCTGGGGGGTGGGGTGCTGCTGTTTTGTGTGTGTGTGTGTGTGTGTGTGTGTGTGTGTGTGTGTGTGTGTGTGTGTGTGTGTGTGTGTGTGTGTGTGTGTGTGTGTGTGTTGGGAGGTCCTGATCTGTTACCTTGCCTAGGGCATCATTTGACCATGATCCAGCTCTGGGAACCAGTATTTTATATGGAAACAGTTGACTTTTTGGTGTCCCTACAAGCCAGAATCAGCTGTCACTCACAAAAAATAGATCAGTTTAGAAAACAGGCTTTCCTTTATGTACTGCAATTTATTTATTTTGGAGAAATGCAGTGTCTGTGATTTTCACGTCTTGCAGGGTACTGTCTAAATTAACATAGTTGAAGGTATATTACACATTGTATTTATTCCCTTGTAAGTACATATAAATGAGAAATACAGCTTCTCACTTCTGTATCAGCAAAACAGTTGACAAGTTGCTGAATCGATGGTATCCATAAAATAAACTTTGTTGTGATGCTTAAATATTTTTTCCTTTTTTCTTTGTAGCCTAATTGAAGGGTAACGGTTGTGGGAAGCAGTATTTCTGCTTCTTTCCTCTTTAAGTGGCAAAACTGATGACATCTAAAACCAAAGAAAATATTTTTATATAAGGCTACTTCCAGGTTCTTAGCAGACCAGAAAGAAGTCTCCAGCTTAAGTCATCAAGTCAGACATATGCACATATGTGGAATATCACAGATCATACTTCACAAGGAGCAAATTGTGACATTTGCAATGGGATTGGCATATACTTTTTAGGTGTTGTAGTTGTCTCACTGAATTTCACAATCAATTTACAGAGTTTGTTGGACAGTCTTAGCGCCCCCAGCCTGTCAACATATTTTGTGACTTTGATCTCTATAACTAGTAAGGTATCAATATCCTTTAACATTTGGTCAGATCACATTTGGTGTTTTTTAAAGGTTCGGGGTACGGGGAGTGACAGTCTTTTCTTTTATAACATTTTATCTGTCTGCTACTGCCTGACTAGATTACATGGTTCATGATTAAATTTTTGCTCACTGCATTATTTTAAAATAAAATAAAAAAGAGAGTTAAACTGGTTGTATTTCACATCAGTACTTTGAAAATGAAAATTTATAGCATTGACATATTTTGTTGGGGTGGGGGAGTGAGAGAGAGAGAGATTCAACCTCTTGCAGTATTTTAAACCTTTGACTTATCTCACATAGTTTGTTTACTGATAATTCAAAACTAACAGACACTTTGTCACATTTAGGATATTATACAGCTGTATCGAGATAACTTCTGTGTGTCTTGAACACTTTCACTACCACACTTGCATCTAGCTTTTGAAGTGCTGTTCTAAATGCAGTCTTGCACTTCGGGTGACTAATTCCATGCTTTCTGCTGTTTATATAAGAGAAAATTATAGCTGCAGAGTCCTACCAATAGATTTCAAAGGATACTTTCTTTAAAATTGTAAGAGAAAAACACTTTGTCAAAAAATAATACACACTTTGTCAAAATCATGACTTGTATTAATTGTGTGGTACTGACATTCCATGGTCCACAACTCCCATTCATTTTTGGGAGGTCAGATGCAAATTACTATGTATGTGGTCTCTGAAAAATTCTTGTCTTATATGGTAATTGCAGATGGCAGAAGGTTCTTCCTGTGCCAAGTCACATTTATTATACCACACAACAATGTGGAAGCTATCAGATCTTTCAAATATCTTCCCTTTCCATGTGCACCAGGGTTTTGTTGCATGATGCATCATTCCAAAGATATGCCTTTAATTGCATCTTTCATGCAACACATTGTCAGTCAGCTCAGTATTGAAAATATTTCTCATTTTCACGTTTTGTTAGTTTTAAGCCTACAGCTGGTTGACAAGTCCATTTGGCTAAAATGGTGACACATTTTTATAAAACTAATAGAATTATTTGAGCTACTATAGATGAGTTTTCTTTGATTATTATTTCCAGTTGTAGTTGCATACATTTTTATTAGGCATTTAGCCAATGTGTTATACTTACTGAATGAAACTTGAGCATGGTTAAAGAAGACATTTCACAATGCATTGGTTTCTCATGATGTTATAATCCCTGCATAATAAGATATTTGTTCTTTTGTTGTTTAGGTTGTATCTTCAGTTCCTTAACAAACAAAGCATAATTTCCAATAACTGATTACTAGCTGTAATCCTACTATGTCTGCCTACAGGAAAGTTTAGTTTAGTTTCTGCCTATCCCTTTTAGTGGCTGTCATTTGAGAACTATCTTGTGTGCGTATCTTTTAAACTATTCATTTTATCAAATTTGTTCACTGGTTATCTTTTTCATTAAGTATCTTCACTAGCTGTAACTTGACTGTTGAAGTACAAATGCAGCATTCCTCACCACAGAGTGGCCATTTATGTCCCAATGTTTGCCAATGTTTTTCTATTTGTGGAACTATTTCTTGCACTAGTTTGTGTGCATCACTTTCTCGCTGTGAATTTTTTTTTTGATTTAGCTGTTTCATATTGTTGAACCTTACCAGTGTTTTTGGATTCAGGATTCGCACCAAACTGTGTAAAAAATACACTATTTTCTCTCTGAAGAAATAATACTTCACATTCCTTTAACATGTTATACTCCCCATAGCAAAAAAAAAAAAAAAAAAAAAATTCACATTCCTTTAACATTTTATACTCCCCATATATATAGAGAGACAGAGACAGAGAGAGAGAGTGCGTGAGAGAGACACACACACACACACACACACACACACAGAGGGCTAGACATATATATGTATATAGCAAACTTCAAACTACTTGCATCCGAAGTGGAAAGCTTCACTATTCCCTTGCAGAAGGATAATGATATCCAGGATGCAGAATCCTACACCAAGGCACTCTATATGTATCTTCAGGATTGCATGGACCGTGCTATCCCAAATAAAACCAAGACTCCTTCCTCAAGCAAGAAGAAACCAGTCTGGTGGACCCCAGCCATAAGCAAACTTTACAATAAAAGGAGGAGACTTATACAAAAAAAGGCCAAATCTCAAGTAGAAAAATCATCCCTGATCAGCATTAAGAAATTGAGGGCCCTCATCAAGTCAACTAAAGCTAATTTTGAAAAGAAAGTTGCCAGGGATATCCATAAGGCCTTCTATGCCTACGTCAAAAACCTAAATGGCAATGCTCAGGTCTGTTCTGAGCTAGTACAAAATGGAACAAAATACACTGACCCTTCTGACATTGCCAACATCTTGGCTGACAGGTTCAGTGAACCCCCCCCACCACCACCACCTACAGGGCCTATTACCATTCTAGGGGATTGTGTAAGTCCAATTATTACTGATACGTTGATTAACAAGGCTCTATCTAAAGCTAAAAACACTGCCTCCATGGGACCAGATGGTGTCCCAGGCTGTGTCATACTCGAGCTCCAAAAGGAATTAACCCCGCATTTTAATACCCTGTTCAGTCTCAGCCTCTCCACAGGATATGTGCCCATAGAATGGCACACGGCAATGGTGGTCCCGCTACACAAGGGTGGGGCCACAACTGACCCTGGGAACTACCGACCAATAAGCCTGACCAGTCTGATCTGTAAGGCTATGGAGCGAATCATTATGGAACTCATAAATGGAGAGATTGGGAACCTCCAGTCGCTGGACCCCACACAGTTTGGCTTAGTCAAGGGCAGATCATACCTCCTGAACCTGGTGGATTTCTTTGAGACAGTTACTCAGGCTATAGATAAGGGAAAGGAGGTACACACGGCTTACCTTGACCTTGCTAAAGCATTTGACACTATTCCCCTTTCAGGTATTATTGATAAGCTCACCAGCCTGGGCATAAACCCTTATGTCACAAGATGGATCGCAAACTGGCTCTCAGACAGATCCCATAAAGTAAGAGTAGCGAGGTCTATGTCCGAATCCAGAACAGTAATGAGTGGTGTGCCTCAGGGCTCTGTCCTGGGGCCCCTTCTGTTCGGCATATACTTCTCAGAAGTACAGGCAAGCACGGAAGGGCTGTGGCTGACTTAAGTTTGCAGACGACTGCAAACTGGGTGCTATAATAGAGTCTCCGGCCGACGTGGAGATCCTCCAGAAGGGCCTAAATGAGACTGATGCATGGTATCAAAGCCATGGTCCCAAGCTAAATGCAAACAAATGCGTAGTAATCCCCTTTGGAAAAAACAGAGTACCCGCAAACTACAACATAGGAGGTAATCCCCTGAAATCTGAAGAGGAAATAAGGGATCTAGGGACCCAAGTAGATAGTCAGCTTTCCTTTGATAACCATGTTGCCAAAGTGGTTAGAAAATCCTTCTGTGTGACCCATCTGATCACAAAAGGGTTCGCATCAAGATCTAAGGATGTAATGGTGCCCCTCTACTCTTCCCTCATCAGACCCATTATTGAGTACAATGCACCAATTTGAATGTACCTGGCTAGACATCTCCAGCAGCTGGAGAGACCACAAAGGTACCTAACCAAGAGGATTACTGGCCTCAAACAGTTGCCATATGCAGCACGATTGAAAAAGCTAAGACTGTTCTCTGTTGCATGCTGCTTTTTCAGAGGCGATCTCTGTCTAACGTACAGAGCCATGTCTAACCCAGAATTGTTGAGCATGCTCCATCTTAGCAAAACCAAATGTACTTGAGCTACACGCTCTAGGGATATAAACCTCAACACAACAATGAATAGAACATGCTGGAGGGATAGATTCCCTTCGCAGAGACTTCCCTTACTATGGAACAGGGTCCCGATCTACATAAGACAGAGCCCCTCACTATCACTCTTCAAGAGGAACCTTGATGAGTGGATGGGTAACAGAAAGTTCACACTGGGGATCACACCAACAGCGCACAACGTGGTTGGGCTAATATATGCCTTCGGGCAGATAGCCCAGTACCAACCTATGAACCTATATATATATATATATATATATATATATATATATATATATATATATATATGCATCTATTTCACATATATCTTATGATAAAACAGACAAAGCAAAATCCTCCTACATGTCTGTTTTCTTTTCGTAGCCATTATAGCCTCTCTTCTCCTCAGACCTCTTTTTACCACCCACATACCTCTTGCCACCTTTTTTCATGTATCTGCATGTTTTTCTAATGCCCCCTCCTTTGTTAAGCATTGCAAATCTGTTCTTTGTTGGTGTTTACTTTTTATTAGTATACCTGTTTAGTGTAAATACCTGATTTTTACTTTTTTGTACATGCGTTGGTGGTGCTGCGGTAGCGTTGTCGCCTCACAGTTAGACGTTGCCCATTCGATTCTCAGTTAGAGCGTCTTCTGTGTGGCGATGTGCGTGAATGGGCATTCCTTCGTTGAAGGTTGTGCGTTAGGCCTGGCAAGGCACATAAAACTCTACTGCCAGTCATTAGCGGACCGGAGTTCTGCTGTGGCGACCCCTAACCGGGAAAAGCTGAAAGACACAAACAAACATTAGGTTGAGCTTAGATTCTTGTAAAATGCTTTAAAATATATTTACACACACACAGACTGAGCCTGAAACAGCTCCACACAAATATGCACTTTACCCCAGTCCACAGATTTAAAATACAAATAAAATAAGTATTGTGATTTAATTTTGGATGAAATGGCACACTGAATGACTTGAATTGATATTATTTTCTTTCTCCTTGATGATCACTTAATTCTAATGTTCATGCATGCTGGGCTTATAGTGTTACATGGGCCAGGACCACAGTGTCCCAGGGTTTCACACGCACACACACACACACACACACACACACAGTCCCTGTGGTGTGTGTCAGTGTTCTAATTATCCAAGAACTGTATACAGACTTTGTCTTTTCTTTTTTGTTTTCCTGCTCTGGCATTTTTAAAGTCTTTCTTTTAGTCAGTAAGAAAGAATATACTCTGTTTTCCTTTTCTAGGTATAAGTGGATAAGAAAACAGTATAATAGCTTATAAAACTCCTGACAAGGGGGCTTCTGTTAGTTCAAAAAACTAAGTAAATGTAACACTTACATACCTCTCAACTGTCCAGATTTTCACAGAATGTACAGACTTTTGCCTCAAAATTTCAGTCTGTTCATCATAACATTTTTGGTTTTCTGACAAATCACTGCGATGATCTGAGGAATGAAATTATTTGTGTCATACATTTGAGTTTCAGACTTTATATGTTGTAGAAAATCCATTTTAATACATATCCTGTTTCTCTAGAAACTTTTAAGTTTATAAGAGCAATATTCAAAATCTACCCTATCTTTGGACCTTTTTCATCCCCATTATGTTAGGCTTTGTCTGGATTTCTTGGGCTGAGAGGTATGATTTACAATAAAAGATATCACCTTAACTCTTGCATTACAGTATTATCTTTTAATGGGCCAGCATGGCTGTTCTTTCCAATTTTTCCTGCCTTCCTTTCTTCAGTGAGGCAAAACGGTCATTTTTTGGAGTTTAGTAGTCCTTCTTGAGTAATGTGGTTGTTATGTGTGCAGACATCTTAGAGAAGCAGATGATGTTCTTTGTCATTCTGGTAAATGAGTTGAAGAAGTGGCAGCTGAACAGATTGGTTAAAAATAATGTCTGAAATATATTTTTGCATGAAGAACAGATTTGGTTTTAAAGACACCCTTTCATTTTGGAAAACTAAATAAGGTATATGTTTGAATTTAAGTATGTTCCATAAGGTATGTTTAATTCCCCTTGTATCCTGTATATTCAAGAGAAATTAAAAAAATCTTGAAATCCAAGCTGAATAAATACATTTCTGATTGATTTCATTAAATAAAGAACCCATCATCAGCCTGGAGTTTGACGTTGTCTTGGTAACGGAGCCATTGGAGGGGGCTGGCTTTGTTTTGTTCATGGAAGATCACTGTAAAAGTAAATCATAATATAATAAAAATTAAGTCATCTCTCAGATTATAACCTGATTGTTATGCATTCAGGAAATTAATGGCAATAAATTCACGTCCAGAATAAATCTTAGCCTCCTGCACTTTCAGCATGGTGGTTGTATCCCCTAGCCTGATCATAAAATTTACCACCTCCTGAGGTTCTGGGGGCTTAACTCGCCTATTCCATTTTCTGCAAGTCACAAGACCTCAGATAATCCTTAACACCACATGTAGTTAAAAGTAAATAGAGTATTTAACGCACTAAGACATCAACAACACAACCAGGCATCCACATAGCAGCAATAATTTAAGTGTTAACAAATCAGGATCTGAAAACCATTGGGAAAATGAAGACATGTAATATCTATTTATATTTCTTTTATGGGGTAGAGTACTGATTACCATGGACCTTTTCCAACTCAGCCGAGGAACAACATCTGATAAAGCAACTTTCTCAGAGTCGCACAGTTTGGCAGTGGAAGCTGAGGAAATCGAACCTTGCACTACTGGACCACAGGAAACAGCTCATTAACAGCTCCTTAACTTTCTAAGCCAGCTGTCAGACTCACTTTTAACATAATCATCAAATTTTATTAAAGAAAAAAAAGTCTTTAAGTGCTATGGCTTAGTGTGCATTGTTTAAAAATAAAGTTCAGAGAGGGAATGATTGGAGACATCAACAGCTGACACAGAGATGTTGCGTTTCAGTATAAGCAGCCCAGAAAGAACAGTAGATGAAGTTGTCATTTGGTATATTGATGAAAATCTTTAAAAAAAAAATCAAAACTGGATGTGGCTTAGATAAACAGTTCCTGAAAAAAAAAACTCTACTTTTTGTTATAAAAAAATCTAAGAAGCTTGGCTTAGGTATGGCTGCATATGCTACATGTAGAATTTGAAGCATAACACGAACGAAAGACACTTTATAAATTTGACATTCAGAAAAGTTATGGAAAGGATTAAAGAATAGTAAACCACTTCAGATTTATAGTAAAGAAAAATTATCTGGATTAAGTATCGATCTGTTTATGAAAATATTTATATTTTGCATAGTAAAATGAGAGAAGGTAAGAACCTCATTTAAGTTTGCTAGTGGCATTAAGTCTTGAAAGTCAGTCAGTAATTCTCTCCAAATTGAAAGTAATTTCAATTTAGGTGACCTTTCCTTTCATTGGAATAGCCATGTTCTTCTATTTCGGTTATTGCTGCCATAAATGAGCCCAAAGAAGAGTCCAGTCAGTGATACTGGGTGAAGATATACAAATATAGATTAACTTTACAACCCTGGAAATTACATGAAAACTGGAAGTCATTGGACTGATTTTACTTATTATGGGAGATTATGTTTAGGTTTAAGGGAACCATAATATATATATATATATATATATATATATATATGTATATGTATATATAGATATATATATATAGATATTTGTTTACTAGGTGGTGCACTTATCTCAATGGACTATTTGCAGGTACTGCCCAGGTGACTAGGATCACATAAGAAATGAATAAAACATATTTACAAATGCATGGGTATGCTATAAAATATATAAATATAAAAATGTTAATATAAAATATAAGTAAATGATTAACTGTTTTTGTGTTGATTAGATTTGGATATAGGGAATAATTTTGGTAAAAGAACAGTCTAGGACAGTACTCATTTTCAATAAAGAAACCTTATTGGATAAAATAAATTTGATTGTTTTCACCTCCTAATATCTTTACTAATATTGCAAACATTTTAGATTGTTTTCATTAAACAATGCAAAATTTTGTAGAGATTTAAAACCAGTTTTGCAGTTAATAGGAGAGAAATCTACAAAATGTCAATAAAAATAATTGTGGTTAAACGCAAACCGGTCTGATTTCTAAAGGTTACCATCTAAAATTCTGAAAATAGTGGTTTCCTTTCCTCTGGGTACCAACACAAGACTTGCACCAGAATGTACATTGTATGGGCATGCACATGATTTCCTTATGTATTCTGTATATAGTGCATGTTCTGTTTCAGTTTCAGTTCTCTTTATCATTTAAGTTGTCTACATTTCCCTATAGAAAAGTATTACTTTTTTTGGCAAGAACGTGATTTTTGTCTGACATTTCTAGCCATTTTGTCATAGCTAAATCAGTTCATAATAGGAATTAAGAAGACTGGTATTTTCCTAAAGATTTCCACACTCAATGTTAATTCTTTTGGGACCCTTATTACAGTGTTGATGACTGCAGATTCTATGGAAAATTCAAACATGCTGCCAGATTTCAAAGGAGATATCATTGGCACTTTTCTAAGTGAGAAAACAATAAGATCATTTGAGGGAAAAAAAATCCAAAAATATATTTGGTTGAGCTTTCAAGGTCAGTATTTCTCACTGCTGTCTGATTACAGGAATTTTCCACCAATGTTTACAAATTCCTAGGCTGGCATATATGTTTTGCTGACCCATAGTGATAAGGAACTGAAGTTGTTTTTATTGCTGTGCGGGAGAGCCTGTACTGTCCAACTCTAAATTACATAGCTAGCTTTGCTGACCGTAACAATGGACCAGACAATCATCTTCGTCAATGTAGTTTTAGAAGTAAAGGAGTCTGTGACACAAATTTCCAGGGGAGAAGGTAATAACTGAATATGTGCCAAGTCCATCTTTTTCTAATGCAGTGGCTTTTTTAGATTCTCCACTCTAAAATTATTATCATACAAATTACTTTTTAGGCTCTTCTTCAGTACTTACACTAGCACTTGGAGGAAGAATGATGCAGGTTAGGGTTCAGGTTATAACCACCAACACATATGTTGCTGCCTATCAAGGCTTTCAGAAATTGAAAGGTGGCAGGAGCTCTTCTGCTTTATTATCCAGTGGTGGTGCATATAATTAAGTTCAGCAATTCTGACACCTCGTTATCTTTTTGGGTCAAAAAAATTCAACATCATAATTTTTAGCTGTTCCCTTTTAAAATTGTTACTTTAACAATATTGTTAATTTTGTTGGAGAAAATTAGGGCTGGCTTCTTTCAGAAATTTCCTGTCCTAACAGAGAGTTTTCTCAGATGCTTAAAAGTTCTGTAGTATGTGGAAAAATTTCCTGCTGTTTTTAGAACATTCATTAAAAACTCATAAGCATACTGATTCTCAACCTCCAGTCTATGTACTGAGGGTATGCCCAAATACATTTGGTAAGGATTGCTGGACAGACATAGTACGCAGTTTCATAACTCTTTGGCACTAAGAGTTTGTAATTGTTTAATTCAGATGCTGTCTTATTAAAATTCTATTTTGCTGAAATGCTAAAAAAGCAAATAATCCAAGAGAATCAGTAAAAATGGTGAAGTGATTTCAAAGATTGTGTGTTGATGCTGTGGGTCTTCGGGCACTTTAGCATACACATAATACAGTTTGTGCTGCTATCATTGCTGCCATGACTTGTATGTTCATGCTTGCACTATAGCTGGTTGGCACCTGATAACCTTCATGGGCACATTAAACCTCAAATGCTGAAATTTTCAGTTACAAGAAATGTTTTGGCTATTCTTACCTTGGACCCCTCATGAAGTCTTCTGAAGGAAAAATAAAGCATAAGGAGCACTAACAGGAGGAGTATTATTCAGCTGTTTCATCCTTGCTTAAGAATTATCTTTCTTCCAGAGAATATTTATTACTGAAGACCTAACAATGTTCTCTTTCTAAAAATGGCAGTTTAAGGCATGTGAGCTGTCCACCTTACTTTGACCACCCAGCAGCATTTTACAACTTAAAAGCCTGCTGTCTTTCCAGTTCTGCCATTATCTAGTTAAATTCAGTTAGCGGCATCTACAACAGCTGTTTTTACTGCTTGCTAGTGTATGTACATTGGACTGTGTTAATATTACTTTTGTGGAGGTCAAGAAATATTATTTGTCCACTGCACAGTGTGTGTGCCGGTGTCAGATGCCACTGTCATTGTTTCCCACTCCCAAAGTCCAATTTACTGACTTCTCTTTTAGACCTTGTTTCTTTGGTTACTGTCACTGCTCCTGTATTTTTGCTTTCTAATACAACTCTTTTGACACTTTTGTGCACTAACCTGTGAGTTCCAGTCGGCAGTACATTGGTTGTTTGTTTTTCTACACGGTATTGTTGTGTCTGCCCGCTCCATTCGCCCTCCAGGCTCACTCCACTACCTTCCCTGCCCCCATTTTCCACCTGCCCCCACTTTCATTTGATTTATACTCTTCTATCCACTCCCTCTTCCAGTCAGCCGCCCTGCCACCACTCCCCCTTCACATCACTTCCTTCTCTAACACTCTTTCTCTGTTTCTACCATGCTACCTCACATTCAGCAAACACTACTACCATTCACAGTGGCACTGCTTATTTTCACCCTCTCTAAATCCACTACTATACAACCATAAGCCCCTCCCCAAATTAAATTCCTTAACCAATCCCTCCCTTTTAAAGTGTTACTCAAATATAGGTCCTAGCCTTCCTAGATAAAGACATCCTGTGCTTTAAGAACTTCCTCCAAACATATTCACCACTTTACTACTCACCTAATTCCAACTTCTACGTACACTACAGGTACTATTCACTTTCTTCCTCCTGCTGTCACCTTTATCACACTATATCGAAACGTATCCACTCCGGAGACATCCATCCCAGTCCTGGGCCCACAAGCTCTTGCACCCTTAATTCTCCCATCTACTCTAATCTAAGTCACTTGACCTATCCACCATAAACTTCCAAAGCCTATGTAACAAAACCTCTCAGCTACATACCTGGCTCACCCAAAATAAAACTGACATCCTCTCTGCCTCAGAAACTTGGTTAAAACCATATATTCATGACTCTGAACTTCTTCCTCCTAACTTTAATGTACTTGAGCTGACAGGCTACATAAAAAAGGAGGAGGAGTAGCCATAATCTACCCCAGCTCTCTCACTCTAAGGCGATTCAATGATCACATCCCTCAATTCCATAATGTAGACTTCCTAATCTCCTTTCTTGACATCAGCCACTTCAAGAAACTATGTATAATTGTCCTATACGTCCCTCCCGGAAATAATATCCCCTATTTTAGAAGATATCTTGTCTTGGATCTCCCGCACCATAAAAAAAGAAACAGTAATACTAGATGACATGAATATAGACTGGGGCTCATTCTCTTCAAAATAGTCATCTAGCAGCATGAACCTCTTCCACTTAACCTAGCTCATAACATCCACCACCGGATACAACAATAGAACTAATGTTGGCTCCATCCTAGACTGTATCTTAATCTCAGATCCCTCAAAGTTCATCAGTTCTGGGACCCTACCTAACTCTCTTAGTGACCACCTTCCTGCATTTACAATCTGTGCTGGCTCATCTATCCCAAAACATCACAACATCAGAGTAGTCAGAAGTCTATCTAAATTCAATCCAACTTCATTTAACAATGTTCTCTCTAATATTAACTGGACTATTCTCAAATTCCTCCCCTTAGATGAGGCTCTCCTGTATTTCAATAATACCTTTCTAGCAATATGAAATAGCCTAGCCCCCACTAGAAACCAAAGGATCAAAACTAGCCATGCCCCATGGTTAACAAAAGCCACTAAAGATACCATGAATAACAGGGACAAAGCATGTAAACGCTGGCTTAAGTCTAATAATAACACAGATCTTATACTCTCTAGACAGTTCCGCAACCAAGTTAAAAAACTCAACTCCAAGGACAAACAGCAGTTCTTCTGGTACCTGCAAAATAACAGAGCAAATAACCCCAAATTTTTCTGGTCCTCTATGAATAAACTTCTGAACTCAGGCTCTATACTCACCTCATGCCCACATCCTGACAAATCACTTGAACAAATAGCTAGCCTATTCAACAGCTACTTTATCGACACAGTTACCAATATTACTGCCTCCTTCTCACTTCCTTTCCCTCAGAACGCTTCCTCTAATTTTCACTCTCCTTCTCTTTTCTGTCTCCCTCATAATTCTACTGACTCTTCTATTCACACTCTTCCTGTTTCCTCCCCAAACTCTCACAATACCCCTCCAGATGGCACACACTTAGCTAGCCATTCACAACTCACTCTCTCACCCATGCCTACCTCCTACATCAAAAAACTCCTTTTAAAATTAAAACTGTGCTCCAATGCAGCCAATGAAATTCCTCCTCTGTTTTTAAAACTTGCTGAAGACTCAGTAGCATCCTTATTAACCGATAAATATAAGAATCTCATGTCCCTGACCTTTAGAAAAAAGCTGTCATCCTACCACTTCACAAAGATGGCTCCTCTAATGATATCTCTAACTTCTGTTCTATCACTGTTCATTCCTGTCAATAAAATTCTTGAAAAATGTGTACAAAAACAACTACTAGACTACCTGCTTCAACACAACATTCTTTCTCCTGCACAACATGGGTTCTGCCCAGGTTATAGTACTATTTCTGCATTACTTTCCTTCCTAGACTCAGTTAATAAGGCCCGCGACTCAGGAAATGTCTCTGCCCTTTATTTGGACTTAACAAAAGCTTTTGATACTATCGCTCACCCCTTACTCCTATCACAGCTTTCTAAGATAGGTCTAGCCCCCCATTTCATGAACTGGTTCAGAAGCTATCTTTCCAACTGGGAGCATGCCATTAGATGGCAAAATTCTATTTCAGCCTTTATACAAAACCTCACAGGTGTGCCACAAGGCTCTATTTTAGGCCCTATTCTATTCAATATTTTTATTAATAACCTCCACCAAGTTATCAAACAGGGCTAACTTGTCCAGTACACAGACACTCTAGTATTGTCTCTTCAGCCCCAAACACAAATACTCGCAGGCATTCCACCCAAACAGCCTTTCTCACTGTGGAAAAAATGGCTTCTTCAAAATCACCTCTCCTTAAATCCCCAAAAAACTAAACTGATGATATTTACCCCAAGACAAATTCACCAATTAATAAGGACACCTTTGATATTTTATCACTCAACTCAACCAGGATCGAGTTAGTTGCAAATACCAAACTGCTGGGCATTATAATTGATGAAAGCCTCAAATTCGACCTTCACATTCAAAACAATATCAACAAAACACATAAAAAACTTGAGCTTCTCTACAGGCATAACAAGTTCCTCTCTCCCTCCTCCAAACGTACCCTAGCTCTTTCCTACCTCTTGCTATCAATCACATACGGTGCTCCCATCCTAACCAACCTACATTTGTCTCTGTTAGCAAAACTGGAGTCTTGCCATAACAGAATTGCTAAATTCACAACTAACAGCCATCACTCTCCTCACCACTGTCTAGCCCTAAAATAACTGCAATGGCTAGAACTCCCTTACTATCTACAGCTCACTACCACACATAAACTGATTTACAAGCCCCAAGACTGCCATGTCCTTAGCTCCCTCCTCACCCTATACAACCCACTTAAAACTCTACAATCTGAACACCAGTTTTTTCTCCAAACTCATAAACCAAAACTATCAGCAGACAAATTGTTGTACTCATGGAATGTTTCCAAAACCTGGAACAAACTTCCTCCCTCTCTGCATCTACAGCAGTCCCCCACCATCTTTAAAAGCACTTTTAATAACCACCTTCTCTCCAAGTGCTAATGTAACTTTGGTGTTACACAAACTGCCATCACCTAACCTCTTCCCACAAAACCCTTGACCTTATCTTCCTTCTCCTCTCCCGCATCTCTGTTTCTCTTCCCTTTCCCTTATCCTCCCTTTCTTCTTTCCACTTCTCTATCTGCCAAACCCTCCTCCCCTTCTTTCCCCCATTCTGTATTCTACACAATCCACCAGGTCTACTCAGTTTCTCTTTCCATGTCTGTCTACAACTAGCTCCTTCCTGGTATTTTGATTACTCCATTCCTAATCCCTCCCTCTCCTGACTCTATATTTCCTGATTTTAATATAATTCACATGTAATCCATGTATTTTTATTTTTCTCTGCAGACTCTTTCTAGTAAGAATCTATTTATATTGTTTATTGGTTCAAGATTAAGCCAATTTTTGTATTCTTTTATTGTGATTTTCTTAAAATTTGCTGTAATATGTACCAATTTCTGTACTGGAGCTTTTCTCCCCGGGCCTCCACTGACATCGGTTATCTTGGCCCATTGGTCTTTCCCGGTAAACAAATGCCAATCAATCAATCAATCAATAAATAAATAATTAATGTTACGCCTTCCCTTACAAAGCTTGAGGAAATGCACATTTCACTTGGTCACTCAGTAATACTTTCCAGATATTGACATGGAAATTAATGCAGTAGATACTGTTACCTGTAATTCTACAGTGTTCTATTTTACATTTTATGGCCTCCTTGTAAAACTACATAAACCAACCATGTCTATCATTTTACCTATTTAGAAGAAGCTATGCCATATTCATTTGAGTATAGAGACCTAAGAAAAACTGCGCCCTTTGACGTATATTCCTCCATTGTTTTGTTCTTTTGAGTCATTTAGGCAAATGGTTGTCATAATTTTTGTTATTGCTTTACATTAAGCTTGCAAAATTGTGTGTGTTATTTTTTCATGTATTAGTGTAGGTTTTATCTGTCTACCACAACCACTTTTCCTGTGAGGGAATTCTGCAACAAAGAACTGAAAGCGAACACGCAGGATATGTAAGAGAGCACTTCATACTTGCATTAGTGCATTGCACTGCAAAAATTGCAGTGATAGCTACAGGAAGAACGTTGCTGCTTTTAGAATTTTAGACTGGATGATGAGATAGACAAAAAGTACAACTCAAATATAATTTTATTTCCACAGTTTCTTAGAGAACTACTATTTTGAGCATATGTTTGTACACAGCTCTACTGTATTTCTTGTGCTAAATATTGAAAATAGGGAAGAACTGAAGCTGAAAGTAACGCAGAAACAGTGATCCTCAGGTGAGGTTTTTAATAACATCAAAAATGGAATAGCTGAACAAAGTAAGGTCCATGCCTAAGATTCTGAGTAGGGAAGTAATAAACCAGTATGAATAAACAGAATAGTTATGCTTCTTTAATAAGTATTATAAGAGCTGGCTCAAACCTCAAAAATGATGGGCCAAAAAGATGCCGTTTCAGAAGGGCGGGAGTGCAAGAGCGTCTAGAAAATAAGAAAAGTGAATAAAATAAAAAAAGGGTAAAAGAGAAAAACAAAGAAAAGAATAGTGAATTATGGGAAGTAAGAGAAGGTTAAGAATCTAATAAGAGAAAGTGAAAATAGGATAATAAAAGAAAGTACTTACCTTAGTGGTATAAACTCTAGTTGACATTGTATAAAGAGAACAGGCGTAACTAGTAGGAATTTATACTTCTAAGGAATAAAAAGAAAAAAAAACTGCAGGAGTACTGCATAGGAATATGGAATTGTGAAAGTTGTTTCTACTTGTTTGTACTAAAGGAAAGAAGCTGAAATGAGACTGAAGACTTGATAAGGAGAATAAAAACAATTTATTTAAAATGTAGTGAACACATTTTGAGACTAGCTTTGCAACTAACTTCCTGAGATCCAAGGCAAAGAGAACCTTATATTTTGAAGAAGTCTGGGATAACTATAAAGGAAGATAAACTGTAGATCAAGAACACTTGTACTTTTGGACTGAGATTGAAATAATGCAAAGAATTGAGAGTCTACAATTATAAACAGCTTGTTATGTATTTCAGACATGACTGCCTATAAATTCATGTCGAGAACAGAGTTCAAGAACTGAATGTTGATACCCGTGTTGAGTACAAATAAAAAGATGTTTTATGATCAGAGAGACATGACCATAATTTTTTATAGTGAATGGTGCTTTACCATCTCCCATGTACTACAATAGTTAGAAAAAAAAGTATAGGAGGACTATTTGAGAGAAAACAACTATAGGAGCACTAATTGTTTTAAAGCTTTGAAAGCTGTACCACATTTACCACTGCCACACAGAGAGTGGCCATCACAGAAGAGTGGAGGGAAGCAAAGAGAGCTTTAAATCTTTTAAACACTTCATTCATCCTTCCAAAAAGTAATGGTTAAATGAAGGGTTTAACAGCTTTTAAAATGCTTGACTTTCCCCCACTCTTCTCTGGTGGCCATTGACAACTGTTAATGCTGTAGTGCAAAAAACTTAACAGTGGTAAGAGGTGCCTAACAAAAGTGTTTTAAGCACCTTTTTGATGTCAAAATGCTGTTTAACAAGCCCATTTTCTCCTTTTTCTGAGCATAATTTTGGTGCATGTACTACAAATATTGCACATGTTTTTAACCACAAGAATGCTGAATAAACGTGGTGAAATTTATACTACTAATTGTACATTCATGTGTGATGAATAATACAACTTTTATTATGGGTGATCATGAGTGTTTGTAGCTGTGGTGTTTATCTGGAACCCTGCGTGTTGTCAGCATGTTAAAGATCCCAGAATTGCACGAAGATCCCATCTGAAACATGGCATGTATCTTTTTCAATTCTTCTCATTATTGAGAAACTTGTTAGTCATTCATCTGTATTTTCATCTTGACAGTCACATTTGCCATTTGTCAGTTCATTATTGGCTGTCTTTTTGGCAGAAATGAATCACTGCCTGTTTGTCAGAATATATTATTTCAGGATGAGGTTACTTTTTCTCTTTCATTTCTGTAAACATCTTTAGTTGTGGTTGACAAATTGCCAGTAAAGACATCCATATTCATTGTTGGTTTTACCTAGGTCTTGAACGAGTCCTGTTAGCATTGTTTAAAATTTGATAGAGCTTCTAGACTGAGAAGATTAAAAACATTTTTATTTTGAGAAAATACTTTAAAAAGTTAGGGAAACATCGCAAAAAGAAAGAATTTTTTTCTTGAAAGTAAAGACACTTCAAAAAGACAAAAAAATTAAAAAGAGGGAAATTCACTGGAGGAATAGGTAGAAAAGGAGGCAGAGATGGAAATGTCAGAGAAACATTTTTTCAGCTCCGTTGAGAAGGTGGAACTCATTTTACAGCCCTCACACCAAGGATTTTAAGGATAATCATCAAGCCAAATAAGTAGGACTTAGTGCTTCAGTCCAGACAACAAAGGAAATAAAACCTGCTATGATGCCACTGCTTCTAACAGAGCCAGTCAGCAGATGAGGTTAAATTTACCCAGAAGTGAACTCTGTCCCAACAGAAGGATTTATAAGCTTGCAATAGTGGGATGTTCTAAAACACTTCCTGTACCTGCAACTGTCAAGGGAGTGCAGTGTCAATTGTACTATTTCAAACACCCTCCATTTTGTAGTCTGCTTTTTCCCCAGTCTTTTGCTTACAAAAATTTCAAAAGGTAGTACTTTTTTCCCAGGAGTTTGCCAGGTCATAGTACACTGTTTTGGCACCTTTGCTGGACCAGTATGGATCTATTAATAAAACAGAAACTAAGTAACCCTTATTAGTGCCATCTGTCATGCAGCAGGAGACAGTAAAATTTATTTAGTTATTTTATATTTATTGATCTTGTTGACCAGGGAAGTCTGACTGGGCAGGCAGGCCTCTTTTCAGTGAAGGCATGGGGCTAAAAGCTACAGAAATACGTGAGAAAATTACAAAATTACAAAACATTATACGGAGTAAAAATAAAACTGAATGATATATTACATAAGACATGTTTCAGGTCAATATTGTAAAAAATACTTTGGGTAACTTTGAGGAAATTTATAGAGGGTGAGGCAAATAGGCTATAGTAGGAGATAAGAGGAAGGTTATGGTATAGTAAAAATGGAATGGGGGACAAGGTGGGATATCCTTTTAACCTGGTGGAGAATGTTAGGATGACTTAAGGTAGTCTCTTAAGTGAGATTTGAAATTGTGCTGATTTTGAAGTGTCTGGCAGTGGTGCATGGGAGGCTACTCCAGAGAGTACCAACAGAGTATGAATATAATGAGGTACTGAAATTGTTTTTGAATTTGGTAGCAGTGAGGAAGAGTTTATGTTCAGAAAACATAGATTTAGTCAGGTGGTAGAGTTGAAGCATGCCTTTGTTTGGATTGGTTGAGAGTAATGTAGCTGGTGGGGGGTGTTCGATCCATTTAAGTCCAGAATAGTAGTGTGTTCTGATTGAGCACATAGGAGCAAAGCAAGCAAGCAATTTTATTGTAATATTTTTCCAGCTTTGTATGAGTAGTCATTTGTAAGTTAGTAAAGAGTGGGGGGAGCATTAGTAAGGTGGGAAGTAGGTATGCTTTGGCTTTTGTTTACGAGATAAGGTTTAGCTGTGTGTAAGAGGCCAATTTTCTGTATTAATTTAATGGATTAGAAGTGGAGATTGAATTTCATTTAAGTTATTAATATTGACTCCTAACAGTTTTGTTTGAGGGATTTGTTCAATCAGTGTGTTATATAAATATGTAGTTTAGATGTTTGTTTTATTTGGGGGATTGATTTAGGGGGAAAATAAGTTATTTTGTTTTTTGAGGAGTTAAGTAGGAATTGAGAGTTGTCAAGCCAAGATCCTGTGGATGTAAAAGATTCTTGTGTAAATTCTTGAAGTTCTTCTAGGTTGGAAGCTGCACAATTGAGTGTGGAATCATCTGCATATTGAATGATAGCCACTTGCTTAGCAGCTGTGTGTAAATCATTTATGACAATGCTAAATAGAAGAGGTCCTAGTATGAATGCCTGTGGTACTTCTTTGTTAATGGGTAGGAAGGACGATAATTCCTGCTGGCATTTTGGTGCTTGGTGGCTGTCTAGCTCCTAAACCAGGAGATGGAGAAGGGGGAAGGTCCTAGTGAGGAAAACTTGGATAAGAGTTTATCTGAAATGGTGTCAAAAGCTTTGGATAGGTCTAGGAATAGAGAGGATACTAAGTTACCTGAGTTGAGTTAACTCATTCACTCCAGTGAAGCTCAGGAAGTTTGCAGTGTAACTTCCAATGGGCGGAGCCTCAGCCTTTTAACAGAATCAAATTATGTCCTCACATTTCAAATAAATGTTCATATCTTTGTAACAAAAGGGGTTATGAAAGTAGTATAAATGGCAAATCCTTCAGCACAAACTATTTTTATAGCAGTAGTATTCTTTAGGTTCTAGGTCTTAAACTGAATAAGTCACATTAAACACAGTAACAATTATATTTGTAATATTTTGTAAACATCCTATAATATCTCAGCAACCACTCAAATTACACACATACGGTCAGCAGCATTTTATTTATCTAGCTGAAAGCTTTCATATGAGGCTAAGGATTGCTGTCTGCATTACTTGGTTGTTGAGATATTTAGAAAAATGTGAAAATTATTTCTATATAAATTAATTTCATAAAAACAACAGTTAATATCTCTAAGAAAGAGGTCAAATATTAATGCAGTTTAGTTTGCCATTGTGTACGCTTTAAGATGAAATATTTTAAAACCTTGTACATAGCATGATTTTGGAATTATTGATACAAATATGAACGAGCAATATTTGATGCCTAGAGGCATTAGTAGGAGTTA
Organism: Protopterus annectens; assembly: GCF_019279795.1. Lineage (NCBI taxonomy): Eukaryota > Metazoa > Chordata > Ceratodontiformes > Protopteridae > Protopterus > Protopterus annectens. The sequence goes on along the minus strand of NC_056734.1, from coordinate 425,018,692 downwards.
ACTGCAGATGCACCTGGAGGCGTCACTCGGATGTAATGAGTTAATGGTATTTACAAAATGTGAAAGGCACTAGTGGTGCTATGGTTGGGAAAGAATCTGTGTTGAATGGGGGAATGCTATGTTTAGATATTACAGGAATTTGTATACTTTTTTAAATAATTGGGACAAGGAAAAACAGTATGGCAGTTGGTCTGAAGTTGGAATAGAGGGAATATATAAGCTTTCTTCCAGATTGCTGGGACATGAGATTCAAGGATGGATGTGTTTATAACGTTAGATACAGAATAAGATAGAGCTTTATCTGCAATTCTGAGACATTCCAAAGGTAGGTTGCCTGCTGCTAGGCTACTGTTTTTTAGTTGGAGAAGATATTTTTATAGTGCCATTAGGAACAGACTTGAACAAAAAGTGGGGTTCTGTGGAGTTGTGCAAATCAGGGCATGGAAGGTTGGTGGATGAGTTGTCTTTAAGTGTGGTTACAGCTAGAAGGAAATATTTATTAAAATGTTGGCGATTATTATGGAAGTTTTGTCGTGTGACTGAGAGGGCTGATGTCTTTGGCAAGGATTCAGTAGATAGCCAGAATTTTTTTGGTGGTGTTTTTTTTTCTGCTTGTAGGTTCTGGTAGTATAGGCTTTGTCTTACCTTAGACTGTGTTTTGTTTTGTTTCTTATTTGTCATATATAGCAGGTTTTCTTGGGTTTTGGTGCTATGCCATGTTTTCCAGACTTTGTCTCAGATCACCATTAATGGTCTTGTGCTTTTAGACAACCATGGTGCTGGATTTGTCTTTACTCTGTTTTTTTTTTCCTGCTGAGGGCATGATGGTTCAATATATAGATAAAATGTGAATAAATTCTAAGGTGGCTTCATCTAAATGAAGTTGTTTTAGTGTGTTAAATTAAGTTGCTTAAGAAATGGTATAAAGTTGTCTGCATTAAAACTGGACATGTTACAGATGATCTTAAGAGTGATACTTTTTTAATAAACCTGTTAGCAAAGGTGGAGAGATGGTCACTTGGATTATCAGGTAAAGTGTCACTGATGAAGATACTGGTAGGTTTAGAAGTAAGAATCCAGTCTAATGTAGAATTATGTGGAATTGTACATTGTTGGAGTGGTAATATGTTGTGAAAAACAATGGAGATCGATGTTTGAAGTTGGGGTATTGGAAGTAGTGTGTGTCTAATCTATGTTAAAGTCTTCAAGGATGATAGCTTCTTGAGGTATGCTTGATGATGCCCAAGATTGTGTATCCTCTACTGTGTTGATATAATTAATTGTGGAGATATGTAAGGCTGTGGCACATGTATGTTTAGAAAAGTTTAACTTTAGCAGGGTAATTAGGATTTCTGCATTGTAGAAGATGGGAAGTATTTTATGATGCATAGTTATATTCTCCCTTACATTAATCGCTAAATATTTAATTGGTACATGGACCAAGCTTGTGTAGTCCAAGTAGGAGGTACCTCCCTAGTCATAATAGAACTGCTAGAGATGTCCCACAGGGTTCCACCTTGGATCTCCTTCTGCTTAACATTTACTTTTTAGAGGTAAAGTCATGTAGGGCACCTACTGTCTATGGGTAACCCCTTTTGCAGATGACTGCAAATTTGGTGCTGTTTTCAATTCACTTCTGATACCCAAATTCTCCAAGAATTGGATCAAACATACACTTAATGTGCTAATCACAAGCTTTACCCTAAATGCTCAGAAGTGGGTTTTATAAGACATGTATCATTTCCTCTTATAATATTGCTTGTGTTCCTCCTAGAGACCTGGGTACCCACATTAACAATGAGCTCTTTTTGAACCACCATGTCTTAGTTGTAGTAAATATTTCTGTCATGCACATCTTATCTGTTGCTAGTCCAAGACTGTCCTCTCCCCATTACTAACCCCTCACCAGTCTGATTACTGAGTACATTGTCCCTTTTGGAATGTACCTCTCTAACACCATGTACAACTTGAAAGGCTCCAAAGATTCCTAACCAGAAAAGACTGTGGTTTAGTCACTTATGCTGCACAAGCAGACTAAAACCTTTATCACTCTACTCAGTCTGTTACAGATTCCTTGGGAGTGGTTTTTGCTTGGTGTCTTATGCCATGAAAGACTCCCTCAGTTCTTGACCTACTTTACCTTTACAAATCAAACAGCTCTGCTATTACCCATTCCAAGGATATAGGTGCCTGCTGTAAGATCAACAATATCTGCTGGCTTTCAGCTTTCTTGACTTCTTACCCAACTCACCCTCCATGTTTGGAATTGATTTCCTCTGCACATCAAACAGATTACCTCTCTGAAACCCTTTAAAGCACACCTCAATGACTGGATCAGTAACTGCAAATTCATGCTAGAATTAATTTTAATGATCTCCTATCCAGTATGAACTAGTCAGTTTTTATCATCACATAGGTAATGTAGCTAAGATTCTTGATGGCCCCCAGCCCTAAGCTTAGTGTATGCTTACAAATCTGTGAATGTATTATTACAGTGCATTATTTCTTTCATTCCCTAAAGCAAGTTAACTTTCATTTTTTAATTTAATTTAAGATGGGCTTGTTTTTACTGAGATAGCTGCCCCATCTTGTGTGATGATGAGGTAGGGCATCCATTCATTCTACTAGCTATCCAAATGGAGCCAGTGCCTGCATGACAGGGTCTAGCTAGCTAGGTGAAGACTGACCAGCTGGAGGAATCACTAGATCAGCTTCCGTGAAAGGAGCAGTGGGGGTGTGTTTCTGAAAGGACTTTATGACATGAGTTTTATTCTTAAGTTACATTGTAATGTTTTATACTAAATTGCCTATTAACATAACTTGTGAAGAGTTAATTAGCGATTGTTAATAAGGCTGCTGTTGTGCAGTGGTTAGCATTGTTGCCTCACAGCAAGAGTTTCTCCAGTTGAATTCTCGACTGGGTACCTTCTGTGCAGAGACCACATGTCCTCCCTGCGGTCGCATGAGTTTCCTCCGAGTGCTCCGGTTTCCTGCCGCACTCCAAAGACATGAAGTAGGTGGATTGGACACACTAAATTGGCCGTAGGTGAGAAAGTGTGTGCGAGTGAGTGGTACAAATGAACTACAGCAGCAGGGCTAGCCACCTGGCAGTGTAAACCTTGGCTTGAGATGATTGTCACTGCTGAAGTGACACCCCAACCACATGTTCCAAATATGGGAAAAGGGGTTGAGGAAGGAAGGAAGTAAGTTACATTCAGATTATTGCGGTATATGTTGGCTATTTTCCTTGCTTATTTTGATTTTTTGGTCAGCTCAAAGGATGCTATAACTTGGGGGAAGGATTTCTGAGCCTTGGTTTTTAGGTTTTAGTCATGTTTCTGTTACAACAATGATATCAGGATTATCATGTACTATGAGTGCATGCAGTTCTATAACTTTATTGCATATTCTTTTGAGGTTACTCTTTGTAAGTGTTAAATTGGATTTAAGGATATTGCTAGGGGAGAATGATGAGCTATTGTTGGCCATGTGGGTTGTTATGGGGGAGGTTACATAGAACTGGTCCTGGTTTGGGGTGTATATCTCCACTTAGTTGGCATGTGAATACATGACTTAAGAAACAAATGCCATTTGGTTTTGAATATACTCTTCGTATGGATTTTGTAGGTTGGATTATTAACTAGTAAATATATTTAAATAAATGGAAGTGGGATAAGTTATAGAGGTTATGGGCTATGGAGAATGAGAAATTAGTATTACTGTTAAGGGTCAGAGAATGAGCTCTGTCTATATTATTAGTGTCTAGTGTTACTTGGTAGTTGTTAATGTGCTAGGCAGAGGAGCGGCAGTAATTGTAGTATTATGAGTATCAGGTTAAAGAATGCAATTTTGAGTATTAAAGTATATACTGCTTTGGAGGAGATGCAAGACTGGGAAGGGTTATACCTTGTGAAGTGGGTATTAAGCAGTGGAAGAGAAGGAGGAGGAGAATTATAGAAGTAGGTGCAAGGCTTAATGTTATGGCAGGAGGTGTTTATCAGAGATTAGATTAGGGAGTGGTTTATGTTGGGAGTGAGGGTAGATTGTTGGCTGATTGCAAAGTTGAGTGGAGCTATGGCAGGTATAAATGTAGTGGAGGTGGGTGGGAATTGGCAGTAGAGTAGAGGAGCAGTGTGATCCTGAATATTAGCAAGGGTCGTGGAGTAGGTAAGAACCCTGTTGCGAAGTGGAGACCACAGAAACAATCATCTATTTAATCAGTTGACCAGGTAAGACTGCAAGATGAAAAAAAAAAAAAAAAAAAAAAACAAAGGAAAACTGTTATCTTATGTCTCTACCATTTTAAAGGTCCCTATATCTAGTGTCCTCAGAGGAAAAAAATATTTTTATGGGTCATATAGATTGCTCATTTGAGACAGACCTTGACCCTGATGAGACTTCATCTCATTCCTCACCTCTGCCCCTCCACCAGTGATATAACGTGGTGAAACTTGTTTGCATGGCTGTCTAAAGACTCTTCTTTCCTAAAAAAGGAGGTGCTTATAGATGACCCACATGAAACAAACTTACTGTGCCCCCACTGTAGTGTACTTTTAAATATGCTCTTTGTTCAGTACCCAAAATACTTACATGCAGGCATAAGCTCAAGGGAGGGCAGACAGGCTGTATAGGGCACATGCTGATAGGGCAGAGCTTAAAGCTGACCCAGATTCAATATCATTTTCATTAATGAAATTCCAGTCAAAGAGAAGTTCCTTTGAGTTTGTACTATATGGTAGAGAGCTTAGAGTTCTGGGCAGATATGGAAATATGTTGTATATATCCCATAATGTATCTATCTGAGCTGTAAATTATTTGGCTGAAATGGAGAACCGCAGGAGAACATGTAAAACATTCCTGAGGTGAAAGTCAGGGGTAAATAGGAAGAACTTGCTTCTGTGTCTTCAAACTAGTGGTGTGTGTGTGTGCTGAAATGTGTGAACAGTGTTGCTGATGTAACCAGCATCTGCATCTACATTACCTATAATGCTGTAAGGAGATAGGCTCAGGGCTAATGCATATCCAGAAGATAAGACAGAACTATTAGATGAGCCAGTAACCTCCAACATTATTGGAAAGGTAGTATATGATATTCTAGGATAGTTGAGGGTGGCGAGGGCAAAGCAAGAGCTGCGATAAATAATCTTTTTATACTCCTATACACCAGTACTCAAGTGTGGCAGTTAGAGCAGAGGATTAAGGCTCTGAACTATTAATGAGTGGTTTCCTGTAGTCCTGATTACTGTGTGACTCTAACCAAGTCACTTAGCCTGGGAGTACTACTGGATCACCCTTGAAAAGGGAGCAGTTGTGTCCAATAACTTACCTGGTTAACAAATGTATATGTAAAAAAAAATAAGACCGTGACTTACAGAAAACAGACACCATCACAGAAATCTTACAGGTTAAGCAGACTGCATAGCCCTACTCCCTCTTTTTTTTTTTTTAGAGACCAGGTACCAACAGCAAAGATCCTGTCAACCATAGGCTTGATTTACCCTTTACTTCTATCCCCACCCATATCCCTGGGATCAAATAGTCAGCCCTTGTGGCACGTTTTTGGAATATTTCTGGCAAATAGGTTCTTCAAGCAGTTTCAGAAGAGTGGTCAGTAGGATTTCAGGATTTTTTTTACCTCTCCATTATTCCTTAGACCCATTCCCATCAAGTACAGAATCCAAGAGATCTGAAAGAGCAGCTATCAAAGAAAAAAAATAATGGGGCCCCAAACCACCAAAAAAGATAGGATTTGATTCCATTTTTTGGGATCCAAAGAAAGACAAAAACATGGAAAGCTGAAATATCTTTCAGATTTGAAGTTCATTATGGCAAAAAATCTCAGAATTATACTTTTATAGACTGTGCTGTCCTTCATCCAAAAAGAACATGCATATGGCATGTTCAGACATAGATGATGTATACCTCCAACATTCTGAGAAAACCATCTCACATGAAATTGTTATAGTTATTATTTTACTGACATTTGATACCAGGAAAGTTGACTGGATAAGCTCCCATTTTCATAGGAGGCCCTGGGAGAAAAGCCGCAAAGTATTACAAAAACATTTTAAGAACAGTAATTGTAGAGTCTTCAGAAATAATACACAACCCTGTACAATTTAAATAATTACATCAAATTAGGCATGATGTGAATGCATTGGTTAAGAATAGTTGCAGCTTGTATGACAATTATTTAGTATTTAGAGAAGTTTTAGCCAGGTTAGAGAAATTAAAGGTACATCAGAATAATACAAACAGGAACTGCAGTATGAAGTGGGAGAAAAATAACAGGGTTATGGCATATTTGGAGAGAGAGAGAGAGAGAGAGAGAGAGATAAAAAGAGAGTCAAGGGAGAGAAATTGATTGAAGTAAGAAAGTGAGTGAAGAAGGGGGAGTAAAGGGGTGTAAATAAGTACTTGTTTATATTTGGGGATATAGTTTATCTTGTTGAACAAGAACAGATCCAGATTTTGGATAGAAACTCTTTCAGAATGGTTTTAAAGAACTGGAGGGAGGGTATTCACGTGATGAATACAAGTAAGGAGTTCCGGGCATTAGCAACATGGTATGAGTATAGACCATGCCTAGCATATTTGATAGGTTTGTGGACAAATATGTTTTTGGTCATTGGATCGCAATGACTAAGTGGGAACGTAGTTGTGTAGAAAGGTATTTAGTACTGGACAAGCAGATGGATGCTGCATAATTTTATAGGTGGTAAAAAGCTGTGCATGTCATAGTTTGATAGTGTAGTTCTAACCTCTGTAGACATTTTAGTGCTGTACCATGGTGGGTACTGAAAAGGGTATCTGCTGCAAATTTAGACATTTGCATTGTTTGTTTTGCTTTCTGTGATAGCTGGAGGTTAGTAAGGATGGGTGCACCATAAAGTAGTTTGGGGAGAAGGTTACTAGTGGCAAGTGTAATTTTAGTTGCATTGGTGAGAAAGTTTTTGGCTATGAAAAGCATCCCTAGTTTTAATGTTATTTTGTGTATGGAGGTGAAATTTAAGATTGTCATGCACTATCATCTTAATAATTTGCTATGAGAAGTGACTTCAGTGGTTGTATTTATAAGAGGAGGGATTTTAATTTTTTTTTTTCAAGAGAGGGTTTTGAGGGGAAAAGTAGTGATGTTTTTTTTTTTAGGGGTGAGCATGAGTTGAGTTACAAAGCTATCTTCCTAAGTAAGTTTTTCAGCTGTGCCAGGTTGTCTGATGTGCATATGGGTGTGAAGTCATCAGCATATTGTATTAGGGAGGCCTGTTGTATAGATGTTGTTGTTTGTCTTTGGCTTTTTCCCGATAAGGGGTCACCACAGTGGAACTCCGGTCCGCTAATGATTGGCAGTAGATTTTTACAAAACGCCAAGGTGCCAGTTCGACGCCCAACCTTCAACGAAGGCATGCCCATTTACGCACGCATGTCTTTCGAAAGCAACTCAACCGCGGTGAGGACGGAGGATATTTGGTGAGAATGTTCAAGAGGAAAGGATGAAGGATAGATCCTTGTGGTACACCAGTGGTGGCTGGTATAGGTATGGAGAGAGAATGGGGTGTCATTTTACTGACTGATACCTATTGGATAAGTAGCTTTAAAACCAAAGAGGGGTTGGCTGAGAATAGATCTAGGAACAGTTGATGTAGAAGTTTCTTGTGACAAACTTTGCTGAAGAATTTAGACAAGTCTAGAAATAAGAGACTAGTTTGTCGTTATCTCTAGCTTTATTGACAATATCTATATAGGTTAGTTAGAAGTGTTAGTACTGTAGCAGGGATAGTTCTTCCTGCAAGAGTTAGTTTAACAGTTGTTTTTGAATACATTTTTCAATATTTTGGAGAGGGGGGATAAGATTGCTATAGGTCTAAAGTTAGTGATGGCTATTGCATTTCCTCCTTTGTGTATTGGGATATTTTAAAATCTGCAACTGGAAATTCCACCTTTACCACCTCTGTCTAAGACTATGAGGACTTAGTGAGCCTGTCATTTAAAACTTTCACAGGCTGCCAAACCCCCTCCCATGTACACAGAATGATGTTCAAAGTACTCTTTTTCGGGACTGTCTTGCTGCATGTGAAAGCTAGTCACATCACTAAATGAAACCAGGCTACTGTTTGCTATGTACAAGCTTATTGTCATAGTTTAACTCAAGATTTCCCTAAATGTTTTAGTCCTAAATGTTTATTCTTTGATTTTTAGGTCACTGCTTTCCAATTTTGCTTTATTTTTCCTGTCAGTTGTTACCATGAGTGTCAATTTAATCCCCCCCCCCTCACTTGCCCTTGTGCCATTGCGACTTGAAACAGTTTATCAGTGCATTGCAGTTTATATTCTTGTTGGTGATAGTTGTGTGTTTAATAATATAATAGTTCATTAAGAAAAATAACTCTCTTGTGTTTAAAACTTTTAAGTGTGGGTATAATACCCCTTCCCACCAAGGGTTCCTATTAGATGACCGAAGATGTATTCTTTCGAATGCGTCTTTGTCGAACTTGAAAAGACGAAAAGGCAAAATGACAAAGTGGCATATAAGCAAATTCTTTCCCTGGGAAAGAAATTGCTTGGCCGCGTCCGTTACGTTGCCGTTTTTGTCACTGTAGTGCGATCTCGGAGTTGGTATATTTAAGTAGAGGGGTGTTGGGGACAAAGCCCCCCCACTTTATGTTTTAAGTGTTTTTTTTTTGGAGCAGCGATTTTTTTCCCTTGGGAAAAAAATCGCTGTTCTAAGCGTTCGAGTTTGTAAGCTTTCGTTTACATGGAGTCGATAAATCATTGTTCGCTTTTCTAAGTGTTCGATGATTTAATATAGACCCTCCCCCAAGGCTAGCATTCTTTAACTATTTGAGAGAAACTCGTTTTATGGGGGATTGCCAGATTTTCATAGGGTTTAAAGCCTCTTCAAATAAGGAAATGGTGCATTAGACTAGAATTGTAGAAGCTGAAGGCTGCTACTTCAGGTCCAGGATACTTCTGCTTCTAGGGCTTCCCCCATATGTCTGAGTAATATTTCTCATAAGACTTCAGGGGCCAAGAAAAAAGCTTCTCATGAAGACTAGATTTCTTCAGAGCCCTGCTCTATAAAAAGTCCAAGCCATTGGAGTCTTCAACTTCAGGAACAGCTCTGATTGCTTTCTTATCATCGAAGATGTCCCCTTCCATTCACTATTCTTCATCCAAGTTCCAAACTTTTTGACTTCAGTCCTCCAAGATCATCTGGTTTCAGAGATATTTCAGTAGAACTGGGTTGCTAAGAAAATGTGGTAAGTCATGTATGAACATGTAGAACATGCATCTCTAGGCCAACATGGCTTTGTGGTGCAGACGGATGGAGCCCTGACTGAGACCCAGATGACTGGTGTTTTACTTCCTCGACAGTGGAGGAACCAGGTATGTAAGGAGAAGAGTGAATGGGCATAGCTTGCTTGCTTGTTTCTGTTTACCTGCAAATGAAGAAGGCATGCAATGACTTGTTTATACTGGTCATCCCTCACTTTTGCAAGAGGCAATACGTGAGATGGTGCAGTTTCTGCAGGGGAAACCAAGAAACCATCATCCATGCTTGAGAACAGGAGGCCAGGGCAGCTTGCTGGTAATGCCTCTTCCAAATGTGAGGGATAACCAGTGCAAACAAGTAATTGCATGTCTTCTTCATTTGCAGAAAGCAAGTGTATGCAGGGGGAGTACCTTCCTTACCTATTTTTTCTGTTTCTCACTGGGTCCCATTCAAGCAGTGGTCCCAATGGGACTGCTGATCAACCCGCTCTTGTTATTTAAGAATCACTGAAACTGCTGGAGAGTTGACTATGGCTTTGATTTCAAGGCCACAGCCCTTGAACACATCTTGATATTGACCGTGTTCCAGTACTTTTGGTATTGTGGCATTAATGTCAGGACTTGGAATTAGCTCTTAGGTTCTCTGTCAGTCTCTAATCCCTTGGGGCTGACAATTTCACAGCTTTGGTTTGCCTTTTGTCCTTCATTGTCAAAGTCCTTGATGCTTACCTCTTTCCCACTAGGTTTTTATGATCTCAAAGTCGACGCTGGGCTGTTGGGGTCTAATATGAGTCAATTTTCTTGATTTCAAGTGTGATACAAGCCAGTTTGTGTCCATCTTTGGAGGCCGAGCAACTCTGCACAGATTATCATACTGATGTTGAGACCCCAGTGGTGGTGATGGTGATGATGATGATGATTATGCAAGCACCCCTGCATGCACTACTCTTGACAGTACAGCAAGTGTCAGTCTTAGCCACAGGGTTTGTTTCTGGCTACGTTCTCTACTGTCCACCCACCTTTTGGAATCAACAGAAGGGCTAGGGGTTTTGGCAGGATGCACTGACTTTGCCCAGACAAGTCCAGTCACCCTTTTCCTCATCTTCTCTTCCAAAGTCAGACCATTGGGGGTCTTCTGCACTGCCGATCATCATGCCTGGTTCTACCTATCAGAGTTTGATGATGGCAGAAAAGCCAAGTGTATAGATAACCCCCTTTGACAGAACATCCAGTAGTAAAAGTCAAACTTCAAATGTAAGAGTAGGAGGGCAAAACATTCACAGTTGTTGAAGAATAGTTTGGAGCTCCCTAGTGCCCATTCTCACAAATGCAATGAGTCTGCGTCAGCTCTGGTTTAGATGTGTCCAGAAGCAGTTTAACAGTGGAATTTCTGAAACAGGCTGCAAGGAACGCAGAAACTTGTAGAATGGCTGTCACCTAGAAGTAACCAGACTTAGCAAAACAGTCAGGGATGTGGTCCAGCAGCCAATTCCCTGAGTCTTTACCCAGCTATTCCGCTCTAAAGAAAATTTGGGGCGAGTTACTTGTCCTTCTGTATGCCATTGTGGGAAAGCTGTCATACCCAGAGGCACAGGAATCAAGGAGTTATCTTACTTTCACACGAGAGTGCAACTCACTCATAGTTCTGGAAGATCCCATTTGGGGTCCCCCCCCACCAAGCATGATCACCAAGTGTAAGTCCATGTCTACAGCACACTTAAGGCTGGAGGGTACCAAGGTATTTCCATACATAGATGATTGGATACTAATAACCAAACTTTGGACAGTCTGCTAACTTCAAATGATTTTCTTCTGACAATTTTCAATCCTTAGGGATCATGGTGAATACTGCAGTGTCCCAGCTGGTGCCTTTAAAGTTAATCAGATTCAAGATGTGTAATCTGGGCGCTCTGTCTTGGCAAGAATGTCTCCTTCCATTTAGGATTCTTCCTCTTGAACCCAGAACAGTAGTACAAGTCAATGAAAAATGCAATTCCAAGGCAATGAACCAAGCCAAACAACCGTAGTGAAATAAAACCACTATTTAATCCAACGACCGTGAAAAATCTGGTACAAAAAATGACAAACAGTAGATCACCAATTCCAAATAAAGTTGAGCGCGCTTTCACTTTGCCAATACAAAGCTTCCTCAGAACAAAGAACACCTAATACAGGACGTTTAAATATAAAAGCTGCAGTCAAGTAATTAACGAATTAAAAAGACCTTGACCAGTAAAACCAAGGTCGAATGTCAAAACTGTTGCACCGTTATAGCTGTGTGCAGGCAGCATTCAATTAATATTTGTGTAATAATGACATTTCTTTCTCTTTAACACACCATGTGGGTCTAATAAAAAAATTGTTATAATGTAAAAATTATATGTATAATATATATTCCTTACTTATAAAATATATAAATCTACTAAAACCATCAGCATAAATTATGTAGTAAACGTGTGATAAAAAACAGAATGTAATGACCCGAATATCATAACAGTGTATTGCACAATTCCCTAACTAAATATAATGCATCCACATAATGAAACAATCTCAATGTAGGGCGTTCTTAAAGGGAACCTAGTCGTCCTATGCCTTGGCTGACATGAAATGTAAATAAATTCTACCACTACCTTATAAAACTATATGTAAAATTACAACTTAGCCTGCCTTAATTTCAAAACACTGCTAATACTAATATAATCGTTGAGGCCTGGGGGGTCTACCAGCATCAGTCTTGAAAATATTGACCCTGAGATCCTTCAGCATGATATAGTTCCATTCACTTTTTCCCATTGGTCCTTCGGTATAATTGGTACTAAGCCAAGTTTCACTTTTAGGAACAATAGAATATTGAGAAATGAACTATGTTATAGTAATGCCGCAACCGATGCTGTCAGTAGATCAGATAGATTGGGCACATACATGTGTAGAAATTGTGGAGCATTTAAACACGTACACAATGGCAGGACTTTTACACATCCCTCGAAGAAATTCAGTCATAGCAGTAATCTCTACGCGGATTGTTCCACATCAAACGTGGTCTACTTCGCCTACTGTGTAGTATGCTACAGCTTCTACATAGGTAAGACCAATAGACGCCTGAAGGACAGGATCCTGGAACATTATAGGGATATTAGGAACTGTAAGGAGAACAGTGCGATTGCTATGCACAACATGAATACAGGACCTGAACATATTTTTAAATTTCTGGTTTTACAAATATTGTCTGAGAAATTAAGGTGGGGTAATTTATCTAATGACACAGAAGCTGCTGAGCAGAGATGGATTATTAGATTTAATGCAGACAAGCCCCCAGGGTTAAATCAAATGGTGTCACTTAAACCTTTTTTAAAAGCTCGACCTTTGAAACATTGATTCTCCAGAATTTTTAGAGTTTTAATATGTTACAATACATTTTCTATATATTTTTTACATTGTATTTTAGATTGTCTGATTATTTATTTCTATATATATATATATATATTAGCATTTTATATTTCACATAAAAATCTTTAATGTATATATCTATATAAGAAAAAATAGTTGTTCTCACAGTTTAATGATCCACACAACGCCAACAAAACATAAAAAAAACACGGACGAGACTACAAAGGTAGTGGTACGATGTGTAACAACCACACTTAACCATAACTTCGTGTATTATTTGGCGTTTTTTACTTTGTGTACGTTAAATATATGTTGTCAGTAGGCTGATGTGTGGTTGTTACACATCGTATCACTACCTTTGTAGTCTCGTCCGTGTTTTTTTTATGTTTTGTTGGCGTTGTGTGGATCATTAAACTGTGAGAACAACTATTTTTTCTCGTGGATTATTGGGACGATCAAACGCTCATTGGTGGAACCGAAGCTTTTTTTTGGTACTGTTTTCATTCATTTTTCATATATCTATATAAGCTGGATGCACTGGTATTGTATATTTATGTATGTATATTTTTTATATGTATGTATATATATATATATATATATATAGTGTTGTCGCTAGGATTATCAGGTTTTTAGTATATATAGTTATACACCATACAAGGTTATACACATTTCTTATTTATCTTAGCTATAATTTCTTTAGTGTATGGTCTCTTTAACTGTGCTAATATGTACTGATGCACTAATTGTTATGTCCTTATTGGGTACAACTGAAATTTTGAAACATCACATGACTAACCTCCAGTATTTAATGAATTATGGGATTTTTAACTGTTGTCTGATGAAGGGGTAGATCCCTGAAAGCGCTTACCACTGTTTTGTAAGGATTTATTCTTTGTAACTTTGTTTTGATTTTTTCTTTATTTTTGTAATAAATTTCCCAGCTGTGGTACTGTCGGTGTTCTTACATTTGTTGCTTTTCACTTTTCACTGACAGTTTTATGCTTAGAGAGAGGATATTTACTTTTATTATTACTGCATACATAGTTCCCTGCAGTTGACAGAACAAAAGGTTTGGCATCAACTTGCATTATCTGAACAATAAGTATGAAATGTTAGTCAGGCATTAATGACTGACTGTAATCCTCAGTGATTTACCAGAAAAATCAAGAATATTGTGGGAGAATAGAACAAAAATGTTTGGCAAAATCAGAAACATTCTGCAAAATCCTGGACATTTGAGAAATATGTTGGTCGCAGACCTAGATGAATCTGCACATAATGTTTTGGAAATGAGGGCTTTCCTCCTCAGTTTTTTAGCCATTTCAAGACTCCCTTCCCTAGATTTGATTGCCATCCACAACAGCAACATGACAGTGATAGATTAACACGCAGGGAGGTATCTCCTTCATATCGACTTTGTCAAGAGGCCATGAGAAGTTCGGAATGGGCCTTTCCACAGGTTACCTTATAGTAGCCTTACATGTCATGGGTGAAGCCAGCTGTCTAGTGAACTGGTTTAGTTGATATAATCTGATGATCGGATAAAAGTGCTTACTGTGTATTGTGAAGTTTTTATTAAAGTTGGAAGCTTATCTTTGGCTTGTTCCACGGTTTTTACCTTTATTTTTGTTTTGTTCTGGTGGAAAGTGTTTTTTTGGATAATCTGATGTTCCACAAGTTGTGTTCATCAGTTCCTTGAAAACTGTTTTGTCCCTGAAGCTTGTTGTGATCTGTTTGCACCCCAAAGCAATACCAAATGCAGTAGCTTCTTTTTCCTTTATCTCTCCCTTAAGAGCGTGTCCCAGATATGCTTTCATCCAGAAGTGGCTCCAGGGACTTCTTTAAATTTTCTCCCATGTCCTCTTATTCCCATGTTTCTAGAAAAGGCCAAATTGTGTAAAGCTGAGGTCATTCTGATCCTTTTTGGCTCCGACAGGTGTGGTTCCCCTGATGTGGCTTCAGGCTCTAGAGCACACTCCTTGTGTGAGGCCATCCATGAACCATCTGCCTCACCCATTTGGCAAGCCTTGCTGGACATGCAGCCTTTACAGCTGACCACATGATTTTTACAGTTCCAGTGATGGCTGTGGACCTATCTTCCCTGAAAAAGGTGATTCAAATACTAACATCTGCTTATGGACCAAATATTAAAAAGACTTATAAGAGCAGATGGACTCTATGGTCTGTGGCACAGAACACAGACCAATTTACTTCTCCCATGCCTAGCATCCCTGGTTTCTTATCTCAGATTTTTGTTTCAGGACTTTGTTATTCTTTTGTTACTGTCCAACTGGCAACCGTTTCTATTTTCCTCTAGGGCAGAGGTTCCCAAAGTGTGGAGCGCAAGCTGATTTTGGGTTGGTCACGTTTGCTTTGAGAGCCCACTGGCTGTGGTGGTTGGGCGCTGGCCAGGAGATGTATTTTTTCATTTAAAAAACAACATTTTTTTTTTGTTTAAATGGTGTTCTTATTTAAGAACAACACCCTTTAGAAGATCGCTCTTGGTGTCCGGTTGTACAGACGCTACAGGTATATGTGAACTGTTTTTGTCTTCTGTGTCTTTGTGACCTGCTGTTTACGTCTTCATCTTCCATGTGTGTGGAATTTGAATACCAGAAGTCGTTTGAAATGTGGACCACGAACTGGCAAGTGAGGGTGAGAGGTAGGTGATTGTGTGTGTGTGTGTGTGTGTGTGTAAGTAAGAGGGAGGGCGGTAGGGGTTTGTGTGTGTGTGTATTGTGTAAGAGGGAGGGAGGAAGATGTGTGTGTGAAAGAGGGAGGGAAGGAGGTAGGTGTATACCTCATAACTGTCCCTGATTTTGACTGAAATGTTAGCTCTTTCCCTCCTAATCCCACCTAAAAGTGGTGACTTTTGGAGAACAGCTGATGAATTACACTTAATAAGTAATGACAATAATTAATGTTACAGACTTCTTTTACTTTAGATAAATGCATATTCACTTATGTTCTGTTAGTTTGTCAATGTCTCAGCTTAACAATACTAATATATGTTAAGTATCCATGATTATTTCTGGATTTGTCCCTTTTTGAGAGCTATGGGTAGGTGTTTGTGTGCTTGAGTGAGTGAGAGAGAGAGAGCAGTGAGAGGGTGTATGTGTGTGTGAATACTACTGCAGAAGTCCAGTTAATAGAATTGTTAATCTGTGCTCTGAAATTAATGTAGTTTTGGAACTTTATAGTGGAAGAATTATATATAATCATTAAAACTTGGCTGATGTTGTAATTGTAGAAGCATCTGTAGTACCTTTGAGTGTCAAAGAACAGCAGATTGTGAACTGTAAGCCCCATAGTGGCCAAAAGACCTCGCAATCGAGTAATGGAAATTGTGCCATATTTGTTTATTACTGCCTGCTGGGACATAATGTAAGAGAACCGCTTGGCACCCTCATACAGTTTAAGATTTGAAATGCTGATCGCTCCTTGGTGTTTGACTTAAGTACTTTGAAATGTATTTATTCACTTTTGGGTATCAGTGTGATAGGCTTATTTACTTTAAGTGAGCTTGATCTGGGTGCACGTACAGTTTTTTGGGGAAAGTTGTCATTCTGTAAAGGGACAGTTTTGTGTTCTTTTATTGTAATGTATTTATTTGGTGTTATTAATTTCATTATTATGAGTTATAAAATTAAAGAATGAGATTTTTTTCCCAGGCACCTTTATTGAATTATCATTTGTCACATAGGCAAATTTGCATTCATATAAAAGTAATCCCACTGTAATTAACATAAACATTTTATTTCACATGTATTGCTACATCATATAACCTAAGCAACATTACATAAATTATTCAATTCCCTTAAAAAAAAATTTTATTAAACCATCACTTACTACATAGGCAATCATACATTTATATAAATGAAAACAAACCACACTGACACAATCCTAGTTGCAAGCATTTTACATCACAAACCATACTGACACACTCCCAGTTGTAAACATTATACATCACTTATAATCTACCTAATGTTTTCCCACTTTCTTTTTAATCCATACTCCAAAGTACTTCATTTTATCATGTCCCCATAAATGTGGATATTCCTGAAGCAGCTCGTGTGTGGGTACATAATTTACCGCTATTCCCTTTGTTTTAGTTTCATTCATTTTATATCCAGAAAAGATCTGAAACTATCTCTAAATGTTCCATAACACTGTAATATCTCTTTCTGGTTTTGTCAAGTATAAAATGTCATCTGCAAATAAAGCCAGCTTTTCTGGACTGCCATAGCAATTATATCTTTGAATTTCTGAGTCCCTTATTCTCTTTGCCAGTGGTTCTAAATATAAAGCAAAATAATAAAAGGAAAGAGGACACTCCTACCTGGTTCCTCTGCTCAAGCAGAAATTATAAGAGATGACCCCACACACTTTAATTTTTGCCTCCAGTCTCTCTCATATCCTCCTAATCAGCCAGTGTTGCATCGTACCCTGTCACATGCTTTCTTTGCATCAAGACCCATCAACAACAATGATATTTTCTTACATTCTGCTTCCTTCTGGATCATCACAGTGGTGTTAATGTTGTCAGATATTTGCCTTTTTTCCACAAAATCACACTGATCCATATCTATCAGATTTGGAATTACTTTTGCCACTCTTTTAGCCATTATAGGCATGAACACTATAATCATGATTTAGTATTGAAATGGGCCTGTATGAAGCTGGATATGATGGATCTTTACCCTTTTTAGGTATTTTCTTAAAATACTGTTAAACAAAGCTTTCCAGATCTTTATCAGTTTCCCCCGTAGCTTCCAAACTTCCACAAGAATACCATCTATTCCTGGAGACTTTTCTGTAGATTGGATATACATCACATTTTTTATCCATTTCCTCCAATCCTGTTAGTAATTGAGCCTCGTCCATCTCTAACCTTGGCATATTTCATTCTTCCATAAACATTTCCATTTGTATCTTTTCATGATTTTCATATTTCTCGGCTTTATAGAGACTCATAGAATTTCCAAAATATTTCTAATACCTCTACAGGATCTGTTGTTACCTTCCTTGTTTTAGACTCCCTACTTTAAAAATTAAAGAATGATATTATAAGCAGTCAGCTCCAACTTGTGTGCCAACCCTCACAGTAACAGGCATGTGGTAGATTGGAGCACGTCTATTTCTCTGCTGAGCAGACCAACAGGAAGCTGCGTGGTAGCTAAAAATTACTAATCTGATGTTGTTAATCTTCGTTCATTCCTTGCTGGTGGGTTATCGGTTCCATCTTCGGATCCGAGCCGGCCAATATCAAGCTCACGTCAGCCAAAAACTCTTGAGCCAAGGTCCTACCCAGAATGCTCTGCTCCCTGTTACCTCAGGTCTCGTTTGCCACATTGTTGAACAGCCATGTCAATCCACTCTCTCAGCTGAATGTCTAATTTTTTGACAGTTTATGTATTGTTATTACTCTAAATTTTTTTCTCAAAAGTTTATTCTAATATTTTCCTACCCTATCTCACACTTTAGACTCTTTCCCTTTAATCTTTTCCCTTTATTACCCTCTTTTCTTACCTTGTGGTAATTCGCAATTACCATCGTTGGTGATTCTTTCTTTTCTCTTTTTACCCTTTTCTTGGGTAGCCATTATTCTTCCTTTTGCTACTATGCTTCTTCTCCACACCAGCTATGTCGGATAAGGAAAGTTCAGTTGGTTTCAAGCAGTGCAAGGATAGCGGCCATAAGTTACCGCTTTCCGATGGCCATGACTTATGTGTCTACTGTCTCCTACTTGACTGTAGATCCTCCATGTGAGATTTGTAAAAACTTCTCTACCAAGACTCTCAATGAGAGGAAGAATAAGTAAATTTTGAAAGGTCTCCTCAAGTCTCCTTTCTGTGAGGCTATTTCTGGGTCGGAGAGCTCCATGTTAAACCCTGCAAGAGGCGTTCTTCTTCTTCATCAAAGTCACTCCATTCTTCTCCCTCTGGAGATCGTAGGGAGTCGACTCACAAGAAGGTGAAATTGATTACTACTGCGGTGCTGCCAGCTGTGACCCTGTCGGCTCCAGGCTTGGCACCGCCCCAAATGATCCTGACTACAGCCATGTCTCCTTTATCAATATTGGCACCAGACTTCCTGGTGCAGACAACTACGGTTCCAACAGGCACTGTCAATACAGGTTCAGTCGCCTTCGGCACCATTGGCACAGTCACCTTCCAAGTATGACTCTTCTGTACTCCACAGCGCAGACTTTTTCGGCACTGACATGTACTTCGGTGCAGTCCTTCTCGGCACCATCCTTTGTTCCGGTGCAGACACTTTCCACTATGGCACTGTACCCTTTGGGGCAGACCTTTGCCTTTATGATGCAGACACCTTCAACTACTATGGCACTGACAACTTCGGCGAAGACCTTTTCCACACCGTTTTCTTCAGTGCAGACTTCCTTGGCTCTGAGCTCTGCACCTATTAAATTAGCAAGGACCAAATATTCCCCTTCACTGGATCCTTTTGCAAGCAGACAGTATAGTCCTTTCCTGGAAAGGCCAGAATCGCCATCAACCTTCTCCATGAGGTCAACCAAGAATCTTTCTGAGCAGTCTGTGTTGTGGCTTGTTGACCAGTTGCTTGTGGCCAGAGGTGTCTCTCAACTGTCGAAGTCCATGTTCCCTCATTCAGTTGAGTGTATTTTGCCTCAAACCCCAACGTATACTCCTCCTTCGACTTCCACTCAAATTTCAAAGCCTATTACTCTGACAGCAGCTTCCCTCCCTCTGACTCCAATAGTGGATCTCACTTTGGAAATAGAGTCATCCTTGTAGCCTTCAGTGCACTGGGCATCTGGCCTTTCTCAGGCCAGTGGCTGTGCCATTGAGGAGGGCATTCCTGTCTCCACACCAATTTTTTTTTCTATGGCAGCTTCCAGGGATGCACTCTCTCTTGCAGTTCACAGCCCCCTTGAGACTCCTGGTCTGGGGGCGGGCTCGTCGGGGTGGGGTGTGACCCTGGTTCTGAGTTTGTCGTACCAAGTTCCAGTCTCCCATCCCTCCTTCGGCGGGCCAGCCTTCCAGGCCATGGAGAGGGTGCTTACCTCTGCTGGCAAAGCTCATTTGTCGGAGTTCTCTCCCCCCTCTGTGCCACAACTGCCACAAGCTTCAATTCCTGGACACTGGGCACAAGTGCCTCAGGCCTCTCCTCCTCAGGAGACCCCCTCTTTGCAGTCTTCCCCGGAACCTCCCACTGAGGAAACACCCCGCAAAGCATCGTGTAAGAGGAAGCACATGGACTCCACTGAGGAGTCATTGACTGAGATATGGATTTTGATGATGGGGAAGGGTCCCCACGGTCACCTCTGATGAGGTGTCCTTTGGTGACATCCTCGAGATCCTTAGACAGGGGGGTGACTGGAAGCCCTCTAATCCTTCCTCTCAGGAATCCATATTCCTGCAGGCTTTTTGTGCCCGGCCCTCTACATTTTGGGTCACCCCATCTGCCGGTGAGCTGGTCCAGCTCATCGTGCAGAGTGCATAGAAGGCTTCTGATACCATGGAAGCGATATCTAAGAGGCCAAATAAAATATTGTTGCCCCCCCCGCTGAGCACCACCACTGGTCACGTGGTCTTCCAGTAGATGCTATGGTGGTGGCGGCAGCTGCTACTAAGAAGGATTTGGCAGAAGAGAGCCAAACTGTCCATCCACCCAACAAGGAGTCCTGGGCGATTGACAGATTAAGGAAGCATGTGTTTGCTTCATCGACCTTCAACGTAAGGTCTTTGAATTATTTGGTACATTTTACCAGGCTTCAGCGAGATCTTATCAACCAGCTCTCTGAAACCTTGCCAGGAGCTGTTTCTGATGAAGTCTGTGATAATGTGGCTTTTCAGATAGACACCCTAGAGTCCATTTCCAACTCTTCCATGCGTCCTTTTTCTCACACAGCAGAAGGGGCGGCTAGAGCAGCAGGCGCAGGTATAGTCGCCAGATGACATGCTTGGATGCGCCTTTGTGGACTCCTTTAAAGCTTCTTTCATGAATGCCACCATAGAGCCGCTTCTTTGTTTGGCCCTAAAGTCAAGAATACGCAGGCACAGTGCGAACAGGATGGCAAGACCTTGTCTGCCATTGGTGCCAGACACTCCACTCCTCAGCGATTCTATTCCAGAAATCAGAGGAGTGGAAATATCTGGCACGAGAAATCACAGGATTCTTTCCGGGATGCATGTGCCAAGTTTTCCCCCTAGAGGCAGAGAGGGAAACTCCAATGGAAGACGCCCCTTTCGGGCAGAGGTGGTCCACAAACCGGGGTTCCAGAGATTCTTTCTCTGGCCAACCCCATCAGCGCTCCTGAAGCATTGCCCGACTGCTCATCTCTGGAAGTGGTCGGGGGTCACTTCTCCTTGTACCCCGCTGCCTGGCAGAAGATAACAACTGACTCTTGGGTACAGTGGATTATATCCAGAGGCTATCACATCCCCTTCCATCTTTGCCCAGTCTCATCAAGAGTGTCACCCGACATTCTGCCCAGTCAAAGGGAAACAGCAGCACATGAAATCCAAAAGCTGCTACAAAAAAGAGTCATCCATATGGTCCTCCCAGACCAGATAGGATCCGGATTTTACTCAAGGTTCTTTTTAGTGCCAGAAAAGACAGGGGACTGGAGACCAATTCTGGATCTCGGTACACTAAACACATTTGTAAAAAGAGAGAAATTTCGGATGGTCAAGGTTCGGTCTATCCTTCCTCTTCTGGAAGAAGAGTATTGGATGTGCTCTGTAGATCTTCAAGATGCATATTACCACATAAAAATGGACAAATGCTCAAGAAGATGCCTCCGCTTCCATATAGGCGCTAGTCACTACCAGTTTCGAGCCCTGCCCTTGGGTCTCTCTGCAGCCCCTAGAGTGTTCACAAAATGCATGGCAGTGGTTATCGCTCACTTGCGACTTCAAGGATTCCAGGTGTTTCCATATCTAGACAACTGGCTCCTTACCACCCCCACCAAGCGTCTACTGGAAGAAGCCCTGCAGTATACTCTCTTAACAGCTCAAACCCTGGGAATCACTATAAACTGGGAGAAATCCAACACAACCCCTACTCAGTCTTTGGTATTTACAGGGGTACTGTTGGACACAAGAAATTGCACAGCATCCCTTCAAGAACACAGACTTCAGAGAATAAGACAACAAGTTCAACCGCTGCTCTGTCACCACAAACCCCCAGTTCGATCTGTACTTCAGCTACTGGGGTCAATGGCAGCTTCAGTTACCATTGTTCTTCTAGCCAGATTCCACATGAGACTTCTTCAATGGCTACTTCTCACTCAGTGGTACCCTGTACAACATCCTTTGTCTTTTCAAATAGTGTAACTCAGAGATGCAAGCAAGATTTACTCTGGTGGATGTCTCGAAATCCCCAACAGTGGTCTTGCCCTTTCATCCCCCATCAACCGATAGCCACGGTGACCACAGATGCCTCCCTGATGAGGTGGGGGGGGCTATGTCAGGGAAATTTGGTCCAAGGCACCTGGTCAGAAACAGAGGCCCTTTTTCATATCAGTGACTTCTAGCATTGCAAGCATTTCACTTCATCCTTCCGTCAGGGACTAGTGCGATCCAATCAGTCAACATGTCAGTGGTCTGGTACATCAGCAAATAAGGGGGCACGAGATCTTACCCATTATGTCAAGAGGCCTTGAGAATATGGCAATGGCCGATAGCACACAACTACTTTCTGATTGCAATGCACATTCCCGGGAGCTCCAACGTGATAGTGGACAAATTGAGCAGGTGCATTCTACATCCTCACAAGTAGTCCCTTAGTCCTCTGATAGTGGCAAAAATCTTCAACTGCTGGGGCCAGCCTTGCTGTGCGACCTCTTTGCCTCCCCAACCAACTACAAGTGCAGCAACTACTTTGCCCAGATCTCCCCTTGAGGACAGTCACCACGGGACGCTCTAGTCCACGCTTGACCCTCTGGTCTTCTTTATGCCTCTCTTCCTCATCTCCCAATTTCTAAAGAAAGCATGACAGTTGAAGAGCAAAGTAATCCTTATTGCTCCATATTGGCCTTGACAAGTCTGGTTTCCCTTCCTCTGGCCTCACCTGTTAGATCAGCCGTGGATCCTCAATCCATCCCCAATATTGATCTCCCATCCGCAGGGTCTGATTCACCTCAATCTAACAACCCTGAAACTGACAGCTTGGTTTCTCCACTTCCTATGATTGCCAGGCATAAAAACCTTTCATCCTCTGTGCGCAATATTCTTATTGCATCTCATAAGTTGTCCACCAGACTAATTTATCTTAACAAATGGAAGAGATTCTCTATGGGCAGCAGATAAGCAAACAAACCCCTTGTCAGCCCCAGTCTCAGTGGTATTGGATCACTTATCGCATTGTTTCCACTCTGGAGTGCTATCAGTGTACATTTAGCTGCCATCTCAAATTTTCTTATTGGTTTTCAAGATTCTTCACTTATGTCACACAGACTCTGTAAGACTTGAAAGTGATTATCCACCTAAAACCTCCCTTTAGAGAACCCGTACAGCCTTGGGATTTGGCTTTGGTTCTGCAAGCTTTAACAGCTCCACCATTTGAACCTGTGTCTTCTTGCGATGCAAGATATCTCTCTTGGAAAACGTTGTTTCTGATTGCAATCACATCGGCCAGGCAATTGTCAGAATTTCAGGCCTTATCCATCAAACCTCCCTTTCTTATCTTCCATAAGGATAGGGTATCACTGAGAACCAGTTCTACTTCTTTACCAGAAGTGGTGTCAGAGCGATCTATCAACCAGTCTATTGATCTCCTAGTGTTCTTTTCTAACCATTCTAACAAGGGAGAGTATTGCCTGTACTCCTTGGATGTTCATAGACAAATACGATTTTATCTGGACAGAACAAAATCTACCCGTAAATCAGACCAACTGTTTCTGGCTTTTTCTGGACCTAGATGGGGTCATCCTGTATCAAAAGTTACATTGGCTTCCTGGTTGAGAAATTGCATCACCTTTATCTACAACAAAAACAATCTCACCTTGCCTCATAGAGTCAAAGCACATCTCACCTTGCCTCATAGAGTCAAAGCACATTCTACAAGATCTATGGCAACTTCAGCAGCTTTTCATGCTAAGGCTTCCCTCAGTGATATTTGCTCAGCTGCAACTTGGGCCAAACCTTATACCTTTATTCTTCATTACAAATTGGACTTGGCCTCCAGAAGTAGAGCTTTTTTTGGCTCCATGGTGCTCAGGAGTGTCCTCCCATGAGGGCCACCCAGGAATACAGGTAGCTGGGGACTCTGTCCCATCAGTAAGGAATGAACGAAGATTAACAACATCAGATAAAGAAGTTATGTCTTACCATAATGTTCCATCTGTGTTGTTGATCTTCGTTCATTCATTACTTCCCACCCTCCGTCCCCCTTCCGGAGGTTCTTGGTTGATCTCATGTACTCCTTTCTTGTAGGTCTGTTATGACCAGAGGTAGCCTCTACTTTTATCTATCAACTTGCAAACTCAATTGAGGTAACAGGGAGCAGAGCATTCTGGGTAGGACCTTGGCTCAAGAGTTTTTGGCTGATGTGAGCTTGATATTGGCTGCCTCGGTTCCGAGTACGGAACCAATAACTCATCAGTAATGAATGAATGAAGATCAACAACATAGATGGAATGTTATGGTAAGACATAACTTCTTTTTTTCTATAGTGGATCTTGGCCCATAACGTTTGGGAACCACTATTCTAGGGCACTCATTCCTTTTCTTTTGACTTCCCTATAGTTGTGTGTAACCTTTTTGAAGGGTACTTTGCATTTGGGAATTTTACTTTGGACTTGAAAATTTTACAGTTACATCCTTTGAACCAGCTGCTATGGCAGATTTAAAATTTGCATATTGAAAGACTCCTTTTTCTTGTTATTGTCACAGAAGCTAGGACAGTTTTAGCGTAACAGGTTTTTGTACATATCCTGCTAACCTGGGGTGCCATAAAAACAGATTCTCCCTGAAAACTAATCCTTCCTTTATGCCAAAAGTAACAGCTAAAACAAACTTGAACCAGTTATTTAGTCTGTCTGTGCTATTTCCCAACTATTCAAACAAAGATGAATATTTGTTGCCTCACATGGCTGTTCACAGCCAAGGTTGATTTTACCTTGACAGAACAAAGTGTTAGAAAAGATTTCCATTTTTTTTATTTCTTTCTCCAAAAAGAAATTGGATGCTGGAGTCACCAGACCGATATTATTAAAATAGATTTCTCACTGCATCCAGTCTTGTTATAAAAATACAAGTCTTTGACATCTGAGTCTTGGACTCACTATAGTAGAGCTGTAGCTGCATTGCAGGTTATCTTTACGCATGTATCTTTGAGTGATATTTGCGTGGCTACTGTATGAGTATTACTAAATATATTTGTAAGACACTATAAGCTGGGCACCATCTCTAGGTACAGGTTACCCTTCAGTGTTGTTATCATCAGTGATGTCCTTCTTGAGGAGCCATCCAGGAAGATAAGTTTGGACTCATCCTCTAGGTGATAGAAAGGGAACTCCCAGTCTCAGATGTGAATGTTGCATACCCCCTGCCTCTGTCCAGATAAGTCATGGATGGTTTTACTTAGTGTACTCTCTTGTTTGTGATATATACCGCGGTGGTGGTGCTGCGGTAGCGTTGTCGCCTCACAGTAAGACGCTATCCGGTTCGATTCTCAGATAGTGCGTCTTCTGCGTGGAGACATGCGTGAATGGGCGTACCTTCGTTGAAGGTTGTGCATCAGGCCTGGCAAGCCAGTACGTAAAAATCAACTGCCAATCATTAGCGGACCGGAGTTCCGCTGTGGTGACCCCTAACCGGGAAAAGCCGAAAGACACAAACTCTCTTGTTTGTGATATATATATATATATATATATATATATATATATATATATATATATATATAATGTGTGTGTATATATATATATATATATATATATATATATATATGTGTGTGTGTGTGTAAATATATGTAAACACGTACCAATGATCCAAAATAAATACATGCTTTATTAAATAAACCTGGTAAGCACTTTCATTTCCAAAAGGAACTTCTTCAGGGTCTGAAGAAGTTCCTTTTGGGAATGAAAGAGCTTACCAGTTTTATTTAATAAAGCTTATATTTATTTTGGATCGTTAGTACATTCTTATTTTTCGTTACGATCAGTTCTGCAGTATTCCTGAGGTTTTTGTTGGGGATATATATATATATATATATATATATATATATTATATAGAGAGAGAGAAAGGGGGGAGTGTGAGTGAGTTATTTTCTGTAGTGAATTATTGCTCCACTTCAAGTCGGCTTTCAGAGATTTGGAGAGTAGTTTTATTTGGCAGCGCTTTCTTAGTAAATAGCACAGCTTTTGGTAGCCCTGGAAACTTTTAGATGCCAGGCTAGGTTTTGCTGCTGAAAATGATAACAATGGAGCTTCCAACTTCCGATCTGGAGTTATTGTTACAGTAATATGAAACTTGAGTTTTCATTAAAATATATCCATTTCCATTTTGCCAACCTCATATTTGTCTAGCCAAAGTCCTGAGAGTATTTCCAAAATGTTTAACAGCAGTATTTATACATCTGAGAAGGCAAGAGCTAATCATTTCCATAGCTGAATAACTGCCGTGTAATAGCTTACTTTTCTAAATGTTGAGATAGCCAACAAGAAGTCCAATCTTTCTGGCTGCATGGTATAATGAGCTGAAGTCACGATTGAGACATAAATGACCTGAGACTAATTAGTGGCTTCGGTGGTTTGGACAGTGAAGGAGCTGAGTGGAGGAAGTTAGAAGTAAGCAGACGATGTTGGCTTACACATCCTGGGGAGAGGAAGGCAGTGCCTACATCTGCTGGAGAAGAGGTGTACAGCATATGTGCACTTCTTTCTTTTAAGCTTTGTTCATGAGGTTAGGTCTTGTGGGGCTTGTGCTTGGACATGCATGTCCATAGGAAAAAGCATAGATGGGCTTCACATATACAATCATGCATATCAATCACTAAAGGAGTGGTTATGGCCATACTGACAAATATTTTGATGGCTGCTGGCTGGATGATAGCCTTCAGAGATCATCTTTTACCCCACTGAGGAATACATTGTCTGACAGATTGTGGAATGGCTGACGGCATGCAGCAGGAAAAAAAGAAAATATAAAAAAGTCCATCTTAAACCTTTCATAGATAGATACCTTCCTGGTTCCAGTAATAGACTCCGTCCATGTGAAAGTCTTCTTTCTCAGGAAATTTTGCAGTAAATACATGCCTTTGTGAGGAAAATCTAATTGCCAGCAATAATAGCAAGACAATACCTAGGGCTGTCAGGCACATCTTACATTCTCATGGTGCCTTATGCAAGACTTCATGAGAGAACTTTGGTGGTATATACTAAATCAAGAAATAAGCTGTCTAGAAACAAAGATTCTATTAATTAATGTAGTGAACAAGGAATTATGTTAAAATATGCATAGGTTAACTGAGAGACTGTCATTTAAAACCCCTTAACAGTAAACTCCTCATATCATACATGAGGAATGCATTTCAAAAACATGTCAGTACAAGCATACTGGTCTCCTCAAGAGAAATCTCTTCATGTCACCCTGAAAATGTTCAGAGCAGTTGTATGAAGTCCTTTTAAGATATCTTTGTCTCAAGATATGTCCGTCTCAACAAAAACAATATTACGCTAATGTGGTACATCAGCAAACAGCAGGGAAGGTCTTGTCTGATAGAAGCAGTGCTAATTTGGCACTGGAAAATTCAACACATCTGATCACTGACAGCTGTCCATCTTCCAGTGCAACAGACTATGCTAGCAGATTTCTAGAGCTGACATGTAGAATTAGCTCAAAAGTGGCAGCTAAATGCTGCAGTATTTCAACAGATAGCAAACCTCTAAGCCATGCAAAAAGCATCAGAGTACATCAAAGATGGCTGCTTGTTCCTCTCCTTTGACCCCGAGTCTGATGTAGAAATTTCTCTTAATGCCATTGATTAAGAAAGCCCTTCCAAAAGCATAGAAAGCGCAAAGTCTTCATCTTAGCCAAGACAATGTTATTTATCTCTAGTTTTGCAGCTTAGCTCACACTGAAAGGCAGTGTTAACTGAGCAGCACAGCAAGGATAGTCTTCATAGTCAATGTTGCAGTACTGATGCTTGGGTCTTCCTGCCATGCAGACGCCCTTAGTAGACCCAGATTCCAGAGCCTTTGCATCATCCCTGGCAGATGGATGTCCAACGACCAACATCTGGACATAAGGGTATAAGAAGGGTGTCTGTTAGCACTGTCTTCAGTTCCTTCTTGCTGTGCATTTCAGTGCACTTCACGTGTGCTAAAAATGCCCACAGTCCATCTGTCAGTTCCTTTTCCAGTGTATGTATCTCCTTGCTCTAGTCAGATAAGTACCCTGTTGGGTATTGTATTCTATTAATTTAATGTTTAAAAATGTTAACAATTGCTTTAAGTGTGGGAAGCAAATCTTGCATAAAGATTTTCACTAGTTCTGTCTGTTCTGCTTAGGGCCTCAGCACAACATCTCTAATTGTTCTGACTGTGCAAAATTCCAAGCAAAATTTCTCATCAAACATGGGTCATGGTATTAGTCACCAATGAGGAGTTCTCATCTGCTTTTTCCCCCATGGTGTCACAACCCACTACTACTGCCGGGCCTTCACAAGCACCAGCTTCTGCTAGCGTCATTCTGAATAAATGGAAGGACTGAAAGATCAAGGATTCTGATGTTCCTGAGAAGGCTGTGACTCTCTTCCCCAAGTTTACCAATGACCCATGTGAGGTGCCTTTGCAGCCTCCTGGCCTGTTGACTCCTAGACCCAGTCCCTCTGGTGTGACCCCTCAGGAGGCTGCTATGATTTCTCATTTAGGGATGTCATTTACCACTATACATGGCCCTAATCAGACCCATCATTGAGTGTAATGCCCCCTTCGGTATGTACCTGACCAGAGAGATGCAGGAACTGGAATGTTTGCAAAGGTTTTTTATAGAGTGAATGCAGGGCATACACGCAGCATTGTATGTGGATTGTGTCCAAGCTTTTTCTGTATACTTGGTCTCCTACAGACTACTGAGAGGCAATCTATGACTAGCATACAAGGCATTTCCTGGTCCCTGCTCTGAATGAACCTTTTGCCCCAACCCCCCCAGGACCTTTCTTTCGGGGATACCCTTCATAAAATGAAGGAGGGTTTCATTTGGGAAAGAAAACAGTTCTCCCAAGCTCAGATCCATTGCAGGGGACTGCTAAATTTGCCTTTTTTCAGGCCAGTGGCCTCCTGCACACACAATACTGGATGATGCTTTTGAAGACATTGCTTTGCATCCTTATTCTTTACCACCTGCTCCTAGGAAACCAAGCAGGTTTTACAGAGTGCTTGAATCTCTCAAACTACTTTACAGAAATCGCAAGTCTGACTCCTCAGTAGTCTGTTCTGAGTCCTCAAAAGGTGTACCCTAGGCCAACTAGACATACCTTAACTAATGATAGGGAAAGTAGACTACTAGACAGATTTGGGGAAAAAACTTATACCTCTGCCACCTTGGCAGTGAGAGCTTTGAATTGCCATTTTGATATGCTAAGGTGTCTGGAATCTCTGCAGGACAGAATTCTAGCTAAGGTGGACTCTATTGCAGGTAGAACCTTATCAAAGGAAATTCAGGTGATAGCAAGAGATGATTTACTAGTCTCCAGACACTCCCTAATGTGTGGTTTGATGTCTTAGATGCATTATCCAGAGCAGCTGCCACAGGTTTGGTCATCAGCAGACAAGCATGGCTCAGGACCCAGCTCCTATCAGACCAGGTGAAGGTTTAACTACTGGATGCTCCACTAAAAAAAAAAAAGAATTCTTTTTCATACCCCAGGTTGAATATGTTTTCAAAAAGCTCAATAAGAAAGGAAAGCAAATAGAAGATGTGAAAGAATTTTTATTTGCCTCTGATACCAAGGTGCAGTAACAATTACCCCTCAAAGTGTTGGCCTTTCCGCCCTAGACAAGACAGAGACCCAGACAGTCCAGGAGGTGGCAAACAGAAAATCACACAGAACAGAGCATGCCAAAGAGTCCACCTAGCACAGAGGCCAACTGTGACTATGTTCAGCCTCAGCTTTTCATACCCCTACCCACCCTCGCTTCCTAACTTGTGGCTAAAAGACTCTCCTTTTTCCTAAATCAATGGAAAACTATCACCAGGGACCAGTGGACCCTCAGCATCATAGAAAGGAGGGTACTACACCCAGTTCAGAGAAATCCTATCCTTCTTGAAAATTCCAAAACCATGAAAAGAGCAGGAAAGCCTCTTATCACCTATCTTCAGGGAACCATTTCACCAAGGATCCATTCAACCTGTACTTCCAGGTCAGGAGAAAAAAAGGTTTCTGTTGGGGGGGATCTTTTTAGTTCTAAGAAGGGAAGGCACCTCAAGGCTCATCTTGGACCTTTCAAAACTAAACAACTTTCTCAATATTCCAAAGTTTAAAATCCTTACTTTACAAAAATTACTTCCCTTGATCTTCCATGATACCTTCTTGGTCACTCTAGATCTAAAAGACGCTGATCTCCTTGTCCTTGTAGCAGACAGATAGACACATTAAATGCCTAACATGTGTAGCAACAAACTCACTTCTAGTTCTGTGCTTTATTTAAATTTTTCCAAATCTTTTGGGTTTCTAATACCATGATAGGAATGGACCCCATTCCTAAGTCAAAGTACGATTAAAGTTCATGAAATTAGTATTGTTTCTGTCTTTGATGTCAGCCAGAAGTGCTCTTCGCATCACCCACAGTGTGCTCAGTAATGACTCCTCCTGTAATTCATATGGGGTTACATGTATTGGTAACATATCTAAATACGATTGTAGATTAGTTTTTATAAGACCTATCATTCCTACTACAAACTGCGGTGGTGGTGCTGTGGTAGCGTTGTCACCTCACAGTTAGACGTTGCCTGTTCGATTCTCAGTTAGAGCGTCTTCTGTGTGGCGACATGCGTGAATGGGCGTTCCTTCATTGAAGGTTGTGCGTTAGGCCCGGCAAGCCAGCACGTAAAAATCTACTGCCAGTCATTAGCGGACCGGAGTTCCGCTGTGGCGACCCCTAACTGGGAAAAGCCGAAAGACACAAACAAACATTGGAACTGTCTGGTATCTTTCTTCCACATTGCTCTTGTTTCTGCCTGCAAATACTGCTATTTTATTACTTTGTTTCTCTGTATGCAAGACACTGTAATCACTGGGTGTAGTGATTTCAAGTGATCAATGCTAGTTTTGTCTTCTTTTCATTGACCACTATATTTGGTTTTCTCCCATCTGTCTTTTGGACTGTTGGTAATGGGTGATCTCATGTGATGTAGACTTCATCATTTTCTGTGATGCTTTGTGGCTCATACTTCCAGTGTTTTTCAGGCACTTCAGTAGCATAATGTTTGCACAATCCCCAGTGCAACAGGTTTACCACATTATTATGCCTTTCAGTATACAGTTGTCCTGCCATTAGTATGTCACAACCAGCACCAAGGTATGTGACTGTCTCCAATTCTGTTTTACAAAACCTACATTTATCTGTTTCTCCCACATGTTCAATGGACTTTGTAAACTGTAGCCCACTGTCTTGGGCTGTCAATATTAACCTTTCTTCTTTTGGTTTGAATTCACCACTTCTTAACCATTCCTGTGTTTGATCCTGATCAACACGAGGTTCTTTCAGGAGTTTTCTATACTTGCCACTATATTTATGCATTTTCAAAATTTCTGGCCTTCTCATCTGATTCTTTTTCTTATATTCTTTATTTTGTTTTTTGGCACATTCAGTTGCTACCTGATTTTTTTTTATCTACCTCTGGTTTGATTTCCATTCCTGCTTGACACCGATATGCTTCTGCTAAACTAAGCAGGGAAGTCATCTTAGATATATTCTCCTGATGTTTCAAACCTTTCAGTACATTTGGGTCTTGTGAGGTCAGACGATATGTGTGCATTCCTACGACTGCAGGTCTACACATGTAATCAATTTCTAGGAACCCAATACCTCCTTTGGAACAGGGAATATCTAATCTTGGTATGCACTGATATTTGTAAATTATTTGATGAGCATAAAGAATCCTCCTCGTTTTCCTGTCTAATCTATCCAACATCTTTTGGGGCTAGTCAGTCACACCAAAACTGTAAGTTAGGGCAGGAAGAGAAAATTGGTTTATAGCTTGAATTTTGTTCCTAGATGTCAGCACTGTTTTCAGAATGAATTTGTCTTCTAAAATATTCCTTATTGAGTTTTTTTTTTCGCATTTGTTCATGTCTTATTGTTGATCCTTCATCAAGTCCCATATATTTATACATTCCATCTTTCTCAAGTTCTTTTATGTAGCATTGTTGTCCCAAACTCATCTTTTCGTGGTGCTGCAGCCTTCCTACTCTAAAGGTTGCTTTTGCACATTTATCAAGACCAAATGACTTTCATATATCATCTAAAAAACTTTTGATTACTTGCAGTTGTGCTTTCAGTTCATCTGATGAGCTTTACAATTGTAAATCATCAACAAAGAGAAGATTTGAAGTCTTTTCACATTGTTTTCTGGGAGCCAAGTTACAGCCATGGCGTAATCTGTTAAGTAGCCAGCTTATTGGGTTAAGGACAAGGCAAAAGAGCAGCGGTGGCAGAGAGTCATCCTGAAATATCCCCCTTTGGATTTTTATCCCTAGAATAATAATTTGTCCTTTATCATGGCTTAACTGCAAAGTGGTTTGCCACTGTTTCATGGTTACTGTGATGTAATTTATCAATGTAGAAGCTCTCTTATACATTTTAAGCACTCTCTTCTTCATGAATGTGGGATACTGTCATCTGCTTTTTTGTAGTCAATCCATGCCATACTTAGATTCTTCCCCTTTTTGCAGTTCTCCACTATGACTTAATAAATTATCCTTTGTTCCATATGACTTTCTTTTATTGCCCTTTTGTCTAGTGCCATAATTGAGTTTTCTTCTAAGTGACTGTAACCCTGTCTTCATCAATTCCGATGTATAGTTTATACATCGTCAGAAGGCAAGTTATTGGTCTATAATTTTTAGGGTAGCTTGCAGGTTCACTCCCAAGTAGGAGCATCTTTAAACTGCTTAACTCAAACCTTCACAAGCCACTCACTCTACAGCTCCTCTGCTTGTGCATACCAATGGTATGCATTTTCTCCATCTGATGAAGTTTTGGAAACGAAAACGCAGTGTGTACTGAATTGCGTTAATGTGAATTTTGGTGGACTGAAAAGTCGTTTTAATCATTTTTTCCATGTGATTTTGGTGGACTGAAAAGTTGTTTTATGCATTTTACTTGATGGACTGAAGAGTTGTGCATTAATTAAACTATAGCTTGCAGACCCGGATTTGAGCTCTCCTCCATCTTTTCTGGTTTTGGTGCTTATTGGTTATTTTCGGAACAGTGATTCTGCTTTGTTTTAGGAGCATTGTTTTTCCTACTGTTAATCAGGCTGGTGTCTGTTCATTCTTTTACTTCTTCTATCCTTTTAGCATATTGGTTATGTTCCACAAGATCTTCATAAATACTTCTCCAAAATGTATCTATTTCTTCTTTTTTGGTGGTCTTTCAATTCCTTTTACATTGTTTCCCAATTCTCTATAAAACATTTTTGGGTCATTAATAAATTGCTTATTTTGTACTTTTTCTTTATATTTATCTGTATATCCTCTAAGTTTTTCTGCCTTTGCTAATATTTTTAGTTTATTATTTATGATAGTGCATGATAAATCCTGATTCATTGTAACACTGTACATTGCTTTTATCACATCTGTCTTTCTGAGTATTTTTGTTGATCTGTTTCCTCTTCTATACTCTTCTAACAGTGACACTTCTTAGTTTTCTCTATTTGATACTTCTATGATGGTATTCAATTTCTCCCCTCCCTTTCCCTTACTACCCTGTGTTCTTGTGGTAAAATTTTATCTGTTATTAATTTAGCTGCACAGTAATATATCCTGTTTACTTCTGTGATATCGCATGGATCTCTATAGACAGTCATAATTACTGTGTTCATTTGTTTTATCAAACTTCTAACTTTTTGGATTTTATTGACCTTCTGCTTTATCATTTGGGTTGTCCACTGCTACTGGAAGTTTCACAAAATGCATAACTCCTCTGATAGCACATTGTGGAACTCTGGGAGTTCATATTTACCCTTACTTTGATGACTGTTTCTTTTAGGGAAAATCCACAGCAGAGAACCTAAATTCCTTGCAGATCACTGTAGACTGCTTTCAGAAGGTAGATGTCACCTCAGATCTTCAAAAAAAATCACAAACTCTTAAACAAGGATCCCCTTTAAGGGAGCCCTCATAGATTCAGCCCAACAGAAAGCCTTCCTTCCCCAGGACAAGTAGTCTTTCCTGACAAAACTACCTGACCAACTTGTTCCAAAATAATACATCTCAGCAAGGGAACTCCTGAAGATTCTGGTTTACATGACACCCTCCACTCTCATAATTCTGCTTGTAAAATTATACATGAGAAAACTTCAGTGGTTCCTAAAAAATGCTTGGGAACAGCATTCTTAACCCATGAATGCCCTACTGCCTCAATTTCCAAGCCTGAAGAAGAAGCTTCTATGGTGGAAGAACACCATACTTCAGAACCCAGGGGCAAACTTCTCTTTACCAGAAGCAGACAACAAGACTGTCAAATCTGGACTGAAAGTGCAGTACATCTGGATGTCACAACAGAGAAAACTGCATATAAATCAGGAAGGAGCTGCTCATATTCAACCTGACCATAAAGGCTTTTCAGGAGAATTTAAGCCCAGAGTCCTTGCAGATCTAGACACACACCACCACAGTGATGTGGTACATAAACAAGAAAGAGGATGCCTTGTCCTACCCTCTGTGCAGCCTCTTGAGGAAAATTTGGATGCTGGCTTAAGAACAAGGGCTAACTCTCACAGCATCGTATATTCCAAGTCTGAACGATACTTTGACAGATTCTCTAAGCAGGGATCTTCGAGACCCAAATGATTGGATGCTGAAGAAAGAGATGTTCCTGGACCTTACCTCTGCAGTGGGTGGTCCCTTCAGTAGTTCTGCTCGCCTGTCACTAGAACAGACAACTATAGAAGTTCTGCTCCAGAACTCAAAAGACAGGGACTTGAAAAAGATGCATTCTCCTTCATACGTAAAAATGTGTTCCTGTATGCATTGTTTCCCTTACCGCTGATCCACAGAGTACTGATAAAAATCAAGATGGACAGACTCAGCATGATGCTACTTGGCCCCCTTCTGGCTGAGGCAACACTGGTACTAGTTTTTCTTACCCTCAGGGAGGGGAGATTCCACACCCTACTGCAGGAAGTAGATCTCCTCAGCCAAGCCAAGGGAGCCATATTCCATTCTCACCTAGCCACACTCAGGTTAATAGCCTGGATGATTAGGTTTTGACACCAAGGAATGCCTTTTATTCCACGGATGTGCTTCCTATTCAAAAGGAGGCAAGAAAACCCAATACCATCAAATCATATATACCAAAAAATGGAAGAGGTTTTCCATCTGATGTCACAGCAAGAACACCAATCCTTGTTAGGCAGATATCAACTCAGTTTTGCAGTACCTTGTGGGCCTGTTTAAACAGGGGCTTGTCTACTTCAGTATTAAAGTGCATGCATCTGCCATCTCAGATTGCCTGCACATTGCTTCACCTATCTTTTTGTACCACCACATGAAACTTTTGCTAAAAGGGGTAATTCAATTGAGAATACCCAGAAGAAACCTTATTCTTGCCTGGGAACTAAATTATGTGCTGGAGAAATTCACCTTGTCCCCCTTTAGACCTGCTGCCACTACCTCTCTAAAGATGCTGACTAGGAAAACCACTTTCCTTACAGCTGTCACATCACCAAGGAATGGTCTCTGAGCTACAGGCCCTCATGTGTAAAGAGCCTTTCACTGTTGTTCACAGGGATAAGGTAATCCTTAGAACAAACCCATCTTTTTTGCCTAAGGTGGTATCAGATCTTTCCCTAATCCAGGCTAGCCACCTATCAGTCTTCATCCTAAATCTAGATAGCAGGGCAGAGCAAGTCATTCATTTCCACAGATGTGCAAAGGCAAATTAGGTACTATCTAGACAGGACAAAAACTGCTAACAGAGCAGAGTATTTACTGGTGGCTTTTGCAGAGGGTAAACAAAGCAGGCCTGTCTCCAAACAAACCATTTCCAAATGGACAGCCAGCTGCATTAAGTCTTGTTACTCTCACCATGGAAGAATTATGCATGGGCATATCAAAGCCCCCTACAAATAGGCATGGGGCAACTACCACTGCTTTCCTCAAAGAAATCCCTACCCAGGCCATCCTAGAGGTAGCCACATAGAACTTGGTGAATACCTTTATAAAATACTGTAACCTAGGCAATGTCTCCAGAGCTACAGCAGGCTTTGCTGTTATCATCGTACAAAACCTTACTTCATAGGGTCATACAGATCACCTGCCATCCACCTGTAGGCTTTGGGAGTCCTCCCAAGAATCAGTAATGCAACACTGACTATGAAGTGCATCGTACATTTGTCTCACCTACCATAATTGTAGATGTTAGAATAGATCAGTGTTGCAGTACATTACCCACCCTCCAACCACTCTGTCTACTGACCACTTTACTCCTCTTTGATGGATGCAGTTAGTCCTCTTATCTCCAGCATCCCCTCTCTGCCTTCTGTGATTTTCCTCTTCCTTACTCAAATTTGGACAGCTGGGGAGGTTGTGCTGTCCTCAGGCATTAGACAGCTTGTTCGCTGCTTAGAAAAACCTGAAGTTGGCACTGATAGATACCATTCTTATACCCTGGTGTCCATACATCTGTCTTCGAACATCTTTTGACTAAGGATGATGCATGGACTCTGAAAATTGGGCCAGTCATGGACTTTTACATAGCAGGAAGTCCCAAGAATCAGTACTGCAACATTGATCTTTTTGAACAGCTGCAGTTATGGTAAGTTGGCCACATAATTCATTCATTCATCCCAGCTTGAAGCCACTCGGCCTTTTGTCTTGCAGTATAATACGCTAATTCCAGACAGTAAATTAAACTAATCAGAACTGCTTAAACATTATAAATGTAGCCAAAAAGCCTATTGCAAAAAGTCATACATTCAAAAAAAAAGGAAGAAGTAAATCTGAGGTATGTGCAACATCACACAAACGGCATTTTCTTAATTGCCCATGTGTAAAGTTATAGATTATTTTAGCCCACTGTTTGAATCCAGTCTGGCCTCCTTTTCCAACAATATCTATGTGTCTGTAATATCAGCATGCACTCTTCCCAGAGTTCTGCACCTCTGTCATCTGAAAAATAACTGTTAATATGCTAGGACTTAAACTTTTTGCTGGAATTTTTTTAACTTCCTTTTGATCCCGCAGTTTCAGTGAACTTATTATATATGAGTCGCTCACAATGCCTAATGTCATTTCCTTTGCTGACACAGGGCAGCTATATAGAGAAAAAATTATCTATATGGACTGTACACTTAAACTGGTAGGTAAACCCAGATGTTAGGATTCACTGATAATTTGACATGTCTTTGAAAATCTACCTTTGTTTCACTCTGATGTACTTTGTAAACCTACTTATCCTACCTTGATGAGGTTAGCTGTGACATAAAGATAGATCTGTAATACAAGCTGGAGAGATGTGTTTGAAATCCTTTAATCCCTATTAATGTACTGATTGTATTAAGTAAATAGTACAGCAAAAGATCACACAATGCTTATGCCAAAAGTGACAAAACCTAGAAAGAACTATTTATGACTGGCAAAGCCTCTCTTTCTGTAACTAGCACACAGGCAGATGCTATTCTTCAGAAGAACATTTTTTTTTTTTTTAACTTTTGAAAATTTATTAGAAAAGCTGTTTTTTTGTAGCACAGCCATTATCAAACAATTGTTTGCCTTGTGACACTGAGCAAGTCATCTAAAGTTTCTTGTTCTCCTGAGTTCTTCTTGAAAAAGGAATTTTCATCTTCGGTGACTTCGTTTTTAAAAAAAAAAATCTTGTGCAAAATAATGAATGTGGACTAGAGCAGGGTGGTTCTATGGCAATGAACATAAGGCTACTTTAAATGAGTGGGCAGTCGGGAGTATTTGATGGGCATTAAAATGGCAAAAAGGAACTGGTGATAGTATTTGTGGAAAAAAAAAAATGTGCTATTCCCCCTAACAAAGGAAAGGAAAAAGATCCCAGCAGATATAAATTGTTTCCTTTGTTGCATGTAGCTCATCCCTTTGAATACTGTCATAACTATATTGCATGCTTAACAACATTCATTTTTTTATTTCACCAGTGCATTTGGAGTTGACCGTTAAGGCTAGCCTGATTGGATGGGTAGAAACAAAATTTACACCAGGATTGTCTTGTATAGCATTGCTCGATTTCGGAGGTGAGCACCATTAAGTGCTTGAAGCTTTTGAGTGTGTCTGTTTAAAGATACATGCGTTTAGGCATCTTATGATGTTCTTCGTGTTTCACTGTTGCAGTCATCACCTGTGGGGTTATCCCTGCTGTGGTAGCCCTCGGTTGGCCCGAATACGAGAGTCAATGTTTTTGTACGCCGGCTGCCGTCACCTGTAGTCTGACTTCAGGTCATCAGTGCTATAAAGCAAGGCAGCCGATGTCATTACATCAGGCTTTCTTGCCGTGGAGCCTGTAGCAGAGGCAGTTCACACAAGTGCGGTCGGTTGCTACCAGAAGTTGAATTTCAGTAGAAAACATCTAAAGCTAAGTACCCCATTAGGGACCCTTTTTTCTTGCTCTATCCGATGTCGGAAAAAGTTAATTGTCTCGCCTTTGGAAAGCAGATCCCAAACAGAGACTTTTATTCTTACTCCATCACTTGTTTAGGCCCAGACCACGACGTCCCTCATTGCCGGTTCTGTGTCCACTTTAATGCGAGAACCATTCACCGTAGAGCTCTTTTTGTAGACAATTATTTTCGTGTTCTGTCTTCGAATTCCGATATGGCATAAGTCAGTTAACAGTCTGTTGTCATTCCGAAAAAATGTAAATATAGAGACAGGCCACACAAGGCTGAGCCTTCCGACAATACTACTACTAAGCAAGTCATCAGTTCTCTAGAATTCAGTAAGGTGCTTTCGCAGCCCCTGATGGCTGACTCGCATTCTACGCAGGCCTCTGCTGAGACCCTTTCGGAGTCCAGTATGCGCAGAAATCCACTTCGTCTTCCAAGCCTTTGGCGGTCTCTGCCTTGGTTAGGTCTGGAGCTGCGACGCATGCACCGGCTTCCGAGGAGGCCTTTTGCACTACCAATTCTAGACAAAAAACGACATATTCTCATCTGACTACCGCTTCTCGGAGACTGACAGATTCTCTCAGGCCTAGAAGCTAGGCCGCTCCTAGGAAATCTGGTTTTAGCCTCCATCTTATTACTACTCCCCCACCCCATGCTTAAATGCTTAAAATGGCGGAGGATCTCATCTCCCTTATTCAAGGTACTCAGGCCCCCACTTCAAAAAGGAAAAGGCATCCTTCTCCAGAAGTTATGACAGACCTAGAGTCTGAGGAATCTGATTATTTTGCTTTTGAAGAGGAACAACATCCCTTAACTGTTTATGAGGATTCAGATGCAGAGGAATCCATCCCTTCTGCCTCCCCTCCAGAGGACCTCTCCTTTGGGGAAACCCTTCACTCCCTCAGGGAACATTTTCAATGGGAATCTCAAGACTTCCCACAGTCAAAGAATCGACTTAGAGAATTTTTGGACCTGCCCCAGCACAGACCCTTGACCATCCCACCTATTTTGGAAGTGGTGGATGATGTTTTCCCTGATGCCCTGCCTCCTGCTCCAACTAAACCTGACAAGGTACTAAAGAGTACTGGATTCTCACAAATACTTGTACAGGAATCTTGCTGCAGACCCTGAGGTCATTAAACAGGGACCCAAAGGAGCGAAGACTAGTTCTGCCAAGATTCCTCTTCCTTCTGGCAAAGACTCCAGAGCTCTGGACAGATGGGGTAAGAAAGTATACACCTCTGCAACCTTAGTTATCAGAGCACTCTGTTGTCAGTTCCATATGTTAAAATATCAATCACACACTTTGGAACAATTAAAACAGAAGATCGCTA
This sequence comes from Protopterus annectens, assembly GCF_019279795.1. Taxonomy (NCBI): domain Eukaryota; kingdom Metazoa; phylum Chordata; order Ceratodontiformes; family Protopteridae; genus Protopterus; species Protopterus annectens. Next base: position 424,978,908 of record NC_056734.1, on the reverse strand, counting down.
CCTCTCCTGATGGTGCCAACTCAAAAGAGCTGGCAGAATTACTACACTCTGCTTGTCAAGTGGCGAAACACTTATTACAATGTGGATGTGATGCCCTAGAAGCCTCTAGCAGGGCAGCAGTGACATGATCTGTTATTAGAAGACATGCATGGCTGAAGGAACAACCTCTCCCTGATCATGTCAAGTCTAAACTTATTGATACACCCCTAGATAAGGAATGCTTGCTTGGGGAAAAAGCAGAAGATGTGCTTAAAAAGATGGAAGACAAAGCAAAAGCTATGCAAACAGTAAAAGATTTCTTTCAAGTTCAACCTCCCAGATTCAGCAGGAACGTCCCGTCTAAGCACTGGGCTGTCCCTGCACCTAGCAGACAGGGCCAAGGTAAGCCCCGCAGGGACAGGCCATCCAGGACCCTATCCCAGGACCAGCAAAGAGGCAAACAATGGGCCACTTCCGTCTCTAAGGCAGGGAGTTCTAAGCCAAGCTTCTATGGCAAGCACTCACAATGACCCCCCTCCCCGCCCTCCTTTCACTCATCAAAAACTAGGAAGAAGGTTCACCCTCTTCAAGGACAATTGGGTCTCTGTAACCAAGGACCAATGGGTCTTAAAAATAATTTCTGGGAGATACAGATTCTCCTTCAGCGAACTCCCTATTTCAAGAGGGTACCCAGACCTCCCCCAAACCAGTGGCAGAGGCATTAAAACAGGTCCACACACTAATATCCCAGGGGGGCAGTATAACCTGTCCCTCCAGATCAAACAGGAAAAGATTTTTACTCCAGACTATTATTTTTTTCCCAGAAAAGAGGGCACTTGGTGCCCCATCCTGGATCTATCCAAACTGAACACCTCCTTGGTGGTCCCCAGATTCAAAATGCTAACCTTGCAGCAACTCCTGCCTACGTTCACACAAAATGCCTGGCTTGTGACACTAGACCTAAAAGATGCCTACCTCCACATCCCCATCAGGGAATCATGCAGAAAATTCCGACGTATCAGAGCAGGGTATCAACACTTTCAGTTGTCTGCACTGCCCTTTGGCTTATCTACTGCTCCCAGAGTATTCACCAAATGCTTGGCCCTGGCTATAGCATTCTGCATACAGAGAAATATAAAGATTTACCCTTACTCGGACAGCTGCCTCATTCAGGCGGACTGCAAAGAAAAATTCCTCCAGGACCTTCTCTTTGTCAAATCACTTCAAACTTCCCTAGGGTTCACCATTAACGAGAAAATAAATCAAAGCAAAACCCCACAAGAAAATTTGTTTTTCTGGGAGCTGTGCTAGACACAGCAAAGCAAGAGCTTCCTGCCTCTCTACTTCACCTAGCTGTCTTCCAGAAGACATCTAACTTGGAGGAAGTTTCTGCAACCCCTGGGATACATGGCATCTTGCATCCTTCTCATCCCTCTCACCAGGCTTCACATAAGAAAACTTCGATGGTACTTAAAGAACCTTTGGTGTCAGCACTCTGTCCCTAGAGACCACTCTCCCTCTGATCCCTTGTATAAGGGACGAATTTCGCTGGTGGGCAGAGGCCTGTGCTATGAACAAGGGTCTTCCCTTCATCCTTCTGGCCAGACCATCATCACCGACACCTCAGACATTGCCTGGGGCTCTCACCTAGCAGGCAGGTGTACCCAAGGCCTTTGGAATGCCCAGCAACTTCACTTGCACATCAACCAGAAAGAAATGATGTCAGTGCAAAAGGCTCTGACTTCCTTCCAACCCCATCTCAGGCCAGGGGTCCTCCTTATAAAAACAGACAACACCACAGTGGTACATCAACAAGCAGGGGGGCACCCAGTCTTACCACCTGTACAGGTTAGCTACGAGTCTATGGCTTACAGCCACTTCCTTGGGGCTACACCTAATTGCCCAGTACTTAGCAGGGATCAACAACACACTGGCAGACCACCTAAGCAGAAACTGGACCCACACAAATGGCAGCTCCACAGAGAAGATTTTTTGCAAATCACCCAGGAGTGGGGGACCCCAGAAGTGGACCTCTTTGCCTCGCACCTCAACCACCAGCTACACAAGTTCTGTACCAGGGTGTATCACCTCCTAGCATGAAAGGTGGATGCCTGGACCATCCCCTGGAGCTCCCTCTTTGTGTATGCATAGCCTCCTCTGCCCCTTATTCCCATGATTCTGATCAAATTAAGAGAGGAGAGACCAAAGGCCTTCCTCATTGCTCCAGATTGGCCCAGTCAGCATTAGTACCCCTTCCTCCTTATAAAAACAGACAACACCACAGTGGTACATCAACAAGCAGGGGGGCACCCAGTCTTACCACCTGTACAGGTTAGCTACGAGTCTATGGCTTACAGCCACTTCCTTGGGGCTACACCTAATTGCCCAGTACTTAGCAGGGATCAACAACACACTGGCAGACCACCTAAGCAGAAACTGGACCCACACAAATGGCAGCTCCACAGAGAAGATTTTTTGCAAATCACCCAGGAGTGGGGGACCCCAGAAGTGGACCTCTTTGCCTCGCACCTCAACCACCAGCTACACAAGTTCTGTACCAGGGTGTATCACCTCCTAGCATGAAAGGTGGATGCCTGGACCATCCCCTGGAGCTCCCTCTTTGTGTATGCATAGCCTCCTCTGCCCCTTATTCCCATGATTCTGATCAAATTAAGAGAGGAGAGACCAAAGGCCTTCCTCATTGCTCCAGATTGGCCCAGTCAGCATTAGTACCCCTTATTACGCAGTCCAGCCTTACAGCCCCCAAAGCTGCTTCCCTGATGTCAGAACTCTTGACCCAGGAGAGAGGGAAGGTACTGCACCCAGACCTACAGACTCTCAAACGTTCAGCATGGCTTATATACTAAAAACTAACAAGGCGTCCCTGTTAAGCAAACAGGTCCTGGACATCATCACTGAAGCCAGAAGGCCCAGCACAAGAAAATCATATGCAAGAAAATGAGAAAGATTCTGTTGCTGGAAGCAATCAAAAGGGAGCAGTACCTCCCCAACCTTCCATCCCTCTCATCCTCAATTACGTAGCAGAGTTGCTCAGTAGTGGCCTGTCTTTCACCTCTATTAAAATCCATACCTCAGCCATCTCTGCCCATTATGATTCAGACCCACCCTTCTTCTCTCATCCTTTGATTAAGCAATTCCTCAGAGGGGTATTATAATATCTGGCCTCCCAGAAGGCCTCCCAACACCACCCTAGGACCTGAATTATGCATTAGAGAAACTAACCTTACCTCCTTTCGAACCTGCTGCCTCAACAGAATTGAAATACCTCTCTTGACTGCCTTCCTACTAGCTATCACCTCAGCCAGAAGGGTCTTGGAACTTCATGATCTCATGGCTGTCGAGCCTTTCATAATTACCATGCAGACAAGAGTCTCTCTGAGGACTAACCCCTCCTTTATGCCCAAGGTGGTATCTGATGTGACCCTTAACCAGGCCATACATCTTTCCACCATCTTTCCCAACCCTCAAAACAAGGGGTAAAGAATTCTACACTCACTAGACGTGCACAGACAACTCAGATATTATCTGGACTGTACTAAGCCATTCAGAAAAACAGACCATCTTCTTGTAAGCTTTGCCCCAGGGGCAGAGGGGAAGCCCATCTCCAAACAAACCATTTCCAAATGGATTTCACACTGTATCCATTTTTGCTATAGACTACATGGGAAGGCCATCCCTAAGTTTATCCGTACCCACTCCACTAATGCAACCTCCACACTGCCTTCCTCAGAGGACTACCTACCAGGGACATCTTGGAAGCGGCCACCTGGACCTCTGTCTGTACCTTTACAAATCATTACCACCTACTTCTTTTTTCTAAGTCTAGGGCAGGTTTTGCTTCTGCAGGTCCTCGTGACCCGTACCTAGGACTCAACCTATCCTTCCACCCTTTTCCTGTGGAGTCAACCTATCCTTCCACCCTTTTCCTCCCACAGGTGATGACTGCAACAGTGAAACACGAAGAACATAGTACAGTTGTGTACACTTAGCATAAATGTAGTGTATTCACTGTTGCAGTCTTGGTTTCCCTCCCTCCATCCCTCATTTAACATCTTCCCCTAGGGGGACACAAGCTTCCCAAGGTGGTTTCTAGCCACCAGGACAACTTCTGTCTTTTCCCTTGTGCTTCTGATGGGTTAGGGCAAGAAAAACTGATATAATGACTTCAACTGCCTTGGTTTATAGCACTGACGACCTGACATCATGGTACAGGCGACGGCAGCCGGCACACAGAAACATTGACTCTGATATTCGGCCCGACCGAGGGCTAACACAGCAGTGATAACCCACAGATGATGACTGCAACAGTGAATGCACTCGAACATCTACATTTATGGTAAGTATACACAACTGGGGTCTATCAGTCAGTCGAAATGGCTGACGATCGAACACCAGATGTTCGAACTGTGAAGTTCGAACACTGATTATCGTGAAGCCGTGGAACACCAAATTCTTTCCCAGGAAAGAATTCGGTGGGCTGTTTCTGTGGCTTCGCCAATTATGGGTCGGGTTCAGGTAAGTGTGCGATTGTGTGGACATTAGGGTTAGGGTGCAGGTGAGGTGGGTGTGCGATTGTGACAGACTTTAGGGTTAGGGCGGGATAGGTGAGTTAAGGTTAGGGCGTGAATCAGGTGAGTGTGCGATAATGACTGACCTTAGGGTTAGGGTTTGGGTTATGGTAAGTGGATCGATAGTAGTGTATGTACAGTTTAGTGTAGGGTTAGATGTAGGATTTTAAGTGTTTGTGTGTAGATTGCTGTTTTTTTGGTGTGCTTGTGTTGTGTGTGTGTTTCTTGGAACAGCGATTTTTTTCCCCGGGGAAAAAATCGCTGTTCTAACACTTCAATGTTTTTGTACTTCGTGGTTAGAAGTTTGAACATATGGTGTTCGAACTTCAGCCATTTCGGTGAACTGATATAGACCCCACAACTGTACTATTCCTTGTGATGGCTTGCCTGGTGCTGTTCCTATGCAGTGTAGAAAGGGGGATCAGAACACAGGGGGTAGTAGTTTGCCCAAAACAGAAGATGGGGTCCATTTTAAACCACTGGAAATGTGTAGCTTTTTTGCTTATTGTAAATCATAAAATAAACATCATAAGCATTACCACAGATAAAACTGGGAAGATGACAGAATTTATGGATATCACAAGTTTGGCTCCTGTGGCGTGGCTAATATTTTTTGTCCATAGGTCCTGTAAGAGAGATTGCCATAAAACTTATTTTCGTATTTAACTTTGGTTGCTACAACAGCTTGAACAGAAGTAATGGATGAATAAGTCATCAGATTGTTTAAGTTTTAATTCTCTTTGTGCTGCCCAGTTTCAGATTTCGTGTAACACTGTTAGGAGAATTCTAAGAAACTGGAGAATACTGGCAGAATAGTTTATTCCATTAAGTTTTTGTGGTATTATCAGGCCACCTACTTGGTCTACACAGCTGTACACAAACAATTTTCTTAGAAATATGTTTAGAAACTGAGCATGAGGGATGTTTGTGTGTTGGCACAGCAATATGGTTGGTATAGCAAAGTAAGCAGTATATGCCACAAAGTAACATTTTCATAAGCTTGGGGTACATAAAAGTCTGCATCCATGGCCTACAAAAAGAACCTAAAATGATTCTTTTTTTTTAGTTATCCAGCTCTCTCTCTTTCCAAGCAAATAGAAGTTAGTGAACTTTCCCCCTTGGAGGAGGGTTAAATAAATGGACACATTTTCTGACAGTTAGTGCAGAGGATTTAAGCTCTGAGCTGTTAAAAAGCTGCTTTGCTGCTTCTTGTAGTCACATGTACACAGTTTGGTTCCTTCCACCTTCATTTGCTCACTGTGGTATTCTAAGTAAGTCACTTGGCTAGATAGTGCTCCTTGAATACCACTGTAAAGGTTCACATGTCCACTGAGCTTCCCTGGTAAAAAAAATATTTAAAAAGTGCTGTTTGGTGTCTGTAAAGGATTTATATAAAGAAGATGAATGGATGCAACATATCTAAAAAGATTTTACAAAATAAATAAAAGCTCCTGTTTCTCTTGGGTATTACTGAGTGATACATAAAGGGAAGGTCTTTTGCCTAATGCTTATATGTATTATGACTGCTCTTAATAGTAAGATTGTTTAACAGAATTATGAAAGAGGCAAAGCGCTGACATGCAAAGCTAACCTTTAGAACTTGTGTTATAGAAAAGCTGTTTGCTGGTTAGCAGAAGAAGACTGATTCACTAATTCCTGGAGTGAATAAATAACATCAGAAAAGTTGGTTCTTGAAGTACAGATGTTGCTCTAACAGGACATTGACATTTTTCTGTGCTTTTGCGAGCAGTTTCCATGCCCATGTTAGTCTTTCTGTAAGATGCATGTCTGCTGTCTGAGGCATTCTTACTGATGAAGGAGCAGTTGGCAGAAACGCTTTCATTCAGTGGTCAAAAAACTTTTATCAAGTGAGTTGAAGGACTGAACTGTGTGACAGGACACGCTGAAGGTGTTGCAGGCTCTGAGAGTGCTGAGATTAAAAGAAACCGTGCTGGTGCATGGACATTGTTCTTCAGAGTATATTTATGAAGTTATCAGAGGATTGGCTACTGTTTAATTGGTCATGGCTTGAAAACATTATCTGGAAGATTGAATTGTAAGTGAAGGAATGGAAGGCAGAATTTAAGTTTAGCTATGCTTTGTATTTGCAGATAGTATGTGTTAGTATAGAGGAACTAACAAAATAATGTCAATAGGTGGAGGGCAGATTTGTTTTATTTTTGGTGGGGAGTAGGAGGGTACATGGATCAGATGATCCAGAATCTCTTCCAGCAAAGCTATAGCTGAAAACATTGGAAGAGCAGTGCAGTAGAATAGATCTGAGTGCATCATGTGATTCTGCTCACTGACAATTGAGAATCACTCTTAAGTAAAGCCAGACACTCCAGGTGCTCTGCCCTTAAGTTATGGTATCATACCATGATTGTGATGCTTAAATATGGCAACAGTTGAACTAAGAGCCATCCTGAGAATGACATGTTTTGATATTTTTCATTTCTTAGTAAAATGAGAGTAATGTTTTATATTCTTGGTGGATGAGAGGAAAAGAGAAATAAAATTAGTGAGTTCTTGACTATGATCACTGATTAGTACTGTATAAAAGGGAAAATAAACTTTGTATGTTCTTTCGTTTGTGATTGAGTACCTATTTTTTTCATCCCTGAGGAGTAAAATATTTTCTTGACATTTGAACTTCATTGAGAAAAGCTCATGCGGGAAAGCAAAATATGTCTTTGCTTTCTTTTTTTTAACTTGAAAAAAATCAGTAACTTTCTAAATAGGTGAAAATTGGATCAGATTTGATAGAAAACATATTTGTGATATTGTCAGCGTTAATTTGTGTTCGTTTCATTGGCTATTAAAGCTGTTTGAGTTTTGGTACCGGTTGGACCACTGTGCTTTTTTCATTTGTTTACTAGTTAACTTTTGGCACTTTCCATTTTTGGGTTTTGGTTTTCATTTCGGAATGGATCCTCAACTGGGAACATCACTTGAAAGTTCCAACAAGGGATCCGAAATAGGTGAGCTTCGGAAGCTCATTGGACAATTAACCCAGCTGGTTGGGCTTCTTACACCGATTAGCCAATCAATGGTCTCATTGGCTTCAACACTATCTTTGCCGGGTAACCAGGAAGCAAGGAGGCATTCAGCTTCGAAGGAAGGAACGGCCAAGACTGAAAGCGTTGAGAGTAACGTTTTGCCATTTAGCAGAGGGTTAAATACGCCAAGTTTGGATGGTTTCCCTCACATTACTTTTGAAAATGCTGGCGAGAGAAGTCTACCAGGAAATTCTCAGACTAATAATGGTTCCACGGAGGTTCAGGTTGAAACGGACCATTCAACAGTTTTGCCAGGTACCAAACGGCATTTAAAAGACATACTAAATGTAAAGTTTGATTTTAAAGAGAAAATGCAAACTGTTGCTTCTAATGGCACTTATGCCACTATGTTAGCGGACTTGGACTATTTGTTATACAAATACAAAATGTACGAAATGGATAATGCTTACCTGAACCATTGTTTACATTTAAATATAGTTCCAAAGGGACTTAGTGTTTGTAAATAGCCTAACAATGTGAACGATGGGGTTTGACTTTCATAAAGCGCTCATTGAAGCATTTGAAAGATGTGGGTTTGATATAATGAGGGCTACTGTAAGGAATAACGAGACTGAGATGGAAAAATGTATGTATTGATTGAGCATGCTAACACCAACATTATTAATGATTAAGAATCAAAAAAACGAGTCCAACGTACAGTCAGGTGCAGCAAAAAATGTGCAAAGGTAAAAGTATAAACTGCATGTAGACTTACAGAGCAGAAACTTGAATAAAACAACAAAAAAGCAAAGATAAGCGCTTTCATGACTGACGGGTCGCTCCTTCAGACAATTGTACTTGCTAAAAACATTCATTTAAGTAGTAGATTACCATCACAGCTTAAAATCATTAACCAATTAACTAAGTTAATAATTTAATAAAATACTAAAAAAGAGAGGGAAAAATCTCAGAGACTTTTATAAAAGACATCTTAAAAACAAATGGTATGTTAAAAACAAAAAACGATTATAAAGTAGTGTATAACTACTTATGTTTAAGAGGGCATGCTTTCAAAAAGGGTTTTAAAGAAAACATATTGTTCAACCCAGGATGTTTTTCTGCATTTAACAAGAGGATCCACTTTTGCTCAGCAGCCTCTGTTTGATTCTCTATATCACCCCCTCTATTGGAACAAATGAGAACTTGTAAAATTAAAAACTTAAAACTATGTGTCGAGTCAATATTCATAACATGTACTGCCAATGCATTTGTTTCCTTCTTGTTTCTAATGTCTCTGTTATGTTGTAAAACTCTGTCTTTGAAGGTTCTATTTGTTTTTCCAACATAATAAGCATGACATTTTTGGCAGAAGGCAAAATAAACAACATTCTCAGTTCTGCAATCTGCATAGTGATGTAAAGAGATTTTAAAGTGACATGAAGGATGTGTATACAATGCTTGACTATAAATAAACTTACAAGCAGAACAATTTCTGCATGGGAAAGTGCCTGTCCTCGTGGACTTAGGTGCATGTGGATACGCTGACTTATGGCACAGCTGTTTTAATGATTTATTTTTAAAAGAGAATGAGGGTGTTTCACCAAGCTTTTCAATAAAACCTGATTTAATGATTTAATATTCACCATATACAACGAAAAAGCAAAATATTATGGGTTGTTAAAGAAAATTGAGAATAAATGTAATGAAGTAAAAGACAGGAAAGTAAAAAAGATTGAGAGGGACATAAATGATTATAAAACACATGCACATTATCCCAAACCCAAGCGACTGACTAGGTATGGCTACAATAATGAAGAATAAAATAAGGACTGGGGAAACAGAGAAAGGGACAACTATAACTTTAATGAAAATTTACCAGAAATGTTCTGATTTCCCCCTATTCGTAGGTCTGAAAGGTTGATGCTTAAAGAGCCTGTCAATTATGGCTCAAAAAACTTCAAAGGGAAGGGGTGGGTGCCACAGGGGAGGAAACAACAACCTTGGAACTAGTTGAAAATATTACAGTGAAGGTTTTAAATTTTCTTATAACGGTTTTAACATTTTTAATTATTCTAGTGTAGCAGTGATGCAGTCTTTTTTTTTATTTATTTTCCAAGGGTCTTACTTTTGTTCCCAGAGTTAAAACAGACATATTAAAGCTACTTGTGGACTTAAAACTTTTCGTCAGAAAAAAGAATTTGGAATTGTTCTTTAACGGTAAGGGAACTAATACTAATGGTGGAAAATTAACACGACGAAGTATTTTTAATCCACCTTTACACCCGCAGTTAAGGAACTTTGAGTTAGTAGTTGAAAATGAATTTAGGAGAGTTTTAAAACACCATAGAATACAATCTAATATGATGCATGCTGAAAGAGAAACTTTAAGGCTATGTACTGGCAATAAAAATGTAAGGGTTTTGAAACCCGACAAAGGCGAGGGTGTGGTGCTTATGGATCATATCACTTATGAAGGTAAAATGTTGGAAGTGTTAAGTGATTCAAATAAGTATGCCAGATTATCAATTAACGAGGTCAACATAGCATACAAAAAAAAATATGTGACTTTGAATGATATGTTAATGGAAGGATTAGTAGGTAGGGCAACATATGAATTTTTGTATATAGAAAAGCCGAGGGTGCCATCAATATTTGGTATAACAAAGGTACATAAAGATGTTTATGACCCCCCCCCCCCCCAAGGCCTATAGTTTCCGAAGAAGGATCAGTGACTGCTCCTTTGGCAAAATATGTAGACAATAAAATTAAGAAATTGGTCAAGGACAATAAGAATATACTAAATGACTCATGGGACCTTTTAAGAAGGTTGGATAGTACTTTATATACAGAAGAATTACGTTTTGCTACTTTGGACGTCATTGATTTATTCACTTGTATACCGCACGACACAGGTTTAAGATGGTTTGAGGAAATGTTAATCGAGTATAAGGAAATTTCTTTTAATGAATTTCGAATGATTTTAGTTTAATGGAGATAATTTTAAAAAACAATTTTATATACTTTGAAGGTGAATACTATAAGCAATTAAGTGGGGTAGCAATGGTGCACACTGTGCCCCCACTTATGCAAATATAATTGTCATACTGGGAAAATAATTATGTGTTTAACTCTGATTATAAATGTTTTTGGAATTCTTACGGGAGATTTTTAGACGATATATGTATTTTATGGATTAATACAGAAAACACATTCAAAACATTTGTGGAATATATCAACAGGACTACCACTTTTTTAAGGTTCACATATGAGTTCAATAAGGAACAAATGAATTATTTAGATGTTAATATACAAAAAAATCAATGGACATTTTACATCTAAAATATTTCGTAAAGATACCTTTTCGAATTCATATTTGCATTACACCAGTACTCTATCCACCTCACCATAAGAAGGGGTGGTGAAGGGTCAACTAGTGCACGCAAGTAGGATGACCTCTGAAGACAAGACTTTCAATACAGAATGTGAATATTTGAGGAAGTTGTTGGTCGACAGGGGTTACCCTATTGATTTATTGAATCGGATACACAACAAAGTATTGTTAGGAAGAAAAACTAGGTTTGCCCCTATGCTAGGAAAAAGTGAAATGATTAACTCAAACAAAAATATGGAAGAGGAAAACAAAAAGGATATTTATAGTTCAGGTATAACAATTAGATACGATGGAGAGGCAGGCTTAGCTAGGAACACTATAGAAAAAAATGGACAAATTTCGCAAAGGTATCTGATTTGAATCATATTTTTGATAGTGAATGGAAATATACATATCGGAAAGGTAATATTATAAAGAACCTTTTAGAGAAAGGTAGTTATAGAGGAAGTTTGGAAGGAAACATGAGAGGCAAAAAAGGTATGTTCAACTGTGGGAGTTGTAACTACTGCTCCCACATTATAACAGGGGAAACATTGTTTTTAAAGTCAAGGAATAGGAAAATTAATTTAAATATATTTGTAAATTGTAACACAAAAGGAATTATTTACTTGGCTTTATGTAAAAATTGTGATTCATTTTATGTAGGTAAAAGTGAGAGAAAACTTAAGCAGAGATTATATGAACATCTTTATGATATAAGGAGGTAGCAGGAGAATAATGCTCTATATAAGCATACTTGTGTATGCACAGGGGCGCAGTTTTTTTTTTTTTTTGTACTTGAAACAGTTGGTATTGTCCCATGGGTGGACCACGGGAAACAAGAGTAGAGTAAAGAGAGCTCTACTGGCAAATAGTGTTGGAAGCCTTTAGATTCCGTGGTCTAAATGATATGATCTCTCTTGTGCCTCTGTTAAAGCTCAGATCTGCTAAATTATAGACTGAGTTTTCAATGTTAAACAAAATGGATATAGATTTTTATATCAACATAAAACACATTGTTACATTCATGTATTTATTCATTTTGCCACATACATTATATTTGAATTATCAAATGACATCATATGTGATTTTATCATTGTCCACTAGATGGCGATATGACATTAAATTTCATTATATTTTATTATTTAATTAAACTTAAACATTTTATGTGTAAATTATGAAATAAAATGAATATTTTTAAATTAGATTCTTTTAAACATGTATAACAGTTATATTTGATGTTAATGAACTTAAAGTGAATTAAGTCTTTTTACAAACAGTTTTAAACAAAAGGGTTAAGAAATTTATATGTTTTTGTATTATTTCAGTGTTGTTTCTCATTGGTCATTATTTGATTGTTAGCTAATTAAATATGTTGGTTAGGTTAGCATACACATCTGAAGAAGTTGTTTGGACGAAAACGTATTTGTGATATTGTCAGCGTTAATGTGTGTTCGTTTCATTGGCTATTAAAGCAGTTCGACTTTTGGGACCGGTTGGACCACTCTGCTTTTTTAATTTGTTTACTAGTTAACATTTTATATTCTTGGAGGATGAGAGGAAAAGAGAAATAAAATTAGTAAAATTAGTGAGTTCTTGACTATGATTACTGTATGTTCTTTCGTTTGTGATTGAGTACCTATTTTTTCATCCCTGAGGAGTAAAATATTTTCTTGACATTTGAACTTCATTGAGAAAAGTTCATGAGGGAAAGCAAAATATGTTTTTCCTTTCTTTTTTTAACTTGAAAAAAATCAGTAACTTTCTAAATAGGCTTGCATTTCCTTCTGCTTATTTTCTTGAATTTATATGAACTTGTTATGTTTCTATCAAATGCACATAATTTAGAAGACGGAGGAAATGTGGGTTTTGTTTGATGTGTTAATACTGTTCAAAATATGAAAAATAATGTGTAAAGTTTTTAATGAATATCTGTTGCTCATGTTAACAGACATGACTACAAATGGAAATTTACAAATAGTTTAATGTTATGTTGGATTTTTTGCATCCCTTTTCTATTTATATTCTTATTACCATTTGTCTCAGCATAAATAAGGTTGTGCCACCATAAAAAAAGGGCTGTCTCATTCAGCCTGTATATTGATTTCTGTGATGGAGTCGTGTGTATGTGTGTGTGTGTGTATACATATATATATATATATATATATATAATATGTGTGTGTATATATATATATATATATATATTATATGCGTGTGTGTGTATGCATACATACAGATATATATATATATATATATATATATATATATATATAGAGAGAGAGAGAGAGAGAGATTGAGATAGATAGATATATATATGTATGTGTGTAAATATATAGATGTATAAGAACACAATGAAAATATGACCAAAATACTTCAAGGACAAGGCTAACCGACTACAATGACTAACCCGAATGCATGGTTTAGTGCTTTCGTTCTTTTATTGTGCTTAGAACTTCATCAGAAATATGGACATGTTAATCTTGGTTAAATGTGTTAGTGATTTCAGTTTGTTTACAATTTTGATTAAATGCATCTGGAAATCGGAGCCTATTGGAGATGGCCTACGAAAATGCATACCAATGAAAATTTCTTAGTAATAACTCAGCAAACTGAAGAGAAACATAATAACCAATGAAAAACTTAATAAGGCAGAGCCTATCAAAGTCGAACTGTGAACAAAAAGGACAACAGTGAATGAGATGTCATTTGTCATAAGTGAGATACTTTATCTCTCTCTCTCTCTCTAGATATATAGGTATAGATAGATTTTATATTTATATATATATATATATATATATATATATATATATATATATATATAATCTATATATATATATATATATATATATATATGATCTATCTATGGGTCCCCTTCAAAACATCTAAAACCCATAACATCGAATTTCATAACATCTAAAACCCAAAACATCGAATTTCGTAATGTCTAACACTACAAATCACATAAAAATAACATTTCCTCCACATATAACGATACCAAACACACTTTTTACAATGTTTCTGCAGGGGGGGCTTGATACAGTGGGGTTAGGAAATTAACTTTTTCCCACTGTAGTGTGATCTTGGAGTTGGTATATTTAATTTACAGGGAGTATAGATATATAGATAGATTTTACATATATATGTATGTGTGTATATAAATGTATATGTGTGTATATGTATATAAATATATATATTTATATGTATATATATATATATATATATATATATATATATATAAATGTATATGTGTGTATATGTATATAAATATATATATTTATATGTATATATATATATATATATATATATATGTATCTGTGTGTGTGTGTGTGTGTTTGTGTGTATATATATATATATATATATATATATATATATATATATATATAATATATATATATATATATATATATATATATATATATATATATATATATATATACATATATATATATACATATATATTTAAAATATATAATTTTATATATATGGGTTCACTTTATAATCTCGAAATACTGAAATATCGAGTTTCAGTATTTCGAGACTATAAAGTCGAATGTTCAAAATAGCGAAAGTGCATAACTGCGAATCTGGAAATGTCAAATTCGCAGTTATGGTTTTACAAATACAAAACTTTCGCTGTAAAATGTATCACGATCCCAAATCAAAATATAAGACAAGCTGGAACTATCTAAAACCAAAATTCTTTATTGTTTTAAAAATAAATATACGAGTTAGCGCTTTCATCTACAGTGTGTAGACTTCATCAGAACAACATATAACATTGTCAGCTGGGTTTTATACTGAAATTACAGTCAATCCTAATAGAAGCAACCAATCCAAATGTAAAATCAATTAAATTTGAAAACTTTGTTTAAAGTGCACTTGCATATTAAAAGCTTGTGTGTTACATAAAATACTTCAGTGTTTAAGGGACAATATATATGGGCAGCCCGTATGACCTCCAACTATCATGAGATGGTTAAAGAATTGAAAATGATAGGAGATATGTTTGAGAAGTGTGGTTACCCCCCAAAAAATTGATAGCTGATATTAGCAATTATGTTCAGCATGAATGGGGAATAAAATACAAACCCCTTCTAGGAATTGGAATAGGGCAGGAGAGTGAAGTACTTATGAGTTCAACAGAGGGGGCCACTAGCAACACTAGTAGAAACAATTACAGACAAGCGTGTATTTTAAAGTATGGTCCCCATGTAAATAATGTACAGAAAATTATAGGGAGTAATTGGAACATTTTAAGTTGTGATGGGGGTATACAAGGTATACTTTGGGATCGACCCAGTTTTGTTTTCAAAACCAGTTACAACTTAAAAGTGATGTTTGAATCCAGAGCGTTGTCTAATAAAATATTAGACAAACAAGGGGGAACTAGAAAGTGTGGATTATGTAACCAATGATGTTATGTGATCCTATCTCGCCTACATTCTGTACTGATGGGTTCGGAGCCGATCCCTCGGCTCCGACTCGGCACGCTTATGCTATAGAGCGAGGCCTCTTATTGGCTGAGCTATCTTTATCCCAGGATGCACCACCACTAATCCCCCAGATCTCGTTTGCCGCTAACAAGCTTAGACGTGGTCTCAACTTGGCTGGGCTAAGTACTATTTATTTAGGCTTTTTCCTGTCACAAATTTCCTTACTTTGAACCCAAAAGCTGTTTTAACAGCTATTGTTGTTATATAAGTGTGATTGGTTAATTTCTGTTGAGAAATTCGTGATTTTTTTAGTCAGGGAAGGTTTCCCGTTTTAGTTAGAGGGGCCTTCCCCTGTTGCTTTGCTACTAGTGTCTCTTTCTTGGGTCAAGTACCCATTTAAGTTAGAGGGTCTTGACTCTCTTTCTCTCTTTTCTGTCTGTTTAACTGTTTAGTGTTTAAAAAAAAAATATATATATATATATATATATATTTGTTAAAGTTGTTAAATTTGTTGAATTTAACTTTACCTTTTGGCTAAGTTTAGTATTTTTCACTTAGACCGTTATGTCTAAAGAACACAAACCCTCCGGGTTTAAGAAATGCACGAGGTGTGGTTTTAAAATGTCCATAACGGACGACCACTCCTCGTGCGTCTATTGCTTAGGTGCCAAGCACCTACAAGAATCGTGTAGTGTCTGCCACGCGTTCTCATCAAGAGTCCTCCAGGAGAGGAAGAACAAATTAATCCTCAAGGGATTAATCAAGCCTTCCTTCGAGGAGGCTTTATCTTCCTCTCCGTCTCCTTCTAAAAAGAAGAAAGCGTCTGCTCCGACCAGTCAGTCGGAACCGACCGCTAAAAAATCTAAGCAGACTTCTCCATCGGCTCCACGGACTTCAGAGCCGAGGTCGGAACGGTCTGCCTCGATGCCTCCAGCCTTGACCCCTCTGGTTTCGGAGCCGAGGTCTGGGGCATCGAGAGGCGGGTCACCCTCATCGGCTCCACTGATATTGGTGCCGATAAGGGTTACCAGCTCAGACTCTTCCCCCTCGGAGCCGAAGTCCTTATCGGCACCGAGGGAAATTTCCTTGAGATCTTCCTCGGAGCCGATAGTTGTTGAGTCCATTCGCAGCCGGTCCCGAGCCCCGGAGCCGATGGAGAAATCGGTTCGGGCCCGATCGGTATCCTCTAGATCATCCAAGATGTCTGATTCGGACATCGACAGGGTGCTCCTTCGACTCTTCCAGTCTCCGGTGTTCCAAAAGCTAGTTTCGGCTCCAGCCCATTTGGCTTCGGAGCCGATGGTCCACTCCCCTACTGTGGTTCCTTCTCCAACAGCTTCGGCACCGTTGGAGCCGGTGCTCGTGGAACCTGTGGAGGTGTTAGGGTCGGGCCCGACCCTTGCTCCAACTCCAGTACATGGACTTCTTCCTTCGGCCCTGGGGGGGAGGCTTCGGGATTGATGCTTTCGGTCCCAAGTCTCCCTCTTGGTGCGGCGGGAGTGCCGTCCACTGTCGTGGCCACGGAGGTGGGACCCTCCCAGGATTCTGGTGGTCCCGCCTTCAGGGCTATGAGGAGTGCATTAGCCAAATCTTCCTTGGCTACCTCCACGGTTTCCCCAGCTCCTTCCCTGCATATGGAAACTGGGTCATTGGCAGTCCCCCTGTCCTTAGACAGCGGAGCCCCGGGGCCTCAGGTTACCCCCGCTGGGGTTTCTCCCCCTCCTGGAGGTCCTTCTGAAGCCTCTTCGGAAGAACCCCCCAGGAAAAGATCATGCAAGAGGAAGCACGTTGACTCCCCTGATGAGTCTCTAACATCCGACACTGATCTCGATGATGCAGAGGGTTCCCCTAAGTCGTCCTCGGATGATGTCTCCTTTGCAGACATCCTTGAAGCCCTAAAACAACGAGGCGGCTGGCAGTCCAAACCTCCCTCTGCTGATGAGTCGGTGTTCCTGAAGGCCTTCGGGGCTCAGCCCTCCGCCTCCTGGGTGTCTCCGCCCTTCGATGAGCTCTTGGATTTGATCTGTCGAAGGGCGTGGGAACACCCAGACTCTGTGGAACCGGTGCCTGCTCGTCCGAATAAGTTCCTTTCGGCGCCCCCTGAAAAAGAGTTTATAACTAAAGGTGTGGCTGTAGATGCTTTGGTGGTGGCATCTGCTACCCAGCAAGATGTAGCAGAGGCTTAGACGTCCGTCCATCCTCCTAATAAGGAGTCTAGGAGCATGGATCGGTACGGGAAGCGCACCCTCAGTTCAGCGGCCTTTACACTGAGGTCCTTGAACTACCTTACGCACTTTACCAGATTTCAGAGGGATCTGATTAAGGAGCTATCCGATACCCTCTTGGGTAACCGGCCTGAGGAGCTGGCCCAGATGGTTGGCTCTCAGCTGGCTACAATGTCATCCATTTCGAACTCGTCCATGAGGCTCATTTCTTATGCGGCCGAAGGGGCGGTAAGCAGCAGTACAGGCATTGCTCTACGGAGACAAGCCTGGCTCCGCCTGTGTCATTTCGTGGAGGCCTTTAAGTCTTCCTTTGCCGACGCCCCCTTCGATGGGTGCTCCCTGTTTGAACCCAAGGTAAAGGACACACTAACCCGCTGTGAACAGGAGGGTAAGACTCTGACTGCCGTAGTGGCATGATTTTCCACTCCCTTTTGGCCTTATCCCAAGGCTAAAAGAGGAGGGAAAATGTGGTTCCGTAGATCTCAGAAGCCTTACCCCTCTCAGCAGGAGGATTCCCCTTCTAGAGGCAGAGGAGGGGGAAATTCTTCTGGAAGACGCTGTCCCAGAGGCGGCAGAGGCCCTCGCAACACTGGAGACCGCGAGTCCTTTTGTGGCTCTTCAGCCTTCCATAGTCCCTGAGGGATTGCCCGGCTGTGCAGCTCCGGAGCCAGTCGGGGGTCTTTTCTCGAAGCACCTAAAGGCCTGGGAAGGTATCACTCAGGACCGATGGGTGCTTCGGATTATAGCCGGAGGTTACTCCATCCCATTCTCTCACCCCCCCCTCAGCCCAGAAAAATCCCGGACCCGCCACCCAGTCAACGGGATATCGCAGCCTCAGAAGTTTCAAAGCTGCTGCAAAAAGGAGTCATCCAACTGGTCCCCGCAGACCAGATTGGATTAGGGACTTACTCAAGATTCTTTTTGGTGCCAAAAAAGACCGGGGACTTGAGGCCCATCTTGGACCTCAGCATCCTAAACCGTTCAGTCAGAAAGTCCAAGTTCCGTATGGTCACCCTGCAAACCATTCTCCCATTGCTGGAGAAGGGTGTTTGGATGTGCTCCATAGATCTCAAGGACGCTTATTACCATATCATGATACATCAAGCATCCAGGAGACATCTGCGCTTCAGCCTAGGAGGCAGTCATTTTCAGTTCCGTGCGCTGCCCTTTGGTCTCACCACAGCCCCCAGGGTGTTCACCAAATGTTTGGCGGTCGTGACTGCTCACCTGAGAAGTCTAGGATTCCAGGTGTTTCCGTATCTAGACGACTGGCTCCTAACTGCCACCTCCAAGCATCTACTATTGCGGAGCCTACAAGCCACTATATCACTGGGCATTTCCCTTGGAATCACCTTCAATTGGCTAAAGTCTGTGTTGCTGCCATCTCAACGCATAAGATTCATAGGGGTAGAGATAGACTCAAACCAAATGCGGGTCTATCTACCTACAGACAGGATACTAACCATACAGGCTCAAGTTCGAGCCTTACTTCCCAGATCCAAAGCCCCAGCCAGAATGGTCCTGCAGCTATTAGGATCCATGTCCGCCACGGTTCTTCTAGTTCCCCTGGCAAGGTTGCACATGAGAATTCTTCAGTGGCTTCTTTCAGCTCAGTGGTCCTTCCAGGAACTCCCTCTCAGTCACCTCATATGGATCACGGAATCTTGCAAACGGGACCTTCGCTGGTGGCTAGTGCCCTCCAACTTGGATCAGGGACGACCCTTTGTTCTGCCCCCTCCGGTGGCCATTTTGACCACGGACGCCTCCCAGACCGGGGGGGGGGGGCATTCCCTGGGCAGGTCAGTCCAAGGCAAATGGCACTCAGAAGAGACTTTGCTTCATATCAACGTCTTAGAAATGAGGGCAGTGCTTCTGTCCCTTCAAGCCCTTCACGATTATCTCCCTCAGGGCGTAATTGCTGTTCACTCAGACAACATGTCAGTTGTCTGGTACCTGAACAAACAGGGAGGGACCAGATCCTATCCTCTTTGCAGAGAAGCCATGAGAGTTTGGGAATGGGCAGTCTCGACCAAACGCTTCCTAGTGGCTACTCACATACCGGGCAAGTCCAATGTGATAGCCGACAGATTGAGCAGAACCATCCTCTCTCCTCACGAATGGTCACTGAATATTACAGTGGTAAGTCAGATTTTCAGCAAATGGGGAGTTCCGTGTTGCGATCTCTTTGCGACTCCTCTGAATGCAAAATGCAAAGAGTTCTTCTCCCTAACCCCGGCTCCGGGGAAGAGCCCCATGGACGCATTAGTCCATCCTTGGCCCACCGGCTTGCTTTATGCCTTCCCTCCAGTTCCTCTCCTTCCCAGAGTGATTCAAAAGGCATCTCTCTTGGGGAGCAAAATGATCTTAATTGCTCCTTACTGGCCTCGTCAAGTGTGGTTCCCCTATCTTCGGAGACATGCTCTGGAAGGCCCATGGTTCCTGGATCAGATCCCAGACCTACTTGTTCACCAGTCGGGACTATTCCACCAGTCCCTACACACCTTAAAATTGACGGCTTGGCTCCTCCTCTTCCTACGATAGTCAGGAGTCATACATTGGATCCAGATGTTGTACACATATTATCTTCAGCCCATAAGTCAACTACAAAGAAACTGTATTCTAGCAAATGGAAAAGATTTGCTATTTGGGCTCAACTCCGGGGCCTGGACCCCATTTCTATTCCCGTAGCAGAGGTACTAAAATTTTTGACTTCTTTTTTCAATCAAGGCTCTTCAGTTTCTACCATCAAGGTACAATTGGCAGCAATCTCTAATTTTCATGAATCCATAGACCCACCTTTAATGAGCAACAGATTGTGTAAAACCTTCTTGAAAGGTGCTGCTCTATTAAGACCTCCGATTTCTCATCCTGCACCTCCATGGGATCTCGATATAGTGTTACGCGCCTTGACTTCTTACCCTTTGAACCGCAGCTACATGTGATATAAAGTTCCTATCATGGAAGACAGCCTTTCTGGTGGCGATTACTTCTGCCAGAAGAGTTTCAGAGCTTCAAGCTTTGTCTGTGAAACCCCCGTACTTAGTTTTTCACAAAGATAGAGTATCCCTCAGGCCAAATCCTTCCTTTGTCCCTAAAATTTGTTCTAGTTTCTGCTTACAACAATCGTTAGAGCTTCCAGTTTTTTCCCAAAATACTCTAACAAAGCGGAGTTCATATTCCACCCACTATATGTCCACAGACAGTTACGTTTTATTTAGACAGGACCAAACAAACAAGGAAAACAGATCAGTTGTTTGTATCCTTTGCAGATAACAAATTGGGCAAAGCTGTCACAAAGGTCACTATTGCCAAATGGATCAGGGACTGTATTACTCAAGCTTATTTTTATTCTAACAAAGAGCTTACCACCTCTGTCAAGGCTCATTCTACAAGGGCTATGGCTACTTGATAGCATTTCATTCTAAGCTTGCTATTAGTGACATTTGTGCTGCGGCTACATGGTCTTCCCGCACACCTTCATTTCCCACTACAAATTAGATGTGGCATCTAGAGGACGAGCTTCATTTGGTTCCACAGTGCTCAGGAGTGTTTTCCAATGAGCCACCCAGGATTTAGGTGCTAGGGACGCTGTCCCATCAGTACAGAATGTAGGCGAGATAGGATCACATAACATCTTTTAGTTATGTACTCACCATAACTTCAGATGTTTGGGATCCATCTCACCTACATTCCTAATAACCCACCCTCCTTCCCCCTTCCTTGGAGATCAGAGGATATCAGAAGGTCCGAATCCTGTTGTTTCATCTTGAAACATCTAACAATGTTATATAATCAAGTTGTGCATGTGTGCATGAATGCGGACAAACAAGATCTGGGGGATTAGTGGTGGTGCATCCTGGGATAAAGATAGCTCAGCCAATAAGAGGCCTCGCTCTATAGCATAAGCGTGCCAAGTCGGAGCCGAGGGATCGGCTCCGAACCCATCAGTACAGAATGTAGGCGAGATGGATCCCAAACATCTGAAGTTATGGTGAGTACATAACTAAAAGTTTTGCTATAATGGAGGAAAGTACACTTATTTTGGGAGATGCCAATTGCACATTAGTCAGGTTTGAAAAGAGTAATTGTAGGTCACAACATGTGATATACCTGGCTAAATGTGCAAAATGCCCCTGTTATGATGTGGGGAAAATGGACAGGTGCCTTAGGAATCGTGTATATGACCACTGTTATAGCATTAGGAAGAAAGATACTAATAATGCATTATTTAGACACCTTGAAGGAAGCCCGAGTTCTGATGTGTTTAAATTCGCTATTTTAAAACAAGTTAAGGCTAACCCCAGGGTTGGGAATGTTAGGATATATGTATAGATATAGACATATATAGATATAGGTGTGTGTGTGTATATATACGTGTATATGTTGTTGTTGTTGTATCTTTCAGCTTTTCCCGGTTAGGGGTCGCCACAGCGGAACTCCGGTCCGCTAATGATTGGCAGTAGATTTTTACGTACCGAGTTGCCAGCTCTGACGCAGAACCTTCAATGAAGGTATGCCCATTCACGCATGTCTCCACACAGAAGACACTTTAGCTGAGAATCGAACAGGACGTCTTACTGTATGTATGTATAAATGTCCCCTTTTTTCCCTCAAAACAGCTTAACATTTTCAAGAAGTTTGTATGTGTAGGTCTTGACTTTTAAATTATATTAGCGTTACAGGTGTAGATAAAGTGACATTATCAGAATTAATCAACTGAACTTGTTCACTTGTAGGCAACTTGCTTTGCTTTTCCACTCTTTTCAGCTTTATACTTTCTACATTCCTTAGTGTGTTTCTCTTGGCAGTCTGAATGTGGCAGCATTTGTGCCTGTTGGAACATTATGTGTCTCCTTCTCATCACTGGTTGCTTGATTTTATTTTGTATTATCGGGTTGTATGATTGTTAACACAGAAGCACTTTCCATTCTGTCCCTAGGCTAGAGAGATAACATGTCTTGTCTGCTTTATTTCTTTCTTAGGTGCTGTGCGTTTACCTGTAAAGTAAAACAACTTGATGCTAAAAGATGCAAGTGACATTGAATATATACCAGAGATAGAAGTTTCTGTTTTACTCATAGAAAATCAAATTTCCGTATCATGAGGATCCTCCTTGTAATCATTGGCAGTACATTCCACAGAAACATACGTTATATATGTGTGTATAGTGTGTGTGTGTGTGTGTGTGTATGTATGTATATATATATATATATATATATATATATATATATATATATATATATATATATAATATATATATGGGTCTACTTCAAAATATCTAAAACGCATAACACTTAATTTCATAACACTGAGACCAGAACACCTAAAACATCTAAAGTCCATAACATCGAATTTCATAACATCTAACACTACAAATCACAAGAAAATAACATCCTCTCCACATATAACTACACCAAACACACTTTTTACTACCCCCCCCCGTAAATTAAATATACCAACTCCAAGATCGCACAACAGTGGGAAAAAGTTAATTTCCTAACCCCACTGTATCAAGCCCCACTGCAGAAATGTAGTAAAAAGTGTGTTTGGTAGTTTAGTGTCATTAGATGTGGAGGGGATGTTATTTTCATGTGATTTGTAGTGTTAGATGTTATGAAATTCGATGTTATGAGTTTTAGATATTTTGGGTTTTAGATGTTCTGGTCTCAATGTTATGAAATTAGATGTTATTGGTTTTAGATTTTTTTTGAAGAGAACCCATATTAAATATATATATATATATATATATATATATATATATTTGTACATATATATATATTTTTTTATTTTATTTTTATTTTTATTTTACATTTATTGACCGGGCTGGTCTAACTGGATATATGTCCATTTTCAGTAGAGGCCCGGGGAGAAAAGCTCCAAGCATAGGCAGTGACAAAGCATACAATATATATCAATCATAAAATTAGTTATAGTACATTGTTTAAAATGTAGGTACGATAAACTTGTGCAGAGTTCTTTAGTGTGTTTAAGCCAAGATCAAATATAGAGAAACAAACAAACAACATTTGAGAGCAAAAAAAAAAAATATATGAAGATTCCAAAATATTAAAATTATATATATATATATATATATATATATATATATATATATATATATATATTTTTTTTTTTTTTTTTGGAAGAAATCTTTATTTCAGGTCGGCAACATAGAACAGTGGAGTAGAGAAGGACTGGGAGAGCAAGAAGGGGAAAATGAGATATCAGTCAGGGTTAGAGCAGGGACAGAGCCAGTGAGTTTTAAGATATTCTTTAAGATGTTTTTTTTAAAAAGCAGTGTGGAAGCAAGGGTAGAAAGTTCACTAGGAAGCTGGTTCCAGGTTTTTCCCACTGTGTTGGTGAAGATCGAGTCCCCAGCTTTGTTGTTGGATTTGATAGTGGAAACTAGAAGCTTGTTAGCTGAGCGTAGTGTTGCAATATTTTTATAGGGGGTAATCAGGTTAGTCAGCATAGGGGTATTATTAGGGTGGTAAAGGATCTTTTGGGTGATAAGAAATTGTTGACAAAGTAGTTGGTTCTGCAGTTCTAACCATCCCAGTTGTTTTAGGTTGTGACAGTGGTGAGTTCTAAAGGGGGTGCCAGTGGCAAATCGGGCTATGTTATTGTAACTGGTTGAAAGTTTGGAAAGGTTGCTTTTAGAAAGATTGGTATATATTGTAGAAGCATAGAACAGGGTAGAGATCAGGTGGGTCTGGGCAATAGTGGTTCTGGCTATAGGGGTAAGGAAGGGTTTGATTCTATAAAGGATGCCTAGTTTTTTTGTTGACAGACTTTATATTAGTATTAATGTGGTCATCATAGCTAAGGTTGTTGTCAGTTGTTATTCCCAGGAGACGAGTAGTAGTGTCAGAGGATATATTAGTTCTGTTGTAAGAGGTTACTGTGAAATGAAGTTGTGATGCCTTTTGAGTAGGACTAAACAGCAATAATTTTGTTTATTTTGGGGTTCAGCAGGAGGCAGTGTTGCGTGAACCAATTTTCAACAGTGTTAAATACTGTCTGGGTGAGGGTCTGGAGTGAGGTAATGGACTTGGCTGAACATATTAAAGTAGAGTCATCTGCATATTGTATGCAGGTGGCTCGAGGAATTTTTGCATGTAGATCATTAATAAACAGTGAAAAGAGAAGCGGGCCTAAAATAGAGCCTTGTGGAACTCCTATGTTCATAGGGAGGAGTGTAGAAAGATTTTTATCCCAAAGCACTGCTTGCTGTCTGTTTTCTAAATAAGATTTAAACCAGCATACTGCTTGTGGGTCCAGTGATTGGGCTTTTAGTACATCAATAAGCATGTGGTGGTTAACCATATCAAAGGCTTTTGAAAGGTCAATGAATAGTGCTGAGGAAAGAGAGTTATTGTTATGGTTTTTGTTTATACAGTCAGAAAAGGATAGCAGGGCAGTTGTTGTGCCATGGAAAGGTCTAAAGCTATGTTGGCAGTTGACAAGTAAATTATTCTGGAGAAGGTGGTTAAGCAGTTGTCTGTGGATGCATTTTTCCATTATTTTAGCTATTGGGGAGAGTAAGGTGATAGGATGAAAGTTGGAAAGCTCAGTAGATGTGCCATCTTTATGTAGTGGGATGATATGGGTGACTTTCCATATGGAAGGGATTGTGCTTTCCAAAACTGTTCTATTTATAAGGGTGGAGATGGGATAGGCAATGGCTTTAGCTGCAATTTGTAGGTATTCAGCTGGAAGACGGTCAGCAGAAGGGGTGCATGGTTTGAGTTATTGAAGGAGGTTGCAAATGAGGGATGTAGATACAAGTTGTATGTGAAAGGTTGGAGCTGGACTATTCATGGTGTTTGATGGGGAGGTGTTGGTAGGTGGTAATGTATTAGCTAGGGTTTGAATGGCTTCAGTAAAATAGTTATTAAAGGCATTGTGAATTTGATTAGAGTTATGGTTGAAGCCTGATGGTGCAGGGGTTTTAGAATGGCCTGGCTGAAGTAGTTTGTTGATGCCTGACCAGATCTTTTGTGTTTTTTGTTGGTGGGTTTGTTGGAGGTGAAGGTAGTAGTTTTTTTTTGTCTTGTAGAATGTCTTTTTTGGTGGCATTTCTTAATTGTTTAAAATAAAGGTGATCTGATGGACTTTTCGAGGCTCTCCATTTGGACCACATTTTATTTCTTAAGAGGATTTTTGCCTAGTTTGTTTTGTGAGCCATGGGGCAATTTTGGTACTTTTTCGGGAAGAGTGATAGGGGGCATGATGATCTAGGATTTGTAGGTATTAAAGTAGGTCACTGCTTCATCAAGTTGAAGATAATACAATGGTGACCAGTCACATGTTTTCAGTTCATTTTGGAAGGTTTCTGGTTTGAATTTTTTTTTTAGAACGGGAGGTTTTAAAAATATTATTATTAAGGCAATGAACTCTTTGTTTAATAATATAGGTTAGAGCATGGTCACTGATATCATCTGGATGGGTTCCTGGTTTATAAGTATCAAGATGGCTGTTTAGAAGGATCCAGTCTAGGGTGGTTTCATTACTGCTTGGTTTATGGATTCTAGTAGGTGTGGTTATTAATTGTGAGAATCCGTAAAGATTTATATGATTGATAGGATTAGGGTAGCTACAGGTTGCCCAGTCTATATTAAAGTCACTAGCACAATGGTTTCCTGAGGAGGTGAGTAGAGAGGCAGCTAAGTATGTTTTCAAGAGTGTTGATATTGTTTCCAGGGGGAAGATAGGAACAAATTAGATAGATAGCTTTGGAGTTGTTCATTTGAAGTTTAGCAGTAAGGATTTCTGCATTAGTATTTGAGGGCAGGAGCACATTGAAGAATGAAACTTGGAGTTCTGATTTATACAAAATGGCTACACCTTCACCCTTTTTGGTTTTGCGATCACATCTCAGGATGTTATACCCATGAGGGGTAATTTCATGGTCCTGAGTTGAGGGCTTTAGCCATGTCTCTGTAATACAGAGAATATCGAATGCATGCATTTCTAAGAGTGCATGTAGGTGGGTAATTTTATTGTTAACACTACGGATGTTGAGGTGAGCTATCATGAGCGAGTTAGGTGGTCTTTTTGGGGTAATGGTAGCATGAGATGTTAGGTTGTTTGGTAACTGGGAACATCTGTATTGGGGCCAGGGTTTGGATGAATATCACCATCCAATAAGGGGCGTTTTTGAGGATATTGTATTAACTTTAGGATTTTGTAGTAGTTGTGCGTGGTTATTTTGTCATGGAAGTAAGTAAAATGGGTAGATCTGTGGTACTTTGGAAGTATGTAGATAGAGGTGTAGGTTATATTAATGTGGTTGGGGGAGTGTATGTGAGAAACTGGTAGAATTTGCTGGTAGGCGTGGTGCTGTTTAGGAAGCAAAAAATGTTCAAAGAAGGTTAGTGTGTATGGAAGAGTAAGAGAAACTAGAATAGTAGTTGAGTAGTAGGTGTGTGTGAATAAAATTGTGTGTTAGGGCCATTTGGATGTGAAGATAAGGTGGTAGAGTATTTTGGGGTAAGGTGTCTAGTAAATGATAAAATAGAGGTGGTAGAAAGGAGACAGTGTTGTAAGAGGTAGAGCTGGGTGAGAGAAGAAGTGTGTAATACAATAAAATAGAGGTGGGCATAGGAGAGAAGGCTGTATAATGTTAGCAATACAGGAATGAAGTAGAGTGGAGAGGTTAGGGTGTGGACTTAAAATGTAAAACGTGATAAAGGAAATTGAAAATTGAGGTTGGGGTGGGGTTGTTAAGTAGAAGTAGTTTGCGATAGGGTGATAAGTAGAGGGGGTGTGGCTGTAGAAGTATAAGGTTAACAGCACTAAGGGTGGGTGGGGTATGGGGGTAGTGTAGGGGAGTGGAGTGAGCCCGCAGGGCGAACGGAGCGGGTAGATAGAGGAGAAACAATCAGCAGAGCAGATTATTGAAGGTAAGTTAAATAAGTCTAAAGTGGGAAGGAGCAGAGATAAGTGAGGAGTCTATTAGAAAAACAGGAGGGTGTAGGAAGTTAAAATAAAGGGTAAAGTGTGAGGTTTAAGAGTGGTTCAAGGCCATTAGAAATATAGAGAAATAAAAGCAGAATAACAGATGGATAAGCAGGAAAATAAAGGATGGGATAGGGGTGTCACCTACTGGACAAAGCTAGTATTACAGGCAATTCAGTGTGTGTGTGTGTTTTATATATATATATATATATATATATATATATATATATATATATATATATACATACATACACAAACACACTTACATATATATGTGTGTGTGTGTTATATGGGGTCTCTATCAGTTGATAGAGTTTTCAGAAACTCGAAATTTGTATGCTCGAGATCATATGATCGAGTTTTTTAAAACTCAAAGCTTTTAAATGCAAATCGCAGTACAGTGCAAACTGGGAAATTTAGCCTTTTCTTCATTGTAGTGTGATCTCGCAGTTGGTATATTTAATTTGCAGGGGGTAGCGGGTGCGGGGGGGGGTTTGCCCTCCTTCAAAAAAAAGGTAGATTTTTTCCTTTTTATTTTTTTATTTTTTTTGATATTTTAGTTTCCAGTGGTCTTGACAGTATGAAGTTCGAGTTACCGAAAACTTGATCATCTGACGTAGACCAATATATATGTATATGTTTATGGATCTAGGACGTTTGCTCGACTGAGCAAAAGTCCGAATCCATAAAACCCGAAAACAATTTAATGAAAGCGCTTTTATCGAAAAAAGCACTTCTGTTAAAGCATGTGACAAAAAAAAAACACTACATTTACATTTTAGCAGGGGGGATTCGTCGCACTGCACACCCCCCCTACTCTAATATTCTCCCTCTGGGACCGCACTACAGTGGGGAAAAGGGAAATTTCCCTTACCCGCACCATCATATAGCCTCGGCAACAGTCATACTTACGCGAAAGTGCTTCCTCGGTGAAAAGCAGTTTCGCGTAACTATACCTGGCCATTTGGATTGCGGTCGTTTGCTCAGCTGAGCAAACATTCTAGATCCATACATACATATATATATATATATATATATATATATATATATATATATATATAATATGTATATATGTGTGTTATATATATGCATACGTGTGTGTGTGTGTGTGGGTGTGTGTGTGTGTGTGTGTGTGTATATATATATATATATATATATAATATGTGTGTGTGTGTGTGTGTGTGTGTGTGTGTGTGTATATATATACATATATATATATATATATATATGTGTGTGTGTGTTTGTATATATAAATGTTCGACATAAGTGCACTACTCCCTGCCTTAACTGTGTATTCTGTAAATTTATTAATACAGATATAGAGTTTATGCATCCAATCTCACAGACTAGATTTTTTTCAAGACTTTTAGCACATGTCCAGATCCATCCATCCATCCATCCAGATCTAGTGAGGTCATTGTTCCCCTGTACTCTTCACTTATCAGACCAATGATCGAGTACAATGCCCCATTCGGGATGCATCTCACCCAACATCTGCAGCAATTGGAGAGACCCCAAAAGTTCCTCACCAAAAGGATAAAGGGACTCCAAAATCTGTCATATGCTGCCAGATTGAAGAAACTCCAGCTCTATTCAGTCGCATACCGTCTGCTCAGAGGTGACATGTGCCTGACATACAAGGCCATGTCCAACCCGGAATTAATGGACATGCTCCACCTCAAAAAATCCAAATCCACCAAAACCACTAGAGCAAGCTACTTAAACCTTAGCACGGATATAAATAGGACGTGCTGGAGGGATAGGTTTATCACTCAGAGACTCCCTATGCTGTGGAATAAAATCCCGGTCCATGTGAGGCAGAGCACCTCGCTGGCTCTGTTCAAGAGAAATCTTGACTTGTGGATGGGAGATCGTAGGTTTACCCCGGGAATCATCTCTGTGTCACTGCTGGACAGAGGCACAACAAACTAATGGGCACAGTATTTTTTTCATATAAGGGGTGGCATAAGCCACAAAAATTTGGGCTAGGCTTATAAATGCCTTAGGGCAGATAGCCTAGTATAAACCTATGAACCTATGTAATACTGAGAACATTATTTAGCAAACTGTGTAAAATGTTCTAGCTTTTACATAGGAAAGACCAGTTGTAAGTTCAAGGAAAGAATATACTCATGCATGTCAGAAATTCGTAGGAAAGTTAAAACTAACAGTCGCAGTCAGCATATTATGCAACAGGGTGATGACCACACTTTTAAATTTAGGATACTGCAGAGGAGCTATAATAATAAGAGAGGCGGGGACATCATTAATATGACTGAGAAGGCAGAGTATAAATGGATTAATTTTTTTAGGGCAGATATGTCACCAGGACTTAATAAATAGCATTAATCCTATTTTAAAATATAAACAACTTTATGTGTGATGTTTTACCATTTTTATTTAATTGCTTTATTATTTAATTGTTTAATTTGCTTATTGATGTGATTGGCTGGCAGTGTGTATTTATTGTATAGATGCTATGAAGTTTTTATGTATTTGATAAAGAGATTGTACTTGAAAGCTTGTACATTAAATTTTACTGCTGATGGTTGAACCTTGTTTTTTTTGCTTTATTTTTTGGATTTTGTTTGGAGTACTAGTGTTCATTTAGCAACTTTCCATCTGTTGCTTTGTGTTTGTATATGTTTGTGTGTATGTAGATGCACACACACACACACATAGGTATACTGATATACTTAGTAAAAGGGCATGATATCTAAACACAAAATCTTGACAAAACCTAACCACATCCAAAGCCAATGATTTTGTAGGAGGGTACGTATTTATTTGTTTATTTATTTATTTGTACAGAGGCACAGGGAGAAAGGTTGCACTCCCGCCGCACCCCATGCTAATTATGTATACCAACTCCAAGATCACACAAGTGTGGGGAAAGGGTGTAAACTCTCCCATAATATAACTTTGATTTTGTCGCTATTTTGTGTTTAGATTTTTCTGATGATGTTGCTAGTGCTATCGATATTCTGCTGTTCAGATATTTTCAAGTAAACCCATAATAAATATGTGTGTGTGTGTGTTTGTGTGTGTGTATATATCTATATAAATAAAAATGTAAATGTTTGTTTGTTCAAAATCTTAAATCTCCGAAAGTTCTTCACCGATTGCTTTGAAATTTTCACACAATGTTGCATTCGAATACGCGCGTGTTTTTATATACCTACTATGGATTCTATATATTTGTATACAAATATGCAATTTTATATGTTTTTGTTATAACTTTCTTTCTTCTTTTTCAGTGCAATCGATCTGCTTTAGTTTATCCAAATAATGCCTCGCAGAAGATCAAACTTAGGTCGTCGTACTCGCAGAGCAGAAGCAGTGCGACGAGTAATTGCAAATCAAGCTGAGGAAGAACGGGCATCAGCGAACAAGCAAAACAGACAAGAATGGCTCAAATACATGCCGAGGAAGTAGCAGAGCGACGTGCAGCCAGACTTGAGGATGCACGGTTGCAAGCACGGCGATCGCGTTCTGCAGCATCTGCTTCGTTCTCCTCGATCAACACCAGCAGACGAAATAAATGCTTGCCTGAAATACTTTACTTTGTGGCGACACATAAAGACGTTAAAATTAACTACAAATATGTGTGTCCAGCTGCAAAACGATCGATCAGCTGAGATATTCTCACATCAATTGCTGGAAATTGGGAACGGAAAGGTGCCTGTTGATCTGACCTCAGGACGAATTTCATTGCCTCATAACTTCTGCAATTTAGTGACATCAAAAGAAGAATTGGTTGAAAAAGTATTTCCCAATATTCAAACCAGTTATAAGAATCACGATTGGCTGACTGAACGAGCTGTTCTTGCGGCCAAGAACAAAGACGTCTACGAACTTAACAATATTATTCAGTCTAACATTCAAAGCGAGGCAGTCACATACAAGTCCGTCAACACTGTTGTGGAAGCAGATGAAGCGGTTAATTATCCAACAGAATTTTTGCATTCACTCGATCTGCCAGGGATGCCACCGCACGTACTGCAATTGAAAATCGGCGTGCCAATTATCATGTTGCGAAATATCAACCAGCCAAAGCTTTGCAACAGCATGCGGCTTGCAGTAAAAAAATTAATGAGCAATGTCATAGAAGCAACAATCTTGACAGGACCTTTCAAAGATGAAGATGTCCTCATTCCTCGCATTCCTATGATTCCAACGGATATGCCATTTCAATTTAAGAGATTGCAATTCCCAGTTCGATTGGCATTTGCAATCACCATCAACAAAGCTCAGGGCCAATCTTTAGAATTGTGCGGTTTAGATCTACACACGGATTGCTTCTCACATGGACAATTATATGTTGTGTGTTCTAGAGTCGGCAAACCAGACAATCTCTATATCTGCACAGACAATGGAACAACAAAAAATATTGTATACCCACAAGCATTATGAAATTAAACGTATTAGAAACGTGCGTTTTCTCTTTTCTTTCTTTTCCATTTAACCAGACTGAGCCACAGCAACGCGTGGCCGGGTACAGCTAGTATATATATATATGTATATATGTATATATATATATATATATATATATATATATATATATATATATATACACACACACACACACACACACACACACACACACACAAATGTATAGTGAGAGAGAGTGTTTGTGTATGTATGTATAGATATATATGTA
The DNA here is from genome assembly GCF_019279795.1 of Protopterus annectens. NCBI lineage: Eukaryota > Metazoa > Chordata > Ceratodontiformes > Protopteridae > Protopterus > Protopterus annectens. The sequence continues at coordinate 424,946,696 of NC_056734.1, read as the reverse complement.
CACACACACACACACACACAAATATATGTTTATATATAGTGATATGTGAATGTGCTAGAGACTGTAGTTTTTATTTACAGTAAACATACTAAACATTCTTTCATACAGTTGATCTTTTAATTGTTTCATAGCAACTTAATGCTTAGTTCTCAGAGCTCAAATGGTCAGGAACAAATCAAAGTCTTTCAATTAATCCACCACAGAATTTTCTGTCAGTAATCTATTGACATTTCTCAGGTAGAGCATCCTTCAGGTAATCCACGGGCTTTCTTTGCCACAATGAACTCAACCAGAGTCTCTACTGTGGGCCCAGCCAGATCCATATCCTGGTGAGATGCTAATGCCTCTGCCTTTTTGTCTGTATTCCTTTTGTAAGAAGCAGGTTTGGCCTCTTACACTAAGGGCAGATGTGTAGTATCTTTGTCCCAGAATACCTCAGGGCTTACCCTAGTTTTCACTTTAGTGGACTGTGTCACATGACCCCCTAACCCTTCCAGCTCAAACATGCTGGGATAACCAGTGTCAGCCAGACATATTTCAACTTGCCTAGATTACAGCTTCATCATTAGAGGGTTTATTGTTGTCTCTATGCTGTATTCCTTTTGCAGTAGTTTCCAACAAAGTGTCTTGGTTAGGAGTAGGCATATCACTGCGGTGGCCTCATGACATATCCATTCCTTTGTTTTATTAACTCCTGTCTCAGATTTTCCAAATTGGTCAAAGTTTTTTTTAATTTGTTTAGAATATTGCTTTCAGCTTCATGTCTGTTATTGTCTTTTGTAATTGATTTGAATCAGCTGACATATGTTAACTGTGTACAGTAAAGGAATGTGTTTTAACTCTGCCCATATATGTTGTGTTGTAGACCCTAGTATCCTGCTGATGTACTTGTTCAAGAACACAGCTATTTAGAGTATCAGTGCCCCTGCTTTTGTAAGATTTTTAAACCTTTGGTTGGGTTTTACTGAGATACAGAATGAAATGAAATTCCTGAAGGGTTTATTTTTTAATTTTTTGTCAGTTTCCATTGCTTGATCTCTCTTCTCGATTTGAGCTGACACTAACTTTGGTTCTTTTATTGAGTTTTCTTTTACATCGGATCTGACACGGGTGGCAAATCTGTTGGTTAGACTACACAGTTGGACTATATTGAAAATGCAGTATAACAGAGGTGTTCTGCAACTCCCAGTTTACTTAGGGGTGTCTCTAACTCGTTTGCTCTATAATTCTACTAGGCATGTTTGTTTGCCCTTCAGTACAGCTTTGTGGAGCTGTTTCTGTGGCTTTCAAGACTCTTTGAGTGACTTCTCTTTCAGCTTCAAAAGTTTAGAATGAACATCTAAGAGGCTTGTTTTCTTTTTTACAGGCTTGTTACAGCAGTATGCCTTTTTTGTCTGGCATGAGAAGCAATGGTTGAGGGACTATTTTGCTTATGTCAAATATTTGGTTTGGAATTTATTTTTAGTCTTTAGATTTTTGCACTTAAAGGTTAGCTTGGGAGTAGCATCACACCATTTATCTGTTTTGCAAATCAGTTTTCTCTTTCTGGCTTTCATTCTTTATGTACGTTTGTTCCATCTCCTACATTTGTTAAATTTAAGTAACTGTTGTTGCAGTTTAGTATTTCTTTACATATATCCTGTTTGCATTCCTGAGTGGTTGTTCCCATTTTTTTATTTATACTTTATTGTTTAACCTGGGCTACCTCACTGTTCTGGGCACAAGTTATTTTTTATATTTCTTTACTTTTTTTTCAATGTCTTGAAGTTGTGTGCCTTGCATTCACATTCTGATATTTTGCTTTTGCGTCAAACTGGGCATTGTTAATTTTTTATAACTCCTGCAACAATTTTTACCTCTCACTTGATACACAATGTCAACTTGGCTTTGAAACCAATTTAACTTTTGTCATTTAAGTTGTAGCATTGGGTCACTTTGTTTTCTTTTACCCTTTGGCTTATGATGTCATTTTTAGATTCATTCATGTTTCATTTTACCAACTGTTGCAGAAAGTTCAGTGTGTGTTGTGGACAAGTCAGCAATTTATTGTTTTGCTGCTCAGGGTAAGACAGCAACTTTGTAAAAAGTATGTCATTTTATTTTCATTTTCAGAAGCCCTCTTTTTCAACATTGCTGTTGGATCTCTCTCTTTTTAAAGATAGACCCTCTTGCTGCTTAGACATTTGTACAATCTCAGTTAATACCCCCATTTTGTCGTAGACAGCTGTGCAACATTGAGTGTCTGATTTACTTTCCTTTGTTTGCCTATTGTTGCACAAGTATATTTTTTGCAACAAGCTCTGTTGCCTTTTCTGTAGGTTCTTGTTTTGTTTTAACAAATCTGTAATTCAGAACCCACATTCTGTGCTTCAGCATCATCTGTTCCAACTTTCTAACTTTTAGAGACAGAGTCATCAAATATTGTTTCATGTTGCATAATTGCCAAACTGGACTGCAAAATATCCATTTGCTGTGGCCTTTCATAGATATTGTGATGCAAAGCTTTCTCATTCTGCAGCACCACAGCTCTGTTGTTTGTGATCAGACTTAATTGACCGATACCACTTTCCTTTGTGAACCCATGTTACTATAGCTAAGCATAATGCAACATTCGTTCGCCTTCCACAACTCTTTAACATTTAAGTGGTGTGGAACGTTGCACCTCTTACAGCCTGCATACATCCTTACATTCCAGAGCATTTTATGAAAAAATCAACTTAAAAAGCAAAAAAAATAATCAAGGCTTTTCTACTGTGTGACATCTTAAATTAACAATCTTTGTGTCATTTTAGTAATAAATCCTTGCCCTTTTTAATTCTGCTTATTATAGGCTGGTAAGTCACTTAGTTAAAAAGTTTGAACCAAGAAAGTTCTGGGCGCCATTAGGAGCTATGGTTATTAAATGGAAGTATACAAAAAGGTGCTGTAGGCTTGATTGAGATAATAGCATCACATATTCAGTACTGGCAATTCACAATCGATTTCACCGAGTTTACACAACATTTTCTTTTTTGCAGTACACAGCAGTGACCTCCCTTTTTCTTAGGGTTTGACTTAAAGAAACACCTTACCTAAGTTTTGGTTTCACAGATTGCCACCAGAGTTTCGGTGAAGCAATTTTCCTATACATACGCACTTTTTTGCTGCAAGTCTGTACTGTAAATGTACAGAAAATGTTCAACTAACCCTTTAACTGCTACATAGACTTTGTTTTGTTGTTAGAGCAAGTCTGCTTACAGTCATTGGACAAATTTTTCGTGTATTATGAACAGTTCCTCTACAAACAGATAATTACTCAGGAAGAAGTAATTTTTATGTATGTATTTAATACCCTTTGCTTCTTGTTGGGGAGTTCATATTATGCAGTAATGTAAGAAGTATTATGATTATGAGAGCTCTTATGGGAAATATTTTTAATCTGTGGTACGTAAGTGTAGCTAGAGTTGTGATGGACTAAAATAACATTATAGGGTGTGGCTAGTGAAGATGTATACTAAATATGATGTGAAGGAGGGAATTGGGGACAAATGCTGGTGTTGTCCCTTTTTCTGAACAGTTACTACACTAGGACTACCAGCAGCCATTAAGGAGTCTGTGCAGACAATATTTTCTAGCATTCTGGAGCAAGAAAGAGCACCAAGATTATACACTGCAGATAAAAATTCTTTGATGTATAGTTACCTAGACCAGTGATGGCGAACCTATAACACGCGTGTGAAAGGTGACATACCATGACGTTCTGAGTGACACAACAGTGTTCACCAACACCCGAGTTACTAAAAAAACTGCTTTTGCATTCATTGCTTGTGTGAAGGGCACTGAATTATTTTTTGCCAGGAGCCAGTTCAACAGCACTGCTGCAGAGGTAAGGAAGTCCTTAACCTCCGAGACTGTTTCAGTGTACTGTCTCAACAGAGTCTGCAAAAGGCAGTGCTGACATTGTTTTCTCTTCATGGTTACACTTCTGCAAAGGGCTAGTAGTCTGCACTTCTAGGAGTGTGCTGTTTTACATTCCTCTCAACTGTCCCTCTTAATTCCTCCTAAAACTGGTGACTTTTTACACTTCGTAGACCTATTTTACTTCAGAAAATGTATATTAATTCACATTCATTTTTTTCTGTCAGTGTCTCAAGTTTAGTAGTACTAGTAGTTTAAAACTATCCATGTCTTATTTCTAGTCATGTCCCTGATTCTGTTGAGATTTATCCCTGGTGCATTGAGAGCTATGCTGTTTTACGTTTTATTTATTTATTTATTTTATTTATTTATTTACTTACTTATTTTTTGTTTGGGGGGGTGACACACCAACAGATCCACATTAGGCATTTTATGAATTTTTGACACAGCGAACCCAAAAGGTTCGCCATCACTGGCCTAGACCATCCTTCTTTATCATTCCATCTGCACTTTATATCCTGTGAGGATTAGTATAGGAATACTGTGCTTAATTCAGTTTTTTACCTTTGGGATTGGACTGGAATTTGAATAATTAACTAAAGTGAATATTGGCCACTAAGATAGAACTCCCCTATACAGTATTTAAAGCTGATGACTGTAATATCAGTAGATCACTGTTGCAGTAGCATGAGCTAGATGGGTCATATCCTACCAGGGATGTGACAACCAGCTAGCATTTCAAAGCTTTAAGACACCTCATACATGCTCTAACCACTGAAGGGCTTGAGGAGAGACGTACAGAGTCAGTGGTTAGGGCGCATAACCTTCAAAATTTTCTTCAATCATTGAGTGATCAGTAGTCGGCTAGCACTTCACCAAGACTAGGCAGTAAAGTATCCCTTTGGGGCATACCTTGCACTTGCGCAAAATTTCTTAGGAAAAAGTTTACTTTTTCTGGAGAAATATGTCTATATTTAAGCCAGGAATTATGTTTTTAGTAGTTGCCACTAAAAAATTTACTTCATAAATGTTTATTTTTGTGAGGTATTCCTGTTTGGAGAAAACTGTTTTCAGATCAGTTTTTATGTAAAATTCTGATATAGTGTTGTGAAAAATTAACGATAGGGACGTAAACAAGGTTTTGGGGATTGTCACTTAAATTTTTACCTCAAAACTTTAAAATTCCTTCCATGTGGTTCAATGACTATTCAGGGGTCTGTTGCCCACTAATCAGGTCCTTTAATTCTTCCCTCCCCTGTCTGTAAGGAGAAGAAAGTTTTATAGGAGTCTTTGGTAGTCAAGATGTTCTTTGTGATTCACTGTTGTAGTCATCACATTTGGGTTATCTGCTTGCAGTAGCCCTCAAGTCGGCCTGATTATCAAAGTCCTGGGTCCTGCGTCGGTTGCTGTTTCATCTTCCATGACATCAGGTTACTTAACATAGCTGGGTTTTCCTCTGCCTGCAGCTGTTGCTCCTGTCTTACCAGCATTAGAGGATGTTTTCTTGACAGCCCGCAGTATGTCTGATACTCAGTCTGCCTCTAAAAAGTATGGTAGATTGTATAAGGTCTCCTAAATCCACAAATCTCTATTTTCAAATCCCAGATAAGAAACTTTCGCAAAATCATCTGTCACCAAACCAACATTTATTCTTGCTTCTTTTGAAAATATGAGAAAGTTAATAGCTAACCTGCTTTCTTCAGAAATGAAAGCTTCTCTGAATTTTTGTAATAACTTGGGTTTCTCGGGTAACCAACCACTCTTTGAAGTTTTCTTAGGAAACGTCTTATTCTGTATCCAGGCCAGCTGCAGTTGGATCAGTAATGATAAGTTTTACTTGGTTCCGATCACAAAAGTTACCAGAGGATGTCAAAATTCTCCCCTGGATGGAGCAAAGTTGTTTGGCACCTGTTCTTCTGAGGTCCTTAAAGATTTGATGAAAGGTGGAAGTTAATTCTGGGGTTCACACACATTTTTCAACAGGCCTTCCCAAAGTTTAATAGGACATTTTCTTCCAACTCAGGATCCTTTTATAGGAAACAAAGTAGCTAGGCTCTGCATGGTATAGGCAAACAGAATTTCAAAAGCAATGTCAGGGAAGCTCAAAAAAGAAATGGGGAGCCTCCATAACACCAGTCCAAATATATTCCTCATCAGGTGTTTCCCTCTTCCTTTAGATTTTGTCTCTGGAAATGGAAAGAGCCAACATGTTTTCTGGAATGATATCTGCCCATATGGATGTTGCAGATGGTCAAGATTATTCATATTCTAACAAAGAATAGGCTAAGAATGCATCAAAACATGTACACAATGCACAAGTATACCTTCATGTTTAATGTTCTTTTGATTTTGCTTAAATGCATTTCTTTTTCAATGTGTACATCTACTGGGATTTTTGCACTGGATGTTCTACTCTTTATGGCTGTGGTTCCTTGTGTTGCAGGTAGCATTAGCACTTCACATGTGGTGTTATATAATGGCATGTGCACATTCTTGTTTCAGTGCCTTCAGGCTATTCATAGCCTCCTAGGAGTTCAGTTATATACACATTTCACTAATGGTAGAAGTCACTGAGAGTGGTACTCACACGTAAGCATGTCAGTCCCTTTATGTGAGTATCAGGGTATATATTCCTTGTGAAAGTGTTTGAGTATTCTCTGTGTTCTGTATCTGAACTACACCAACTACTCTGCACTTACTTCAGGTAACTGTGAATGAGATGGTATGCCATGGGAAGTGACATTCATCCTTGATTCAGCATGACAATTCCAGTCAACACTGGGACCAAAGTGATGAAAGCAGCGCTGGCTAGAAAGCTCACTGTTAATGTATGTGGAATTTTTTTGTAAGGGAAGAGGACTTCCATAAATAATTTCCAACTTGGTTATGTTTAGTTGCAGTGAGATGAGGAGCTTGAAAGAATATTAGAGGGTGACTTCACCAGCTGAATATGGATGTTGTGTTGTGTGAATGAGCAGTAGATACTGTTAAGTGTAAGGTTCTGATGGGGGACTATTACGCACTGCTATACAGGGAGGGATGTAACTCAAAGCCAGAAGCTATATTTCAGCTGTCAAGGGACAGCACTCTTACTTTATCAGTACTTTGCATTACATGAACAATTATGCATGACAAGAATGTAAAAGAAATATGTATGTGCTTCTACTCTGTCAGTCTGTGCCATTATTCCGGTTTCTAATATGACTATACAGTCCCCTTTATATTTGCTTAGACATGTACACAGTTCTCAAATTGTACATGTAATACTGTTAATATGGACTGTTTTTACAAAACTAAAATTAGAATATAGAAGAAACTGGGGTGGGTTAAAATTAAAGTAAGAGACAATGACAGGAAAGAAAGTTTTATTCAAAATGTTGAAGATGAAAGAAACAGTGTAGGCATGATTATGGCAAAGCAAGTAAAAAGTTAACATCTGTAAGGAATACTGAAGCAAGTTTTAGAAGGAAATCAGAAGGAATAAATTCATATTTTTTATGTATATAGGTGAACAAACAAAAATGAGAATGGACATTAAAAATAGAGGATAAGAATACACTACAGCTGCTGATTTTTCTCCTTAGTCTTCATTAGTAATAAAAGGGAGACTTTGATGCTGGAAGGGGGATAACAGAGTAGGCAGTGTCTAATAACTGGTGGATAAGTAAAAAATGTAACCGGAAGGAGCTTATTAAATATAAAGTGAACAAAGGATGAAGGCCTAATGATTTACCATGAAGGATCTTCAAAAACTTAGCTGCTACACTTAAATTCACACAGAGCTGAATTTAAAGGGCAGTGATGCAGTCTCAGAGCTGATGTATATAACTAGGGTGTATGCAAAAAACAGGTGTTGTATAACTTGTAGTCAATTTTCATGTTTCAGGTGTTTGAGCTTTTCAGTTCAATATTCTGTTTGCTCATCTGAGCATTTGATAATATGATAGGTGTGTGTGTGTGTGTGTATATATATATATATATATATATATATGTATATGTATATATATATATATATATTTATATATATGTATCCATAAATATGTATGTATATATATATATATATATATATATATATATAAATATATACAGTTGATATAAAAAGTGTATACACCCATATTAAAATGCCAGTGTTTTGTGATATAAAAAAAATGAGACCACAATAAATCATTTCAAAATGTTTCCCACCTTTAATGTGACCTATAACCTGTACAATTCAGTTGAAAAACAAACAAATCTGTTAGGGGAAAAATATAAAAAGTAAAAAATGTACAATATGTTGGTTGCATAAGTGTGCACACCCTTAAACTAATACTTTGTTGAAGCACCTTTTGATTTAATTACAGCATTCAGTCTTCTTGGGTACACACTTGCCATCAATTAAAGAGACTCTGATTACCCCAAATAAAGTTCAGCTGTCCTAGTAGGATTTTACTGACATTTACTCAGTTGCCTGCTACAGCAAAAGCCATGGTTCACAGAGAGCTTACAAAGCATCAAAGGGCTCTCGTTGTTGAAAGGTATCGGTCAGCAGAAGGGTACAAAAACATTTCCACAGCATTGCATATGCCATGGAACACAGTGAAAACCGTCATCAAAAAGCGGAGAAAATAATGGGACAACAGTGACTTTGCAAAGAACTGGACATCTCTCCAAAATTGATGAAAAGACAAGACGAAAGGGAGGCTGCCAAGAGACATTCAGCAACACTGAAGGAGGTGCAGGAATTTCTGGCAAGTACTGGTATGTACTACATATGACAACAATCTCCTGTATTCTCCATATATCTGGACTATGGGGTAGGGTTGCAAGATGGAAGCCTTTTCTTACACAGAAAAACATCCAGGTCCAGCTAAAATTCGGAAAACAATACATCAAGTCTCCCAAAAGCATGTGGGAAAATGTGTTATGGTCCGATGAGACCAAGGTTGAACTTTTTGACCACAATTCCAAAAGGTACGTTTGGCGCAAAAACAACACTTTGCATCATCAAAAGAACACCATCCCCGTGGTGAACCATGGTGGTGCAGTATCATACTTTGGAGTTGCTTTTCTTCAGATGGAACTGGGGCTTTAGTCAAGGTGGAGGGAATTATGAGCAGTTCCAAATACCAGTCACTTTTGGCCCAGAACCTTCAGGCGTCTACTAGAAAGCTGAAGACAAAGAGGAATTTCACCTTTCAACACGGCAGTGACCCCAAGCATACATCCAGATCAACAAAAGAATGGCTTCACCAGAAGAAAATTAAAGTTTTGGAATGGCCCTGCCAGAGCCCAGACCTAAATCTGATAGAAATTCTGTGGGGTGACCTGAAGAGGGCAGTGCACAAGAGATACCCTCACAATCTGACAGATTTGGAGCGCTTTTGCAAGGAAGAGTTCGCAAATATTGCAAGGCCCCAAAATGTGCCGTGCTGATAGACTCCTACCAAAGAAGACTGAATGCTGTAATTAAATGAAAAGGTGTTTCAGCAAAGTATTAGTTTAAGATTGTGCACACTTATGCAACCAGCTTATTGTATGTTTTTTATTTTTTATATTTTTTGCCCTAACAGATTTGTTTGGTTTTCAGTTGAATTGTGCAGGTTATAGGTCACATTAAAGATGGGAAACGTTTTGAAATGATTTATTGTGGTCTAATTTTTTTTGTATCACAAAAACTTAGCATTTTAACAGGGGTGTGTACACTTTTTATATCCAATGTATGTATGTTTTATATATATATATATATATATATATATATATATATATATATATATGTATATATGAGGAGAGGTGTCTGTGCTGACAACCTGTTTGATGTCTTGTTTATTGTCATGTTAGAGGACTGATTCTAGTTTCATGATATAGTTATTTCTCTCACATAATTTGTTTGCTTTAGGAGCAAGTGGTTGTCTGTATACATGAGACAGTTGATGTGTTGCCTCAGGATGCCCATGCCAATCAGGCTGGCTGGAGAAATGTTGGAAAATGGACTGTCTATAGTAGCAGGTAATCCTTAAGTACTAATTTGTGAGAGGACAAGTTAGGTCAGCTTTTGCTGTGGGATTAACAAGGGAATTTGTTCTATAGAGGATTAGGGATGAAAATTGTGGTTATGCTGCTCAGTTGATTTGCCTGCGGTGCAGAAGTGTGCAGCTGAGATGCCCTTAGACCAGCAAGGATGCCTGGGAGGGTTTCACTGACTGGTGTCTATGGGAAAAAAGTGTTTCTAGGTGTTTGCATCTATGCAGGCTACCGCTTACCCCCATTGCCCAGTGCATAGCTATGCGCAAACACTAGGCTTATATACAGGTGAAGTTAAACCATTTTAAACTAGTCTGCCAAAAGTTAGTCACACAGTGATCCTTCTCCCAGCAGTCCCCAGCTCAGACAAGGCTATATCCACACTCTTCTGCAACAAGGGTGCAAGGGATCCCTTCTTAATCCAAGATGGCTGGATTTGAGTTTGTGTATGAAAAACAGGCTAGATTCAGCAAGTTTTGATCTAGTCTATGCTATCTAAGCAACATTTCAGTGCAAAACAAGTGCAGATAGTGAAGCAGGCACAGACATTAAAACAATCAAAATGGCACAAATTAATGCAGTAAAACAGTAAAAGGCAGTTGAAAAAGTGCAGATAAAGCTCCAAATAAAATTAAATTCATTTTCTTGGCTTTGGATGTCTTGGTTCAAGGAGAAACACTCTAGAGCTCTGGCAAAGGATGCCAAATGCAGAGCAGCTCTGGTTAATTGAGCCAACATAACCCACAGCACGTACCATTAATGCAGACAGATAGGGCCTCGGTTTAACATCTCATCCAAAGGACGACACACTCAGGAGTGCAACCCCCCCCCAAGTACATTGCAGTATCAGCAACACCAAAGGCAAGTATTGTTAACTATTCTGCTTGGAAAAGAAGATTGATTTGCCTGTTTTGCTTGTGACCTCTGATGTTCTCCATGAAAAGCAAAAGGAAAGCGAAGTGAGATAATTAGTAATGAATTATTGTAGAATCTGTTCTGTGTCACAATGTGCACCTTATTAAAATAAATGCAGACCATGGTTTTAAAGATGAAATAAAAAAAAAAACATTCATAGTAATAGAAATAATGTATTTTTGATACTAACCTTCAGATTATCCATCCTATGGGCAATGTGACTCGGTGATTACACCAGTAATAATCACTTAACTGTCCAATTAACAGTCTGATACAGTATGGTTTTAAATCAAGGCTGGTGTGTGTGTTTATTTATTGATTGATTGATTGATTGATTGATTGATTGACTGACTGTAGCTAGAAAAGGGATTTTGAATTTAGTTTCTGAACTCATTCTGTAGGCATTATTCTGAAAGTGCCATGACCCCGATGTTCTTCGTGTTTCACTGTTGCAGTCATTACATTTGGATTATCTGCTTGCAGTAGCCCTCAGTCAGCCTGACTAACAAAGTCTTGGGTCCTGCATCAGTTGCTGTCCCTTCTTCCATGATGTCAGGTCGTCAGGGTTATAAAACATGCAGCCGACGCCATTACATCAATCTTTCTTGCCGTGCGGTGCCCAACGCAGAAGCAGTTCACAAGTGCTGGTCAGCTGACTCCTGAAATTTTCATTTTCGAGTTTCAGAACCAAAGTCTTCAACTAAAGGTAAGTACCCCATTGGGGAAACTTTTTCTTGCTCCTTACCGATGTCAGTAAAAGTTAATAATTGCATTACTTGCAGAAAGCAAATACCTCATAAAGATTTTCATTCGTACTGGATTCCTTGCCTAGGCCCTGACCACAACGTACCTTGCTGTCAGTTTTGTGCTTTATTTAATCAGCACACTATCTGTCGTCGGTATATTTTTGCCTCTAAATATGTTGGTTCTTGATTTAATTATCCAGAAATGTCATCGGTTAGCCATCTGACTACCGGGATTTTGAAAAAACGCAAAGATAAAGACAGAGACAGGCCGCTGAGGTCCAAAACTACCAACGGCGCTTCTCCTAAGCCAGTCACCAGTTCGCCGGTACTCAGTGAGGCGCTTTCACAGCCCCTGATACCTGTTACTTCTGATTCACAGGCTTCTACCGAGACCCATTCTGAGTCCGGTATGCCGTGAGATGCTTCAACTATGGAACCCGCAGATGTCTCTATCTTGGATGGTTCCGGAGCTGCTCTGCAGGCACCGGCTTCTGAGGGTGTATTCAGGCCTACGGACTTGCATATTAAACAGACGCTTCCTTCTTCATTTAGGCCAAAATCTCGAACCATGCCTAAAAACCGACACCCAGGCCGCATGCTCAGGCCTCTATGCCTAAAAAACAAATGATAAGAATGGCTGAAGATATTATAACTCTAATCAGGGGAGGAAAACCTCCCCCTTCTAAGAGACCTAGGACTGAAGTTGTTTATGAATCTTCTGAACAGGATTCTGATTCTTCTGATGATCTGGAGTTGCCCTTATCTACTTATGAGGATTCTGATGCTGAGGACTCTATTCCCTCTGCTTCCCTTCCAGAGTATTTTTCTTTTGGTGAAACCTTACATACTCTAAGGGAGCATTTCCACTGGGAAAGCCAGGATTTTTCTGATTCAAAAAAGAGGCTTGGGGATTTCTTACTCTTGCCTCAGCATAGGGCTTTAGCTATTCCTCCTCTACTAGACGTTGTTGATGATGCTTTTTCGGAATCTAGTTTGGCCCCTCATGCTTTACTCCCAGAAAACTGACAGATATTACAGGGTTCATGATTCACACAAATTCCTTTTAAAAAATCCTATTGCAGATCTAGAAACTATTTCACAGGGACCCAAGGGCATTAAGGCTTCTACTGCTAAAAATCCTACCCCTTCTGATAGAGACTCCAGGGCGCTGGATAGATGGGGTGAGAGGGCTTACACTTCTGCAACCTTGGCCATTAGGGCTTTAAACTGCCAGTTTCATATGTTAAAGTATCAGGAACATGTTATTGGATTGCTTAAACAGAAAATTATGTTGATTCCTGACTGTGCGGAAAATAAAGAATTGCAGGATTTAATGCATTCTGCTGAACAGGTTGTAAACATACTTTGCAATGTGGATTTGATTCATTAGAGGCCTCTTGCAGGGCTGCTGTTACTGGTTCTGTGCTCAGAGGGCATGCTTGGCTTAAGGAGCAATCTTTGCCTGACCATGTTAAAGCTAAATTGTTGGATGCTCTCTTAAATCAGGACCGCCTGTTCGGCAACAAGGCTGAGGAAGTTCTTAAAAAGATGGAAGATAAAGCTAAATCTATGCAAACTATTAAAGATTCCTTACAATTTCAGCCTCCTAGATTTAGTAGGCACTGGCCCTCTAAGAATTGGTCCTTTCCAGCCCCTTCCAGGTCTTCTCAAACCAAACCCAGACACAGCAGAAACTCCAGGTTTCAGTCTCAGGGAACACACAAGACTAAGCGGTGGGGGGTTTCCGCATCCAAATCAGGGAGTATTAAGACTCCCCCCTATGGAAAACTATCTCAATGACTTGCTTTTAAAACTTCCAAGCACTTCCCAACTGAATGCTCCTTTAGCCGGAAAGATTGGTCTGCAGGCCAAAAACTGGGAACTCATTACCCAGGGCAAATGGGTTTTAAATATAGTGTCCCAAGGATACAGATTTCACTTCCACACCTTACCAACACCAAGCAGGTGGCCAGATCTACCCCCAAATCAGTGGGCAGAGGCCCAAAATCATGTACTCTCTCTCTTAAGCATGGGGGCTATTCATTTGGTACCAGAAGGGGAAAAAGGGCAAGGTTTTTATTCTAGACTTTTTCTGGTACCCAGAAAAGGAAATACATGGCATCCTATCCTGGACCTTTCTACTCTAAATACCTTTCTGGTGATTCCAAAATTCAAGATGCTGACTCTTCACCAGCTGCTTCCTATGCTAGGCAAAGATGCATGGTTGGTAACACTAGACTTAAAAGAAGCATACCTGCACATCCCTATCAGGGAGTCTTGCAGAAGATACCTACGCTTCAAAGCAGGTGACTTGCACTATCAGTTCTCTGCACTGCCCTTTGGCTTGTCTACTGCACCCAGGGTATTCACAAAGTGCCTAAATCCAGTCATTGCATTCTGCAGGCAAAGAAATATTCAAATATATCCATACCTGGATGATTGTCTAATTCAGGCAGAAAGCCAGGACATACTTTTGAATCATCTGGCCTTTGTTCAAAGGGTACTGACTTGTCTGGGGTACACCATAAACGAAAAGAAATCACACCTAGTACCCTGTCAACAAATTATATTCCTGGGAGCAAGCTTGAATACAACTTCCCAGATGGCTTTCCTCATGGCAGAGAAACGGACTCATTTGACAACCTACTTCAAACAAGTGGCCACAAAAACCCAGTTATCTGCAAGGCAAATACTGCAGGCCTTGGGGTTCATGGCCTCCTGCATTCTTCTAATTCCACATGCAAGGCTGCCTATAAGGAAACTGCAATGGTATCTCAAAAGCCTATGGTGTCAACATTCACAGGATCTAACAGCTATGATTCCTATCATACCTTGTCTACGCCTAGAGTTCCTTTGGTGGGCAGAGGCCTGTCACCAAAACAAGGGACTACCATTCACACTACCCCCTGCCGCCCAAACCATAACAGACGCATCAGACTATGCATGGGGGGCTCACCTGGCAGGGAAGTGCATTCTGGGCAAATGGAACCCAAGTCAAATGCACCTGCACATAAATCAAAAGTAAATGTTAGCTGTATAGAATGCTCTGACAGCCTTCAAGGACTACATTCTTCCAGAACAACTCATGGTAAAGACGGACAACACCACAGTCATGTGGTACATAAACAGGAGAGGGGGTACACACTCTTACCCCCTCTGCAGACTAGCCATGGCATTGTGGAACACAGCCTTGGAGCTACCAAGTAAATCTACAAGCTCAATTCCTGCCAGGAAAATTACTCTGGCAGATGGAATAAGCAGAAACCTCATGGATCCACAAGAGTGCAAACTGGAACCAAGGATTTTCAACATGTTGACAAGCAAATGGGGGAGCCCAGATATAGTCCTGTTTGCCTCCCCCCAGAACCATCAATTGGACAAATTTTGCACAAGGACTCCCAACAAACTAGCTTTCAAAGTGGATGCTCTATCCTTCAGCTGGAAAAACTTATCAGTTTGTGCCTTTCCTCCACTGCCTCTGCTCTCCAAGGTGTTACTAAAGATCAAACAGGACAAACCAAGAATGATTTTAATTGCAACAGACTGGCCATGCCAACACTGGTACCCCCACCTGCACATTGTGTCATGGTTAGCCTCATGGCACCTGCCTCAGACTCCTTCCCTGTTGTCTCAACAGGGGAACCAGATTCTGCACCCTCAGCTGCAAACCCTGAACCCAGCAGCCCGGTTAATTACCCAATCTGTTCCTTACCACCCCCAGTAAATCAGTGATGGATATCATTTTAGAGGCTAGGAGGCCTAGTACTAGAAAATCTTATGCTGCAAAATGGAAACGATTTTGTACCTGGAACCAATCTCAAGGGATGAGCACAGCAGTGCCCAATTTACCTCAGATTCTACAATATTTGACTGAGATGCTTCATAAGGGCTTGTCATTTTCCTCCATCAAAATTCATGCCTCAGCCATTTCAGCTCATTATAGCACAGAGCCTCCCCTCTTCTCTCACCCACTGCTCAAGCAGTTCCTCAGAGGGGCCAAAAATTTAAGGCCACCGAGTAGAGCTCCAACTCCAGCCTGGGACCTTAACTTTTTCTTGGAGAAACTCACTCTTGCTCCTTTCGAGCCAGCTGCTACTGCAGATTTAAAATTAATTTCCTGGAGAACAGCTTTCCTTTTAGCAATCACTTCTGCAAAAGGATATCTGAGTTACAGGCCCTTATGGCAGTGGAGCCTTTCATCATCTTTCATGCGAACAGGGTGTCCCTAAGAACCAATCCTTCCTTCATGCCCAAGGTGGTATCCAGTGTGGCTCTTAATCAGTCCATTCATTTTCCTGCCTTCTTTCCTAACTCACAGAACAAAGGGGAATGGATACTGCACTCCTTAGATGTGCACAGATAACTTAGATTCTACTTGGACAAGACTAAACCTCAAAGGAAATCCGAACAACTGCTGGTGGCATTTGCTGCAGGGACAGAAGGGAAAGCTATTTCAAAGCAAACCATTTCAAAATGGATAGGCTACTGCATTCATTTCTGCTTTAAACACCATGGAAAACCTATTCCACAGGGCATCAGACCCCATTCAACCAAGGCTGCATCTACATTTACAGCCTTTCTCAGGGGTGTCCCTGCAAGGGACATCCTAGAAGCTACTACCTGGAGTTCTGCACATACTTTCGCCAAGCATTATCATTTGCCAGTTTTCTCTAAATCCAGAGCTGATTTTGCCACTGCAGTCTTGCACGGCCTTATAGCTGGTCCTAATTCAATTTAAATTCCTCCTCCCAACCTTAGCTTTGGGAGTCTACCCAAATCTAATGACTGCAACAGTGAAACATGAAGAACATAGTACAGTTGTGTACACTTACCATAAATGTAGATGTTCGAGTGTATTCACTGTTGCAGTCCTGGATATTCTTCGTGTTTCACTGTTGCAGTCATTACATTAGGGTAATCTGCTGGCAGGTTGCCCTCAGTCGGCCTGATTAACAAAGTCTTGGGTCCTGCGTAGGTTGGTGTCCCTTCTTCCATGACGTCAGGTCATCAGGAGTATAAAACATGCAGCCGATGCCATTACATCAGTCTTTCTTGCCACGTGGTGCCCGAAGCAGAAGCAGTTTGCAAGTTCCGGTCGGCCAACTCCTGAAATTTTCATTTTCGAGTTTCAGAACCGAAGTCTTCAACTAAAAGCTAAGTACCCTGTTGGGGAAACTTTTTCTTGCTCCTTACCGATGTCAGTAAAACTTAATAATTGCATTACTTGTGGGAAGCAAGTACCTCATAAAGATTTTCATTTGTAGTGTATTCCTTGCCTAGGCCCTGACCACAACGTACCTTGCTGTCGGTTTTGTGCTAAATTTAATCAGTGCTCTATTAAACGTCTGTATATTTTTGCTTCTAAATATTTTGGCTCACGATTTAATTATCCAGAAATGTCGTCAGTTAACAATCCGACTACCGGAATACCTAAAAAATGCAAAGAAAAAGACAGAGACAGACCATTGAGGTCCAAAACTGACGACGACGCTTCTCTTAAGCCAGTCGCCAGTTCGCCGGTACTCAGTGAGGTGCTTTTACAGCCCCTGATACCCACTACTTGATTCGCAGGCCTCTACTGAGACCCATTCGGAGTCCGGTATGCCGCGAGATACTTCAGTTATGGAACCCGCTGATGTCTCTACCTTAGATGGGTCTGGAGCCGCCTGTGCAGGCACCGGCTTCTGAGGGTATTTTCAGGCCCACAGATTTGTATATTAGACCAACGCTATCTTCAAAACTAAGGCCAAAATCTAAATCTATGTCTAAAAAACCGACGCCTGGACCACATGTGCAGGCCCCTATGCCTAAAAAATAAATGATCAAAATGGCTGAAGATTTAATTACTCTGATCAGGGGTAGCCAGCCCCCTCCTTCTAAGAGGCCTAGGCAAGACATTGATTATGAATCTTCTGAACAGGATTCTATTTCTTCTGACTCTTCTAACGAACAGGATTTGTCTATACCTACTTATGAGGACTCTTGATGCCGAGGATTCCATTCCTTCTGCTTCTCCCCCTGATGATTTTTCTTTTGGGGAAACTTTGCATACCTTAAGGGAACATTTTCACTGGGAAAGTCAGGATTTCTCTGAATCTAAAAAGAGACTTAGGGATTTTCTTCTTCTTCCTCAGTATAGGCCTTTGGCTATACCTCCTGTTCTTGACATTGTTGATGATGTTTTTCCAGAATCTAGTGTGGTTCCTGATTCTCTGCCTCCGGCTCCTTGTAAGACAGACAGATACTATAGGGTTCCTGACTCCCACAAATTCCTTTTCAAAAATCCTATTGCAGATCCTGAAACCATTTCTCAGGGTCCCAAGGGCATTAAGGCTTCTACTGCTAAAAATCCTACCCCTTCTGATAGAGATTCCAGGACGCTGGATAGATGGGGTAAGAAGGTTTGCAGTTCTGCAACCTTGGCAATCAGGGCTTTAAACTGTCAATTTCATATGCTTAAATACCAACAGCATATTATGGGACTGCTTAAACAGAAAATGATGTTCATTTCTGACTGTGTGGAAAATAAAGATTTACAGGATTTATTGCATTCAGCTGAACAAGTTGGAAAGCATACTTTGCAATGTGGTTTTGATTCTTTGGAGGCCTCCTGCAGGGCTGCTGTAACTGGGTCTGTGTTAAAAAGGCATGCTTGGCTCAAATAGCAAACTCTGCCTGATCATGTTAAAGCAAAATTGTTGGATGCTCCTTTACAACAGGACTGTCTTTTTGGTAGTAAGGCTGAAGAAGTTTTAAAAACAGATGGAAGATAAATCTAAATCTATGCAAACTGTGAAATATTTCTTACAAGTGCAACCTCCAATATTTAGTAGGCACTGGCCTACTAAGGACTGGTCCTTTCCAGTTTCTTCAAGAGCCACTCAAATCAAACCCAGAGATTACAAAGGCTCCAGGTTTCAGTCACAAGGGACCTTTAGAACAAAACAATGGGGTGCCTCCACCTCCAAATCTGGACCCAACAAGGCACCTCCCTATGGTAAAAAGTCTCAATGACTTCTCTCTACACTCACCAAACACTTATCTTTTAAACAAGCAGGGCGGTACACATTCCTACCCCCTATGCAGACTAGCCATGGCATTGTGGAACACGGCCTTGACCTACCTTTGGGGGGGAAAGCTGACACTTCATGCAAGAAACTGGCAACTTATAACCCAGGACAAATGGGTTTTAAATATAGTATCCCAGGGATACATATTTCATTTCCACACATTGCCAATCCCAAAGGGGTGACCAGACCTGCCCCCAAATCAGTGGGCAGAGGCCCAGAAACAAGTTCTGTCCCTCATGAACATTGGGGCTATTCATCCAGTACCAGAAGAGGAAAATGGACAAGGTTTCTATTCAAGACTTTTCCTGGTACCCAGAAGACAAATCATGGCGTCCAATTCTGGACTTATCTACTCTAAACACATTTCTGGACATTCCGAAATTCAAGATGCTGACTCTTCAACAGTTACTTCCTATGCTAGGCAAAGTTGCCTGGTTGGTAACTCTAAACTTAAAAAGAGGCTTACCTGCATATCCCAATCAGAGAATCTTACAGAAGATACCTCTGCTTCAAAGCAGGCTATTTGCATTACCAGTTCTCTGCACTGCCCTTTGGCTTATCTACTGCTCCCAGGGTCTTCACAAAGTGCCTAGCTACAGTAATTGCATTTTGCAGGCAAAGAAATATTCAAATATATCCATACCTGGACGATTGTTTAATTCAGGCAGAAAACCAAGGACATTCTTCTAAAGCATCTGGCATTTGTAAAAAGGGTTCTAACTTGTCTAGGGTACACAATAAACGAAAAGAAATCACAACTGGTACCCTCTCAAAAAATTACATTCCTGGGTGAAAGCTTGAATACAACTGCCAAGATGGCTTACCTAACGCCAGAAAAGCAAATTCAAGTGGTGACTTACTTCAAACAGGTTGTCACAAAAACCCTGCTATCTGCAAGACAAATTCTGCAAGCCTCGGGGTTCATGGCCTCCTGCATTCTTCTAATTTCATATGCAGGACTGCATATGAGGAAACTTCAGTGGTACTTAAAATGTTTATGGAATCAACATTGTTACAGTCTGGAAACAATGATTCCTATCATACCTTGCCTGAAACTAGAGTTCCTATGGTGGGCAGAGGCCCGTCATCAAATCAAGGGACTGCCATTTACTCCACTCCCTGCCACCCAAACCCTAACTACAGACTCATCAGACTATGCTTGGGGGGCTCATCTGGCAGGGAAGTGCATTCAGGGCAAATGGAACCCAAATCAAATGCACCTTCATATCAATCAGAAAGATATGCTAGCTGTACAGAGTGCACTAACAGCCTTCAAGGACTACCTTCATCCAGGACAATTAATAATAAAGACAGACAACACCACAGTTATGTGGTACATAAACAAGCAGGGCAATACACATTCCTACCCCCTTGGCAGACTAGCCATGGCATTGTGGAACACGGCCTTGACTTACCAAATACAACTACAAGCTCAATACCTGCCAGGAAAGCTGAATACTCTGGCAGACAAACTAAGCAGAAATCTCATGGACCCACACGAATGGAAACTGGAACCACGGATTTTCAACATGTTGACACGCAAATGGGGGAGTCCAGACATAGATCTTTTTGCCTCACCCCAGAACTATCAGTTGGACAAATTCTGCACAAGAACTCATCACAAAAAAGCTTGGAAAGTGGATGCTCTATCTTTCAGCTGAAAGTTCTATGCTTTCCCCCCTCTGCCTCTGCTCTCCAAAGTTCTACTAAAAAGTCAAGCAGGACAAACCAAAAATTATTCTGATTGCCACAGACTGGCCTTGCCAACACTGGTACCCACTCCTGCGCAATGTGTCACACCTTACACCATGGCACCTGCCTCAGACCCCTTACTTACTGTCTCAGCAGAACAACCAGGTTCGTCCACTGAACACAGAAGGCGTTATAAGAGATCTGGGAATACAGGTGGACAACAACCTCTCTTTTGATCACTACATTGCCACAGTGGTCAGAAAGTCCTTCTATGTGGCACATCTTATTACTAAGGGTTTTGCATATAGGAAGAAAGAGATCATCGTCTCCCTCTACTCTTCCCTCATTAGGCCAGTCATTGAGTACAATTCTCCATTTGGCATGTACCTCACTAGACAACTGCAACAACTGGAGAGGCCACAAAAGTACCTCACAAAGAGGATCCTAGGCCTTAAACACTTGTCCTGTATGGACAGACTCAAAAAAACTCCAACTATTCTCTGTCTCATATTGTCTACGTAGAGGTGATCTCTGCTTGACTTACAAAGCCATGTCTGACCCAGCTCTATTAGAAATGCTACATCTAAAGAAATCCCTCCACACCACACGCCCCAGAGACCTTAACCTCATTACCGCAATTAACAGAACATGCTGGAGGGACAGGTTCATAACCCAGAGACTGCCCATGCTATGGAATAGACTTCCCATACATGTCAAGCAGAACACCTCACTGACCCTCTTCAAGAGAAATCTTGATGAGTGGATGGGAAACAGAAAATTCACTCCGGGGATAACTCCAGTGGCTCTATTTGACAGAGGCACTGGGAGCTAAGGTCGGGTGGCACTATACCAGGGAAGTCCTATGCCTAGGCTTGTAAAGGCCCCAGGGCTATTAGCCTAGTACACACCTATGAACCTGTGAACATGCTTTTACACATCAGTTTTGGAAATCATTTACAATTTTTATGTTATTTTTGATATTTTCAAAGTCAAAGTAAACTTTATTGTTGTTCAGGCCCACACACAGTGTGAGTTAAACAAATTTACATTGCTTCAGTTCCAAGTGCATATATCACATACAACTACAGAGAATATACATATACTAAACAAGACTGACAAGATTTGAGATACCTCTATAACACTGGTAGCAGCCTTCATCAAATATTGCACATATGGAAAAGAAGTTATTGCACGGAGTGTACAGAATATACTAAACACCACAAGTATATTGTTATGGAATGTTCAGTTTAACTCATTTGTTCTTTTTTAGTCATGATTGTTGCTTTCGCACCTTAAGTTGTTCCGTGATGAAAAGGCTTTTATGATGAAGTCCCTTAGGATGAAACTTCAGAACCTATTCGATTTTGGGTTAATAAGTGAAAGAGCTCTATCCTTGTTCATGTGTTTCTTTTTTTATTTATTTTTTTTAATTTTTTATGCGTTATAGAATATCAGTAAGGAGGAGGTGAAGTGGTGATATATTGTTTTTAAAAAAGATTCTTGCTGAAGGAGGATTTAAAGTAGCTAGAGTTTTCTATCTCTCAGATCTCCAAGGAGTCTGATGGTGCCAAGGCCAGGTACAAGGATTGGTCTTGTAAGAAAAGAGAACTCAGGATGATGGAGAATCTGTGTCTGATTCAGTTGTTCCTAAACTGATGTTCAGTGTAGTGGAGGACCATCCATCTAGAGTTCTTAATAGAGATAGTATTTTTACTTTGTTAGAAGTGGAACTTCCCAGACAAGTTCCTTCAAGAACATTTTCTGACAGGTCTGTTCATTCTGTTTCCCATTAAATGTGTGTTACTGTTCACACTGACTACAAGAAGTTTTGAGCAGCTGTGATTCAGAAACAAATCAAGATGCGACTCTTTCCATTCTTTGTAAGTTCCAGGACAGATATGAATAGTGCTGCTTTGCTTACCTTTGACCTTGATTTTTCATAAACCCCTACAGTGGCACTGATCTTCTCCATGAGACCAGGAAATATTCTGCATACACCATCTTCAGCTTGAATGGACCTTTCTGCACCACTGCTTACCTTAACCATTGACGGGTGTGATACTTTGCCCTTTAGTGCTGCTTGTTTCCTCAACTCCTCATCTTGGGGGTTGACTCTTCAACCTCATTTTTGTGCCAGCATACTCAGCATCACGTCAGAGTTCCAAATTTTCAACTTTAAAGCTCTCAAGGGCAAGAGAACCAGTGCTGGCACTGAGGCTGGATGCCATTTTTTCACCATCATAAGTGTTTGACCTTTATGACACAGATGTCAGTGTGGATTGGTGCTGGTAATAGTGTCACTAGGAATGTCAGCAGCATCCTCCATGTATATTTTATAGCCTTCTCTACATGGTCTTCTGCTGACAGCTGTTACACTTCTGAGGTTTTACTTGGACTTCTGAGAGCTACACCATTTGGACAACATATTGTGGAGGGCCATCAGCAGGACTGTGTTAGAGTCCTGGTGCAAATCTGGATCATCATCACCCACACTAGGTTTTCCTACTAAACAGGCACTGAAGGAGGCTGTGCTTTAGGAAGCACTCAATTTCTCTTCTGGGTTCCATTGGTATCAGACACTCACAATGTAGAGGGAACATATTTCCAGCCTGGTTACCCATAATTTGGGGATCTCCTTCAAATGATGAAAGACCAAAGGAGGGTGGCCTGTGCTTGCAGCCTCATCTCCAGAGAAAGTCATGCACAAGACCTTTCGGTCACTTCCCACATCTTCCTGGGTGGTGGTTCTGAGGACAAGAATGATGGTGTTTTTCTTCAGGGATGCATTGAAGGAGCCTCCTGTCATGCCCTCTCTGCCTGGGATCCTGGACAGAAACTTACAGCCATTTAATGGCTGGAGTTTTTTGGTCCAGAATTTCATTATATACCCTTTTGTTACCTCAGCAATCTAAAAGAAAGCCTCTGTACCTCAGAACCTAGAAGCATAGTCCTAGCAGTGGAATCTATTGGATGACATCAGGAATTGGATGACATTAGGAAAACAATGTGTGTGTTCTCAACGTCTTTAAGGAGAGCTAGCTGCTTGTCACTTATGCTAAGTTTCCAGCATTATATTGTTGAGAAGATATCCAAAAAAGTCAGGATGTTTGATAGTGAGCTGATATCCAAATTGACCACTCAGGCAACTACACGTCTAATATTTCCAGTTTCACCTTTTATTTGATGCATAATGCATTGAATGTTGCAGCGAGGGTGGCTGGCATTGGAGTTATTGTATACCATCATGCTTGGCTTCACCTCACATAGAATTTTAAGATCTTTTCTTTTAGTGTCCTTTTTAATGGTACCAACATTTTTGGGCTTCTGGTTCAGGACAAATTAGAGAACACTGAGACATAGAGAAGTAAAGACTTACTGCTGTTAGAGTGATACTTGAGGCTCCACAGCAGTTCCTTTCAAGGAATCGCATGTGTCTGTGCAAGTTATCACACAGGTGATGCCAACAACAGCAGATATATTAGCAATCTGGGGAAAAAACAGCATGGACACACTGGTTGTTTTTGGGGTTTCCTTCATATGATCGATGGACCAGACTGTTGAAACCTATATGGTCAAGACGATATGAATCAACATTTTAGTTCATCAAACTGTTCCGACAGAAATCATGGTACACTAGAGACTGGGTAATTTTCCCTTTTTCCCCACTGTAGTGTGATCTTGCATTTAGTATATATAATTAACAGAGGGTATGGTGGTGCAGGAGGCTTGCCCCCCCTGCAAAACATTGTTTGTGGGTGTTTGGCTTCTTTTAGTTAATTGCTGAATTAAATTGTTGATCGTATTTGACCATATAAGGTGGTGGTGGTGCTGCGGTAGCGTTGTCGCCTCACAATAAGACGTTGTCCCGTTCGATTCTCAGCTAGAGTGTCTTCTGTGTGGAGGCATACGTGAATGGGGCATGCCTTTGTTGAAGGTTGTGCATCAGGGCTGGTAACCCGGTACGTAAAAATCCACTACCAAACATTAGCAGACAGGAGTTCCGCTGTGGTGACCCCTAACCGGGAAAAGCTGAAAGACACAAACAAACATGGTTTTGACCATATAGGTCTCAACAATCTGGCACATTGATCAGACAAACTAGTCCCCGTTTCTGGACACCAGTCCAGTATTAAGAATTCTCTAACTCAGGGTACTGTAGTCTGTAGTCTGGGAGACATGCAGCAACAGAATCCTTGAGGCCTTTCCTAATTGCCGCAGAAGGAAGGCAGCCAGGGCTCATTTGTTCATCCATCTTCAGCTTGGATGTTGCAACACATGTAATGGATGGTTTTAGGGCATAATATATAGAGGCTACAGAATTCCTTTCCTCTCCCAAACTCAGCCTTCCCCTTCCCAGTAATCCAGACTATGGACAATCTGACAGTTGCTTGAGATACTTTTTAGTTTCTCCAAAAAGTAACAACCTTAGGGTTATCAGTATGAAATCATATCTGGTGAATACATTATCTAAACAAAGCAGCAAGCAAAATATATATGATGATATATAACATACCTACTGATATAATACAGTTAGTAATAACATAAATAAGAAAGTACTAAGGACTTGTAAACAGTGTTTAAAACATATCAGATGAGCGGAGATATGGCAGTAGAGGGTAAGAAATGAAGGCAAAGCATAAGTGTAAAATTGGTGGGGAGTGAAGAGTCATTTAAAGAGCATTTGGGACTTGCTGGGGTGCAGAGAGTGAAAGAAAGTGGTGAGAGTAAATTGCTGGGCATGTTGTAGAAAAGGGAGGGAGAGGTTCATAGATTAGTACTAGGCTAATTGCCCTTATGGGTTATTTTAAGCCTAGCCAATTACTTCATGTAAGAATAAAACACTGAACCTTGTGTCTATAAGGTAAATATCTTAATCATTATGCCAGCCTCCCTTAGGCATTTGTTTTTTGTAGGTAGAGTGTTTGTGCAAGAATTGAGATTATTATTATTATTATTATTATTATTATTATTATTATTATTATTATTATGAACCCAGAAACTGGGGATGCACAAGCCAGTGCATTTCTTTGTGGCAGTCCCAAGCTCGGATAAATGGTGAGGGTTGCATTAGGAAGGGCATCCAGCGTAAACATTTGCCAAATCATACATGCGGACAACAGTGCCGATATACATACTGGATCGGTCGAGGCCTGAGTTAAAAACGACCGCCACCAGTACTGTTGGTCAAAAAGGTGCTGGTGGAAATTGGGCTACTGTTGGCTGAAGGAAGAGAAGAGGGGAAGGCATACCCGATGGCTAGGACTGTGGTAGTGAGGGTCGGAACTTTGAATGTTGGCAGTATGACTGGTATAGGGAGAAAGCTAGCTGATATGATGGACAGAAGGAAGGTTGGTATATTGTGTGTACAAGAGCCCAGATGGAAAGGGAGCAAGGCTAGGTGTATCGGAGGTGGGTTCAAATTGTTTTATCATGGTGTGGATGAGAGGAGAAATGGCATAGGGGTTATCCTGAAGGAACAGTATGCTAAGAGTGTGTTGGAGGTGAAAAGAGTGTCAGCTAGAGTGTTTTTTATGAAGCTGGAAATTGATGATGTAATGATGAATGTTGTTAGTGTATATGCTTCACAAGTTGGGTGTGAGATGGATGAGAAAGAAACATTTTGAAGTGAGTTGGATGAAGGGGTGATGACTGTACCCAAGGGTGAGAGAGTGGTGATTGGAGCAGATTTCAATGGGCATGTTGGTGAAGGGAATAGAGGGGATGAGGAAGTGATGGGTAGGTTTGGTGTTAAGCAAAGGAATGCAGAATGTCAGATGGTAGTGGATTTTGCGAAAAGGATGGACATGGCTATGGTGAATATGTATTTTAACAAGTGGGAGGAGGATAGGGTGACATACAAGAGTGGAGGAAGATGCACACAGGTGGATTATATCTTATGTAGAAGGGCCAGTCTGAAGGAGATTGGAGACTGTAAAGTGGTGACCGGGGAAAGTGTACTTAGGCAGCATAGGATGGCGGTTTGTAGGATGACATTGGTGATAAAGAAGAGGAGGAGGAGTGTGAGGGCAGCACCAAGGATCAAATGGTGGAAATTTAAAAAGGGTAATTGTGAGGTGGAGTTCAGGGAAGAGTTAAGACAGGCACTGGGTGGCAGTGAAGAGTTACCAAATAGCTGAGTAACTACAGCAGAGCTAGTAAGGGAGATGGCTAGAAAGGTGCTTGGTGTGACATCTGGAAAGAGGAAGGAGGACAAGGAGACCTGGTGGTGGAATGAGGAAGTACAGGACAGTATACAGAGAAAGAGGTTGTCGAAGAAGTGGGATTGTCAGAGAGATGAAGAAAGTAGGAGTATAAGGAGATGAGGTACATGGCAGAGAGAGAGGTGGTGAAGGATAAGGTGTATGAAGAGTTGTATGAAGGGCTGGACACTAAGGAGGGAGAAAAGGACCTGTACCGACTGGCTAGACAGAGAGACTGAGCTAGTAAAGATGTGCAGTAGGTAAGGGTGATAAAGGATAATGAGGGAAATGTACTCACAAGCGAGGAGCGTGTGTTGAGCAGATGGAAAGAGTACTTTGAGGGGCTGATGAATGAAGAGAATGAGAGGGAGAGAAGGTTGGATGATGTTCGGATAGTGAATCATGAAGTGTAGTGGATTAGCAAGGAGGAGGTAAGAATAGCTATGAAGAGGATGAAGAGTGGAAAGGCTGTTGGTCCAGATGACCTACCTGTGGAAACATGGAGGTGTTTAGGTGAAATGGCAGTGGAGTTTTTAACTAGATTGTTTAATGAAATCTTGGAAAGTGAGAGGATGCCTGAGGAATGGAGAAAGTGTTTTGGTACCGATTTTTAAGAATAAGGGTGATGCGCAGAGCTGTAGTAACTACAGAGGGATTAAATTGATCAGTCACAGCATGACGTTATGGGAAAGAGTAGTGGAAGCTAGGTTAAGAAGGGAGGTGATGATTTAGTGATCACCAGTATGGTTTCATGCCAGGAAAGAGCACTACAGATGCAATGTTTGCTCTGAGAGTGTGGCTGGAGAAGTACAGAAAAGGTCAGAAGGAGTTGCATTGTGTCTTTGTGGACTTAGAGAAAGCATATGACAGAGTGCCTAGAGAGGAGTTGTGGTATTGTATGAGGAAGTTGGGAGTGTCAGAGAAGTGTGTAAGAGTGGTACAGGATATGCACGAGGGTAGTGTGACAGCGGTGAGGTCTGCAGTGGGAGTGATGGATGCGTTTAAGTTGGAGGTCAGATTACATCAAGGATCAGCTCTGAGCCCTTTCTTATTTGCAATGGTGATGGACAGGTTAACAGACGAGATCAGACAGTAGTCCCCGTGGACTATGATGTTTGCAGATGACATTGTGATCTGTAGTGAGAGTAGGGAACAGGTGGAGGAGACCCTGGAGAGGTGAAAATATGCTCTAGAGAGAAGAGGAATGAAGGTCAACAGGACTAAGATGGAATATATGTGTGTGAATGAGAGGGAAGATAGAGGAATGGTGAGGATGCAGGGAGTAGAGGTGGCAAAGATGGATGAGTTTAAATACTTGGGACCAGCAGTTCAGAGTAATGGTGAGTGTGGAAGAGAGGTGAAGAAGACAGTACAAGCAGGATGGAGTGGGTGGAGAAGAGTGTCAGGAGTGATTTGTGACAGATGGGTACCAGTAAGAGTGAAAGGGAAGGTCTACAAGAGGGTAGTGAGACCAGCTATGTTATATGGGTTAGAGGTGGTGGCATTGACAAAAAGGCATGAGTCAGAGCTGGACATGGCAGAGTTAAAGATGTTAAGATTTGCACTGGGTGTGACGAGGGTGGAAGAAATTAGGAATAAGTATATTAGAGGGTCAGTCCAGGTTGGAAGGTTTGGAGACAAAGCCAAAGAGGCAAGATTACGTTAGTTTGGACATGTGCTGAGGAGGGATGCAGAGTATATTGGGAAAAAGTTGCTAAGGATGAAGCTGCCAGGTAACAGGAAAAGAGGAAGGCCTAAGATTAGGTTTATGGATGTGGTGGTAGAGGACATGCAGGTGGTTGGTGTGATAGAGCAAGATGCAGAGGACAGGAAGAAATGGAAACAGATGATCCGCTGTGGCGACCCCTAATGGGCGCAGCCGAAAGAAGAAGATTATTATTATTATTATTATTATTCAAAATCCAAAGAAGTCATCCTGTCACCCCCTCTTCCCTTGTCACACTCATCATGCTTAGAGTTCCCCTTTTGGTATATATAAATTCCAACATATCACTTGTATGGAAAGGACCCAACAATTTCTAACCAAGAAAATTAAAGGCATTAAATCCTCTGTCTCAATAGATTATCACAGGTGTCCATGTACTCAGTCACCTACTGCTACTGGCTGATCTAAGGTGACTTGTGTCACACTTTTTGAGCCACTGAAGACCCAATACCATTTGACGTGTTTCTTAACAAAACTAGTGGCCCTACAAATACCTGCATTGGGGACGTTAATCTACACACACACACACACACACACACATACACACACAAATAAGACTCACTAAAGGTAGAGGGTCCTAACTCAATGTTGAATAAAGTAGTACACTGACTATCTTTATGACTAGTCTTGATGACCGGATGTTCAGATACAAATTTACAGTAGGGATGTGCTCATTTTAAGAGGTGAGCCATTTAAAAGGGCAGCAAGAACATTTAAGTTTGTTTTATTAAAGGTGTGTATGGTTAGACATGTTATGGTCCCAGTGATCTCTTGCCTAGTAGTATTCTTATTTTTATTATTATTATTATTATTATTATTACTGTCATCATCACTGTTATTAAGGTTCATATGACTGCTAGCTCAAATTTTCTTTAGGGCTTTCATAATTATTCATTGGTTTCCTTGAGGCTTTAAACTTAGGTACATTCTTAGGCCCCCATTCAGGGAATGCCTTTTTCTCTGGGGCTTGTGTTTTGTGCTAGCGAAATTAACTGTCTTGTTCCTTTTGAGTTAGCTATCAAGGCAAAGTTGAAATGCCTTTCTTGGAAAAATTCTCTTTGTCACACTATGATGTCAGCAAGAAGAATTTCAGAACTTCAGGTCTTGTGGATAAAACTCCCATATCTGTTCTTCCACAAAGGCAGGATGGCCCTGCTAGTTAAACCAACATTCTTGCCAAAAGTAGACATGGAAGCAAATTTAAACCAAGCAATAAGCTTCTAATTTATTTTATCCAAACTGTTCAAACAAAAGATAATACTAGTTGCATTATATAAATTTGCGTAGTCAGTTGAGATTATAGTTGGGCCAAATCAAAAGCAGTCAGGAAGGATTCTTAATTGTTGCTTTCTATACTCTGGATGGATTGTTGAATAAAGTTTCAAAAATTACTCTGTATAGATGGCTGTGAGAATACATTAAATTTGCTTTGGTAGGCAGCTCTGGTGGCATAGAGGGATAAAGCCCTGACTATGACCCCGGTGATCTAGGTTATGTTAGCAGCTTTGGTGACTAACAGAGTAGCAGGGAGGGATGTGTTACCATCCCGAGGGGAGGATGGTGATGTGGGTGCCTCATTTATTTATTCCTGGTGAAGACTGGGGACAGTGAACAGTAGGTGGTGTAGTTTAGAGTGGAGATGGAGAGTGGATATGGCTGAGCTGCTGTGGATATAGGGAGATGTCCAGCAATGTTCCTGTTACACTTCTTATTCTAGGAAGCAACCACAAGCATCATGAGGGAACAAGAATGGTAAGACATAACTGAAAAATCACCCCTGAATGGAATGTGAATGGCCAAGAGCTGCAGAATGCCCTTAGGTTTAATGACCAGCCATGGCAGTATCATGGACTAAAAAGTATGCTTGGTTGTAGTAGCTGGTAGACTTGGTGTGGGCATGGGGCACTGGTTAGCAGTGCTGTAAAGATGATGTGGGGCGGGGGCAAAAATTTGCTTTGGTAATTGCGATTAAACATTAAAAAAATTAGCCTTCAGCACATTCTTGCCTGGGCTTTGGCAACATCATAGGCATTCTTCAGAAATGCTTCTATGGGCAACATTTATGCAGCTGCAACATGGGCTTCTTTGAATAGTTTCTTAAGAAACTATTTGCTGGGTATGATGTCAAGGTAAGGTCCTCCCCTAGGGCTTCAGTAATCCATGGGACTCTTTCATGATATTACCCTGGAAGATCAGCTCGGGACTCTTTTTTTTTTTTTCCTCTCCCTTTCTCTCTCCTGTGGAGTGAAGAGGATGAGCCAGGCCATGTTAAATAAAAAGTTATGCAGTATTCATAACCGAGCTGCATTGTCTGGTTCATCTTTTTCAACATTTCCATCTACCTGCCCTTGACCTGGAAAATGGGGTCCTGTTTATTAAAAGGCAGGCTGACGTGATGTTAACTGGGCAGTGGGTGTATTTCAGTCTTGTGCAGCTTACGTCAGATTTGGAGAAAATAGTATGTGCATGGCATGGGTAAAGGAATGATCTAAAGCCCAGAAACGTTTTCTTTGTGTTTTGCTAACTGAACATCAGTGGTTTCAGTCCTGTGGGTTGACCATACAGATATATCATTATGGTAAGTTCATATCTTTCATGTACATGCACAGAGTGAAAATAAGAAAAATGTAGAATAACAATGCAGGCTAGGGGCTAGCTGATGAAAACAATATGAATGTGGACCCAAATAAGTAACCACAGAAATAATTATATAGAATGTTATATGTTGACATCTTCTGGGAAAGTAAAGAATAAGCTACCACTGAAATGCACCTAAAAATATAAGCGACATAGAGAGCCATTAAGTAAAAAAATAGGTTTCAAAATCAGTCTAGTTTAAAATAGTTTACTGGGTCTTTTGGCTTTTCCCAGTTAGGGGTCGCCACAGCGGAACTCCGGTCCGCTAATGATTGGCAGTAGATTTTTACGTGCTGGCTTGCCGGGCCTAACGCACAATCTTCAACGAAGGAATGCCCATTCACGCTTGTCGACACACAGAAGACGCTCTGAGAATCGAACGTGGAACGTCTAACTGTGAGGCGACAATGCTACCGCAGCACTGTTTTAAATTTCAGAAATGTTTATAAGCTGGTAGCTATACAGCCTTTCAATGTGAAAGAAATATGTGCAGGGAACATTATTTAAACATTTGCAAAAAGTATTTAGGCAAAGATGTTACATACATGACTATATAACCAAAATGAATACAAAATGTATAGCGATGAAATTAAGGAAAAATCAGGATAATGCACATTTAACTACCAAGATACTAAACATTGTTTTGTTAGAACCTTTGTAGAGTTCACATCAAATGTATATGGATTTCATTTTTTCTGGAAATGAAAATCAGTATAATTATTATTGTTGAAGCTATTTTCCACATTATACCTCTTCAAATATTGTGCATCTTCATACTGTTCCATTTAGACTTGTACTCAACATTTGGTCTCTTCTTTGTAACCTGTTAGGCTCCAGTCCAGGGTCTGATGCTGGGCAACGAGGTATTATCAATCCTAATTTTAAGTTTACATGACGTCCAAAAATTACTTTTTGTTACCAAATTATGTAGCAAAATATCATTTTTATACTAATTAGGCCCTGCTGAGTTAAAAATTCCAATTAGGTTTAAAGGAAGGGTTATTATTCTAGCCGTCAGTTAAGACAGGAAATAATGTCTTGTATATTGAAAAAGAAATTATCAGCAGACTTAATTGGATCATGGAAGGAGAGAATGAATTCTTTACAAGTTTGATATCTTGAGGGCTTTATGACATTGTTTATTACAGAGTCTACCTACAAAAGGTGGACTGATTCATTTATTGGTTTATCCTGGGAAATTGGTAGTAACCTTTCAGGGCAATTCCTACACCTTGTTTAAAATGTCTGAAACTAAAAATTGTAGTGCAACATTTATTTTACTTACAGTATTATTAACAAAATATATGCCAAATGTAATAGTCAGTGTAGATGGTGAGGGCATATCTTGAATGTATGATGATGATGTGTAGTAAAGTGCAAATCAAGTGGGGAGTTATGCATCCTCAGGCATAAACTGTATGCATGAATACTTATCTCCCAATAAACTACTGTTTTTCTTCCATTCTGAGATAATCAGAAACATTAAAAAAGCATCTAATATTGTGGCTTTATCTCATTTTGTCCTGGGAATGATTTCATTAAACAGTCTGCCAAAATTGTTATTGTTGAATGAACACATGAACTGAAATCTAAAAGAGCATCAGTTAACAAAGTTGAATGGCAAACTTCTCCATCAGTTGTACCACAAAACATCTACCATAAATTGTCTGTCATTGATATTGTATATAGTATCTCTTGTAGGTTTGTAGATGTATACCAGGCTAACAACCATTGAGGCCCTTATCAGCCTAGCCATGCAACCCAAACGTGGCCTACAATTTAGATTTATATAGGGGGGTAATGTACTGGCTGCTTCTGCCCATCAGAGACATAGGAGGCAGACCAAGGGTGAATTTCTGTTGGTCCACATTGTGTTTAAATAAGGATAAGGAGGAACTCTGCATCACATGGATAGGGAGCCTATTCCAGAGAATTGGAATTCTCGGAGAAACGTATGTACCTGTCCAACATGTTCTGTTTGTGTCACAAGCAAAATTTATGACTTTTAATCTAGTAGTTCTGATGCTGTTTATTTGTGGATTTGCAGAAGTTTGATTAAAACAGGGTTCAGGGATGCCCTGTTATGCCAAGCAAAGATCACCTCTCAGAAGTCTGTATTACACTGAACAGAGAGACAGGGCTTTGAGGCGATCAGCATAGGACATTGTGTTTAAACTTAAAATTCTTTTTGTAAGGAACCTTTGTGGATGTTCCATTTGCTGCATGTATCTGGTCAGGTGCATACCAAAGGGGACAAAGGGGAACAGTATACTCTTTGATGGGTCCAAGGTGTGCTGAGTACAGTGGTATGATGACCTCTCTGGACCTAGATGCCATGCCCTTGCTTACAGGTTGAGCAACATAGAAGGATTTTTTGTTTACTACCTTGGACACATGTTGGTTGAAGGCTAGGTTACTATTTACATGAGTTCCCAGATCCCGGACTAGTGAATCAGCTTTTAGTGGTGTTTGATGATGCGTTTACACAGGGTGGCAGATTTCTGAAAAGGTACTATAATGCATTTCTTAGTACTGAGCTTTAAACATTGGCTTTGGCACAAAGTGTTTTTTTGTCTGTGTTAGACCTTACTAAAGGGTGTTCTTATCTTGGGGGGATTCAGTGACTACTCCCAGTTTGCAATCATCTGCAAACTTGGTTAGCCAAAAGCCTTTGGCATTGACTTTGACATCCAAGAAGTAGATGCCAGAGAGGAGTGGGCCAAGCACCGAGCCCTGGGGGACTCACTGATTACAATTTCCTGGGTCCTATCAGTAAGCTGACTAGCTTTCCAGCATGTTTTGAGTCAGAAGTCAAAGTAAACTTTATTGTCATTTAGAACTACACATGTGTAGCCTAAATAAAATTTTGTGCCTCAGCTCAGTTCTTGAGATTGAAGTGAAACAACACATACAAGAAGAATAAACATAACTGACAAATACAGTACTACTTCCGATACATGCAAGAAAGAGCAGAAACATTTACCAACACTCATATACAAAAAGAATACCCTCACCTGAGTTAAATTAACTACCCTATTGAAAGTAATACAAAACACACTACAGATTGAACAGTGCCTAAGTTATTTGTCTAATATTGCACTTGAGTGAGTTAAATAGTACTATGGATATAATAAGTAAATATTGCACTTACTTGGAATATATGTAAGTATATATTGCACAAATAAATAAAGCTTGACTTCTTATGTGTCCAGACCCCTGGGACTAGTGCCCAATTTCAGAAGTCTAATCTCTGTAGGGTAGAAACCTTGTACTCCTGCAGTGGATGCTGAGATATCTCCTGCCCAATGCCAGATGCTTAAACAGTCCATGCACATCCTGTGTGTGGTCCTGTATTACTTTGGTGGGCTTTCATATGCTTCTTGCAGAATAAAGATGTATCAGTGGAAGACTGGAACCTGTTACCTTCTCTGCATCCCTCACCACTCTTTGTAGTGCCTTCCTTTCTTTAACTGTGCAGCTTCCAAACCACACTGTGAAGTTCCAGGTGAGGATGCTCTTTATTGCACCTCTACAGAAGGTGGAGAGAATATGAAGAGGAAGCTTAGCTTTCTTCAGCCTTCTTAAAAAATGGAGACATTGATGCACTTTCTTGATCAGTTGGCTGATGTTTCCTGACCATGAGAGATCCTCTGATACGTGTACACCCAGGAATTTTGTACTCTTAACCCTCTCCACACTGTCATCATTAATTCTGAATGCTGGTGGTTTGTTCTCCTTTTCTTGAAATCGATAATCTCTTTGGTCATGTTTACATTCAGGTCAAGGTTGTTCCCCTCCCACCAACTGATCAGAGATGCCACATCCTCTCTGTACTCCCTTTCATTTATTTATTTATTTATTTATTTTATTTGCAGTTTGTTGACTGGAAAAGTCAGTTGGGCCAAAAAGAGCCCTTTTTCAAGTAACAGAAACAGATTGAACAAGTAATAGTAGTAACAAAGCATTTTGTGGTATATGCCATAACAAAGCATTCCAGAATACATGGAATAAATAGCATTCTGCAGGTGAAGGCATGCACATGCCTACAATGTAAGATAAATTATAAGAAGGTGTTAAGAAAAACATAGCAAGTGATAGGTATAATTTGTGAAAGAAAGCTTAGTAGAAAGTAGGAGTAAAATAGATAAAAGTTAAAAAGGGTGAGAACAGGAGCATTCCCAATTAGATGAAAGGTAGGAATGAAGCAAAGTCTTAAAACTAGAGTGGTTTTGGGTAATACAAATGTGTGGTGGAAGTGAGTTCCATTTGCGTGCTAGGGAGAATGACGGTAAAAGTTGCCCTGGACTACATGTTGGTTTGTACACTTGAAGTATATTCTGATTTTTGGATCTGAGAGATTTTCTAAGAAGGTGCAGGGTGAGGATAGAAGAGAGGGAGGGACAGTTAGAGGGCTTAAAGATGAGATTTAAAAGCCTGCATTTGCACTTGTCCCCCCCCCCCCTTTCCTGAGCCTCCCAAATCTTTCTGTGTTGGAGGGAAGCCTTCTAGCTTATCAGTGGGAGTGGTAAGCCTAGGTAACCTAGTAACCACATAAGGAGTAGTTCTGGCCCAGAAATTGTAGTTATTGGCCGTTTGGGCAGTTTTTCCATCTCTCTCACCTTTCTGATTTAAAAGCCCGTATTCACACATGTTTCCCCCCTTTCCTGTAACTAGTCTAGTCCTGGTGCTGTATCCAGGACTGTTTGTAGGCTCCTGAGACCCCCAAGCCTTTCTGTGTTGGAGGGAAGCCTGATAGCTTATCAGTGGGAATGGTAAGCACTAGGTAACCTAAATACCACATAAGGAGTGGTTTCTGGCCCAGAAATTGTAGTTATTGCCCATTTGGGCAAATTTTCCATCTCTTTCAACTTTCTGATTTAAAAGGCCGCATTTGCACTTGTTTCTTTCCTGTAACTAGTCTAGTTCCGATACAGATTCTTAGTTTTACCACTTGAATTTGCTTATTTGTGCTCAGCATTTGTTCAGAACTTGTTGTAAGCACTAAATAAGCTACAAATTACTACAGCACTCATCCTTCCTCATTACCTAGAGGAAAACAGTTTTTGTACTTACTTTCCTCACTTGCCTAGAGAAAAACAGCTCTTGTACTCACTTTCCTCACTTGACTAGAGGAAAATAGTTTTTTATTCAGGCATGTCCAAAGGTCAGCTCCAAGTGTTCTGTCCTGTCTGTCTGATGAATCTGGGCATCTTGAGGCAATGTAGCAATTGCCTCATGTACACAGACAAACCTCTCCTCCTACCACCGAACACTACAACCTGTGAAAGATGCACTTATCTAGCCAAACTGAAGGTAAAGCTCTCTCCAACCATGACTGAACTTGACCGTCAAGAGGAAAAGGTAAACACTTGCACCACACCACACTCATCACATAGTCCCACTAAACCTACACCACCAAAATCCACACATTGAAACATAAAATCATTCACGGAGGCTCTCAATAATAATCTGCTCAAGCAACGGAGACCTCCAAAGCAGAAACGCAGGCAACCGCCACCCCCTAACACAACCCAAATGATACATAGCCCACAGACTCAGTGTGCCACTCAACCACAGCCCATAAGGCAAAACAACGTACCCAGCACACTAGTCATAGGAGACTGTATAGTCAGGCACACTGATGTCCCACTCACCAGTCTAAACAAGGAGAAGGTTACTATCAGCTGCCTGTCGATTGCCAGGATCCACCACATAACCCACGCACTCAGGTCACTCCACAACAAGTACAAATATGACTCTGTCTTTGTCCATGTTGGTGTGAATGACCTAAGACGTACCTCCCTGGACTACATGAAAAGAGACATGGAAAAGCTCTCCGATCTTGTAGCCCAGGCGGGTATGACCCTAGCCCTGAGTAGCATCCTGCCATCTCCCAGAATGATACCGCAGTACAAGTACAAAATGATTGACTTCAACAATTGGCTAAGCTTCTGGTGTCATTCTAAGGGGATCCAGTATCTGTCTGTCTGGGACGACATGGTCACTCATGGGATTCTGGATACTGGCTAAGGCTCTTGCTGCCCCTATAGTGCCTTTTTTAGGCAAAGTTCAAATGACAAATTTACCACCGTAACAGGAACAGGCAAGCAAAAACTGAGGGTAATGCTTTTCAATGCTAGAAGTCTAAATCTCAAAATGAACTCCCTCGAGGCACTCCTTAAAATGGAGAACATTGATATCTGTGCAGTGACTGAGACCTGGTTCAAGGTTCCAGAGAGCACTCCTGCATTATTACCAGGCTGCAACTCATACCACACTTTTCGGCCACCTAACCTGGGTTTGGAACACCAAAGGTGGAGATGTGTCCATATTCATTAAGGATATCCACACCTCCAGGCTAGTTGCTCAGCATAATGCATCCAAGGTTATCCAAGTGCAACTCTGGGCAAAACTGCAATCCAAATTGTAGCTTTCTACAGATCCCCCACCATGCCCCAGGATTCCCACTCCTCTTTTCTTGATATACTGGAAAATATTAGGGTTCAACCAAACACCCTAATAATGGGCAATTTCAACTACCCCACCATTAATTGGGAAAACTACTCATGTACCAACTCCTTTGTTCTACGCTTTCTGGAATTCATAAATTCCAATGCCCTGGATCAACTTATCCACACCCCTACCAGGGGCAACAGTATCCTAGACCTAGTCATTACCAACATGAGTGACCGGTGTTCCACGCCTGAAGTCAACTCCTCGTTGGTCAGATCCAACCATAAGGTAATCACCCTAGATATCCACATCCTGATCCCCACCCCCATTAAGGAAACCACGGTAAAAAATTTCTCAAAAGCTAGCTTCATGCTTAAGACAGAAGTGGCGAACTTCATGACACCCATGCAGATGGACAGTACAGTTATGACTGCTGAATTCTACACAAATGCACTCTATAAGCACTTATACGAGTGCATGGATCGTGCTATCCCAAACAGAACCAAGACGCTATCCTCCATAAAAAGGGAGCCAATCTGGTGGTCCCCTGCCATAAACAAACTCTACAACAGAAGGAAGAAACTGTTGCAAAAGAGAGTAAAATCCCATGAGTGGAGGAGCTCCCTGGTCAGCCTCAATAAGAAGCTGAGATCCCTTATAAGATCCTCCAAAGCTAGCTACAAAAACAAAATTGCCACTGATTCTAGGGACAACCACAAAGCATTCTATAGCTTTGTCAAGAATCTCAATGGCAACACCCAGATCTGCTCTGAGTTACAGCACAACAGCATGAAAATAACAGAACCAACTGGTATTGCCAACATCCTGGCAAATAGGTTCAGTGCTAACTTTATCCCCTTCTCACCCCCTAAAGGGCCCATATCTATACAAGAAGAATGCAGAGTCCCTTTAATCACAACTACGCAGGTTAAAGCTGCACTCTCTAAAGCCAAAAACACAGCATCCATGGGGCCGGACAACATCCCAGACTGCGTTTTACACGAACTTCAGGATGAACTGGCTCCTCACCTAAGCACCATGTTCAGTCATAGCCTCACGTCAGGCTTTGTGTCCACTGAATGATGCACAGCAACAGTTATCCCAGTCCACAAAGGGGGAGCCACCACCGATCCTGGGAGCTATCGCCGTATTAGCCTGATGACCCTGGTCTGTAAGGCCATGTAACGTATCATCATGGAACTCATAAACAAAAACATTAGTAACCTCCAAACACTGGGCCCCACCCACTTCGGGTTTGTGAAAGGCAGATCATGCCTCCTGAGCCTGATCAACTTCTTTGGGGCAGTCACCAAAGCCGTAGATGAGGGTAAGGTGGTTCACACAGCCTATTTCGACCTCACCAAGGCTTTCGACACCATCCCCCATTCTGGAATTATAGCTGAACTCGCTAAACTAGGTATAAATCCGTTGCCAACTGGCTCACTGACAGAAACCACACTGTAAAAGTTGCAGACTTCAAATCTGACCTCAAAGCAGTGACAAGTGGAGTACCACAGGGTTCCGTCCTGGGACCACTCCTGTTTGGTATCTACTTCTCTGAAGTACAGGCTAACACAGAAGGCCTTTGGCTAACGAAGTTCGCAGATGACTGCAAACTAGGAGCCATAGTCAAGTCCCCAAATGATGTGGACATCCTACAGAAGGGCCTCGCTGAGACAGATGCCTGGTGTCAGAGCCATGGCCTCAAGCTCAATGCCAAAAAGTGCAGTGTCATCCCCTTTGGTAAAAACTCTGTAACCATGAACTACCACAA
Organism: Protopterus annectens; assembly: GCF_019279795.1. Lineage (NCBI taxonomy): Eukaryota > Metazoa > Chordata > Ceratodontiformes > Protopteridae > Protopterus > Protopterus annectens. The sequence continues at coordinate 424,907,583 of NC_056734.1, read as the reverse complement.
AGGCAGCAATCTACTTAACACTGAATGTGTGATGAGACCTTGAGACCAAGGTGGACAGTAGCCTCTCTTTTGATAATCACATCACCACAGTAGTCAGGAAATCCTTCTACGTGCACACCTCATCACAAAAGGGTTCTCATCCAGGAAAAAAAGAGGTCATTGTTCCCATCTGCTCGACACTCATTAGACCCATTATAGAGTACAATGCCCCTTTTGGAATGTACCTCACAAGACATCTGCAGCAGCTGGAAAGGCCACAGAAGTACCTCACAAAGAGGATTACTGGCCTCAAACAGATGCCCTACACTCACCATCTCAAAAATCTCCAGCTTTACTAGGTAGCATATCGCCTACTCCGAGGTGATCTCTGCCTAACATATAAAGCTACGTCAAACCCAGAGCTGTTGGACATGCTACACCTAAAGAAATCCCAATCTCTCCAAGCTACACGCTCTAGGGACCTAAACCTTGTCACCACAATAAACAGGACATGCTGGAGGGATAGATTCCTGTCCCAGAGACTTCCCATACTCTGGAACAAGCTATCCATCTATGTCAAGCAAAGTTCCTCATTAGCACTCTTCAAGAAAAATCTTGATGAGTGGATGGGAAATAGGAAATACACCCTGGGGATCACTTCTGTGGCTCTGCTCGACAGGGGCACAGGAAAATAACTTTCTTGGGTGGTGTAAGCCAGAGAACCTTGTTGGCTAGGCGTACTTAGGCCCTTGGGCTGATAGCCTAGTACCTACCTATGAACAGTAGAAAGTTGAATATAAAAGAGATAGGAAGTTTCAGTCAATTTAAGGAGTGTCGGGAACTGCAATGGTGAGAGGAGGACTTGGAGCCAGTAGCAAACTTAGAGATTTTATTGTAGCAAGATGCAAGTTTTTGTAGGTTAGTAAGGAGAGGGGCTGTATACATAAGAGAGGGATGGAGATAAGTGACAGCAAGGGTGTGCTTAGTTGAAGGGGTAAGGAACCGGTTGTGCTAGTATAACATTCCAATCAATCAATCAATCTTCCTTTGGTTTATATCTTTTTCCATAAGTTTGTTGATAGTGCCTGAGAGAGGTATTGTGTCAAATGCTTTAGACCGATTTAGTTAGGCAGTACGCACCATTTTCCTCTTGTCCATTGCATTAGCGACATTTTTCAAAGAAGTCCACCAGATTCCGTTAAGTACGACCTTCCTTCGACAGAGCCAAACTCCTATGCCTTGTTTATAATTTCCATGATAATTCTTTCCATGGCTTTGCAAATAAGACTGGTCAACTAATGAACTAAATGATAAAGTATCTCTTAGGTCAGTTTTGAAAGTACGTCCACTAAAACATTGAACAGTAGTAAGAGATTTGGTTGAATATGGTTTATATGTGTCAGAACTTTATACTTATACGTTATGTTTTGTTTGTATAGGTGCAATAGTTTTAAGATAATGAACATTGTGCCATATAGTATTCCTACTTTTATTAATAAGGACTTGTTTTATTTGATTGAAGAATTTCAATTTTTTTTAGTTGTTTTTGTAGTTAAGAGTTTTAACTGATAAACCAGTAGAAATCTTTGCTTTGTGCGGGTGTTGAATCCTGCACCTTGTGGCTGCGGGGCTGAAGCACTAATCGTTGTGCAAGTTCTCAATATGGTGTTTTGCCCTGATTGTAGTACATTACCTAGATCAGTGTATATTTAAATGAAGTGTCAATAGCTGTTTTGCTATTGGACTTTGAAGAGAGCACCGATGATTTATTAGTTGTTAGTTTCTGCCTTAGACACATATTGTTACTGCATATTTATGACATTAAATTCTGTTGGTGTATGAATGAATTCCTATATTTTTATTGGCTGTTGATCTGATTCTAGAACCAAAATAGTATGTAAAAGGTGCTGTCTTTTGATTGCATCTGATTCGATGTTCAGTTTATGTCTATATAAAAAGATGGTTTACTAAGTTCTGTAATGGTCTGAAAAAGTGGTATTTTTTTGCTGCAAAAGCATTAACCTTTTTATATTTTTTACATCAATAAATCTACGTGTGGTGTTTAACTGCAGTGATTGCAGACTGGAATTCTTTTTCACTGTCAAGAGTACTCTGTACCACTTTAAACCATTTATTGGTAACTGCAGTGTGTGGACAGTATGGAGAGAATGTAGTTGTTTTTTTTTTTTTTTTAGGCTCCTAGCATTGAGCAGTAACACCTTTAGGTACAGTTGAGTTGATTTTGCTATGTCGGTAGGTTTGTCACTTTGGTATTGCCTAAAAAGTCACTATTGGTTGGATTAAGTTTTAGCCAGTATTCAAAAGCCTAAATGAAAGGTTACACACCATCCTTGGCAAAGCAACATGGTCTGTTTCCATGTCCTCTCAAGATGGCAAGTATTGGATCATCTTAGAGTGACACCAGAAAGATGGGCAGTTGTTGAAATCAATCCTTTTTTGCTCATATAGTGGCATCATCCTCAGTGATGGTAATGTGCTGCTCAGTACTAGGCTCATGCCAGCCTGAAAAAGCTCCATAATGTCTCTCTTCATATAGTCCAGGGAGGTACATCTCAGGTCATTTACACCTCCATAGACTATGATGGAATTATACTGGTATTTGTGGTGTAACGACTTGTGTTTGTGCATGATTTGGCAGATCCTGGCTCCAAACAAGTAACTGTTTTCTTCTCCTTGTTCAGCCTGGTTAGAGGAGCATCAGCATATCTTAAAATGGAGTCCCCTATGACGAGAATCTTGGGAAGTGTGTTTACTTCCCTTAGGGGATTAGTGTTTGGGGCTCCACTGAGAGTGATAGTATGGGTGGTGTTAGGTGTTTTTTTATGAGTGTCTTTGGACTTGCTGAGGCATAGCTTTGACAACTGGTGATCTTTGTTTAGGAAAATTGCTTTTGACTGCTTTAGCATACATTAGTCTGAGTATATTGTGTGCTGTGTGAAGTGGATGTTGTGTGCGTGTGTGTTTAGACAACCTGATGTGTGCTTGTATGCAAGAGTTTTGCCTCCCATGTCATATGTACACCTCACACATACTGAATCTGCTTCTTTAAGGATTAAGTGGTTTTCAATAAACATGACACAATTTCTACATTGTCTCGAGATACCCATATCCATGAAGCTGGTTTCAAAGAAGGTAGGAAATTGCATATCCATACTGTCTAGTCCTTTGATTGGTGAGCTACAGTGGTTGCTGTATTTGGAGTTAGAAGGCTGTTAAGGGTGCTTTCATTCGGGCTAATAAGGCTGCTTTATTAGGAAACGTTATGCTAAACAGTTCTAAATTGCACTAACTTTAATGTTTACACAGTACTGAATTCTACTAAATCTGTAGGTATTGCTACTTGACACCAAACTAGCTACTCAAAGGTTGTCAGAGCATAAGGTAAGCTCTATATTGCTGCTTTACAGGATGTAGTTTTATGGACTGTTTCATAGGGAAAATTTACTCTCTAGGTATTTGCAACTGTACAAAACACTGCTAAGCAACGCAAATGCACAAAATGTATAGCTGTACAGAAAAAACAGTAGACTAACTAATGAGCCCTCTAGCAATAACATTACTCCACTACAAGTCCTTGTGTGTATTTCCCAACTCATCTAAACCAGACAAACCCCTTAAACTACAAGATGAATACATCCAGTCATCCTAATGTAAAAGCACAGTAGAAGAGACCCACAAGTGCAATGCTACCAAAAATTAAACAGCTAGCTGGAAGTCTCTCACTAAAAGTAAATTCAAGACAGTGCTATAGCAGTAACAGTGAGAGGAACAGCAATGTTTTTGCAAAAAAATCTTTGAAATGCACACACAAAAGCAGGAAACGGTGATCCCTTAAATAACTTAAGCAAGTGTGATTTAGCAATCAAAGGTACTTAACTTTGCCTGAATGGCTCTGGATACAGGAGAAACTCTTTTGGAATGCAGGCTAAGATTCCAAGCTTTGTTGAGTTCTAGGGAAGTGTGAAGGAGACGACATGTAGTAAAGGAGGTTTACTCGGGAGCAGTACTGGCTAGCTAATTTTGGGTCTGTGGAAAACAGTTGATGGGAAGAGTACATAAATAACTCATACAGCAGACAATAGCGATGAAAGAGTGGAAATCGGGTTACCATAAATGGTGAAGGCCAGACAGAGACAGCCTTATAAAACCACCACAGCAAAAGAATGGCAGGATTGAGAATGTTTTTCAAGGAACAAGCAGGCTAGCTAGATAGGTATCCAGTCAAACAAAGGCAATATTAGAGCTTTTTCAGAAACTTCACAAGCAGCTTAATGTGTTAGTAGGTGATGAGGCATACACAGAGTACAACTTTAAGCAGGTAAATGATAACTAGAATATAAAAGCACTAAAGCACAAACTAGAACAGATAATTATCTCACTATTGAACTTCTTCTGCAGGTTAAGGCACCGGACTATGGAGACATTTACCAGTAACACCATTTATGGAAAACATGCATTAATAAATTACTAAGGCTCTGATCTGTAGTAGTACACAGTCCTGCCACAGCTGTGAATTAAACTACAAGACTGTCACCCAACAGAGTTTTAAATACAAATGGATAGCCTTTACAAGCAGTTCTGCTTATGGAATTAGGAGTGCAGAATAAACAAACTGAAAAATGCAAACAGATAACTTTTGGCTAAAACATGGAACAGAGCAGAAAAGTATAAAGAAGTATCACCACACAGGTCACTGTAAGTGCAATGAAAATATTTAAATAGAATTGAAATAATCCTGTTTCCTTTTTGATGAAAAGCTAGTTACTGAGTTTCACAACTCTCCAAGTCCTAGATCCACATTGATTTGTACCATATGGTTATTGATTATGGTTCCCTTGAAAACTCATGATGTTACTGTTTTGTATGTAATGCAAGCTGAGTCTGCAGTTGGTCATGTTTTCTGTCATTATTGCTATACTCTGATAACTGAAATGTAAGTAAAATAAAATATAAAATAGGGCTTCAGGAACAGCAAACACAAAGGTGATATGGACAAGAGAATGAATTTGTTCACAGCTTAAGAATAAATTGGACAAGATTATGTTAATATTTCCACATTTTTCATACCAGCCCACCCCCCCCCCCCCGTTTATTACGTACAAGTAGTGTCAATGGCTCGACAGTGACATACCTGCCTTTGGTGCTTGAAGATTGGCAAGATTGTGGGTTGCATTCCCAAACTAAGTACTTGAATTAATTTTTCAACATTGGGACTGCAGTACAGCATAATTGGGGTGCTGCACCCTTGAGTGTGTAGTCCTTTGGATGGATGAGACATTATACCAAGATCTCATATGCTTGAGTTGATGATAGCTCTGGTGGATGTAAAAGACCTCATGGTACTTACCAAGAAAAGCGTAGGGATTATTTACATAAATGTGCACTTATCATTTACACAGTTACAGCCTTCATGTAATTACACCTTCATATATGTATATTTTCTTTAAATATATATACTGTCTACAAGATAAAAGTAGCACAAAAATACAACATAAGCTATACTACAAGACAAGAAAATAACAGTTGCAACCCACCACAACCACATCCTCATTTTTTCATGGACCACATGGAGTGGCCAAGGGGTGTGTTGAATGCTAATGATGGAGGTTACCTTGCATCAAGCAGGAAACTGAGTACAGTTCTTATTATAGTAGCCATCTGTGTTGGCCACTGGCTGTACAGAATTGTAAATATTCTTGTCCTTTTATTGATTTTTTTTTGTAAGACAGCTTGACTGTGACTTCAGGAAAATATTTTGTTAAGTTTTGATGTACTCATTTGCTGCACTGCAACTATGGTTCATCTTTTTATGTAATTATTTGCTTTTGCTGCAAAACAATGTGAAGTAAATTTTAGCCATTTAGTGACTTTTCTTTTTAGAAAGCTTCTTTTTGTATTCTGGTGATTCAAAACCTTTATTCAGCCAAATGTACCAGTGCCACACCCTCATTTTACTCTCAATGGCTAAGGGTTACTAACAATGGACTCTCCTTTTAGTATGGTGTATGCTGAGATTTGCAAGTAGCTTTCTTGCCATTCAGTTTGCTATGTCATGAAAACAGGAATGTTAAGCCCTTAGAAGAACTTTATAGGGCGGAGCCTGAATGGCTAACTGAAAGCAGCAGTCTTTTAGAGCTCCATATAACTAGTTAAATAAGACAGGAAAAATATTTTTTTTCTTCAAAGTATAAAATCTTATAGATATAGGACTAATTTATATAATTAGAAACTTTGATGAAGTTTTACAAATAATTTCCTGTCAAAAAGCTTGGAGATATATTCACTTGTTAAAATGAGCAAGTCAAAGAATTCTCACCAGGATGCTGCCTTAAAGAAGGAACTACAGCAGATGGCATCTACCCTGCAGGAGTTGTCTTTGAAGATGGATGATTTTAAAGAGAACTTGGAAAATCTTAAAACAAGCAGTCAAAAACAGGCTGACACCCTCAAGGAAATGCTACAACACCACCAGACAAGGATAACAGGAACAGAGGTTTCTCTAAATGACTTAGAAAGCAGACTTAAGGAAGAGGAAGCACAGAAAGAACTGCTTCATAAACAGAAAACGCAGAAGGTGAGGATATTATTTCCTTTTTATCAAGCTGGATCCCTGACTTTTTAAATTTAAAAGAGGGACTTTCCTTTGGCATTGAAAGGGCACACAGAGCTTTTGGGAAACCTGCCACTAACTCAAACTCTCCTCCTAGGTCAATTTTTGTTTGTTTGGGTCTTTCGGCTTTTCCCGGTTAGGGGTCGCCACAGCGGAACTCCGGTCTGCTAATGATTGTCATTTGATTTTTACGTACCGGCTTGCCAGGCCTGACATACACTCTCCTCCTAGGTCAATAATTATCAAATTTCTTTCATACTTGGACAAGGAACTGAGTTTAAGATCTGCTTGGAGGAAGGCATCTCTAAAATATAAACAGAGCCTGATAAGATTTGATAATGACTATTCATCTAGAATAATGGAACAAAGGAAAAAAGTGTGGCCAATGATAAAGTTTCTAAAACAAAATAACATCAAGGTACAATTTGCATATCCAGCTTAGATAAGAATACTGTATGCCAACGAGATGAGAACTTTTATTGACTTAGAGGAAGCCTCTTCATTTATTAAAACTAATAATGTGATTACTTTAAGAGAGGATATGGATTGGATGTCACCTTCTGTCAAGAGAACAAAAGAAACAAATGTCTGGACAGATGTCAAAAAGAAGAAGCAAAAAACTGATACTGTTACAGCCAAATCTCTCAAACCATCTACTATGATATGAATTGTTTTAACATTACTTTAAAGGACCAATTTTACTGCTTGGAATTTTAAAACAAAGGTAACTAACTACTGAAATCTTTATGTTTTTTGAAAATAGATGACACATGAGAGTTTTCACATTACTTCAGGTATGTAAAACAGGGTACTTTTCTTTCACAGAAGGAGGGTTTTATAGCATATAAAATATTTATACTGTAAATCAACATACATAGTATGTGTATTTTCTCTTAATTTTCTATTTTGTTTCTCTCTTTTCTCGTTATTTATTTTAACTGCACCTTGTCTAAATTCTCTCCTATTTACTATACTAATATAGTCTGTATATATTTAATAACTCACTATCTATACATAGATAAATAATAGTCTAAAATAAACTAGTTTTAAGGTAGACTAATTGGAATAGTGAACTTAATTAATTGTTATTACAATATTCATTAGATTAATGATAGTCACTGTTATGCTTACTGGGGTTGGGGACATGTTCGTGATTAACTCTGAAATGTTCCATTCATATACATATGTCCTTTGAATTATTTCCTTTTGGTATTAACAAATACATAAAAAAAGGAGGGAAAAATGCACTGTTGGTTAAGAGAAGTGAAGCTTTCTTCAAATTCTAAGTGCGTTGCCATAGCAATAGTAAACAATTTCTGCAGTTTCTCAGGACACTGTGAATCTGCGAAGTACATTTAGCCTCACAGATAAATAATAAGAAAAAGTAATGTTTAGTTATTAAAATGAAAAGCAACCTAAACAAGGTAAAATAGATATATAATAGGATTATTTGTAAATATTTTATGATTTATCCTCACAACTTAAATGTTCCCAAAGTACATGTGCACTGAAATGTAGCTGTTTGATTAAAAAGTATTACTCAGTTGTTGCCTCACAGCAAGAGGTTCTCCCGTTCGATTCTCAGCTGGAGCGCCTTCTGTGTGGATTCTGCATGTCCTCCCCGCAGTCGAGTGGTGTTCGAAAGACATGCGTGAATGGGCGTGCCTTTGTTGAAGGTTGGGCGTCGGGATGGTACCTCGGCACCGTAAAAATTTACTGCCAGTCATTAGCGGACCGGAGTTCCGCTATGGCAACCCCTAACAAGGAAAAGCCAAAAGAACAACAACTCACTTTACCATGCTGATTTCACAAGCTGTCTGCACTGTAAAGGTTACATTTTATATGTTATTTGAAATTGTCAGTCTCTAGAGCACATGAAAAGATACATATTACTTTTTGCAACATGTTATCTTTGCAGTTACCTCACACTCTGTACAAACTCACTTGGTAACTGATAGCTATTCATTTAAAATATCAGTTTAAAAATTAACTTTACCCTTGAAATGCTATTGACATTTTGACAAAATATAATCTGAAATGTAAAATGAATGACTTGAAAGAAGTGAAGTAATGCATAGATTTCAAAGACAGTTCTTGACACTACAGTAAAAGTTAAAATATATATTCACAAGGAAGTATTGAAATGTTTTAGTCTTTCAGTTAAAATAGCTTACTGTCAACATTTTGCGATATCAGAAAGTTTGAAGAGCTAGAAAATTACTATGTTTTGTCTTTATAATGATTATTAGACAGATGTAAGACTCTGCTTAGTTTAATGAATTGTGACATATGTTTATGACAAAAAGTGGACTCAGTTACTCACATTGGACTACACATTCCTGGAAACTCAACTGAAATGTCCCCAAATTACTTGTGAATTTAAATGAAACTGCCCGATTAATAAGCATAATTTACTTTAACAACCTGAATACATAAGCTATCTGCTCGATATATGCTACATTATATATGACATTTGCATATGACAGTCTCTAGAGCACATGAAAAAATACATATTATTTTTGCAACATGCTATATTTGCACTAACCATACATTCTAAACTAACTCAACTGGCAACTGACAAGTTATTTATTTGAAACATCAGTCTAAATATTAATTGTGCCCTTGAAATATTGTTGCCATTTTGACGAAACAAAACCTGAATTGAAAAAGGACTGATTTGAAGAAGTGAAGTATTGTACAGATTTCAAAGACAGCTATTGACACTACAATATAAGTATAAATGTATACATGCAAGGAAAAATTGAAATGCTTTATACTTTTAGTTAAAATAGCTTATTGTTAACTTTTTGCTTTATCAGAAAATTTAAAGAGCTAGGAAATTATTTCTAATTTGTCTTTATAATGTTTACTAAAGTGATGTTAGTCACTGACTTGTTTAATGGATTGCGAGTCATGTACAAGACGGACTACTGAATGTTATTATATGTTTACGTATGTTTGCAGAATTTCTTTTATTAGTACTGATTTAAAACAAGGGAAAGAAAGGGAAGGGAAATCTCTGTTTTTGGTCATGGGAGGAGAGGCTTAAGAGTATTCTAACTGCCCCGAGAACTCTCTAAGATGCTCTAAATACTATTTAATACTTACCTAAGGCAAGTCTTGATTACCATATAGGTGCCTTCACATTAATTCTAGACCTGATGTGATTACCCATTCTGGAAGCAGGAGGTGCCCTATGCAGGATGGGAATTGTGAGGGTGATCATTGTTCATTCTTAGACTCTGCTTTGTAAATCTATGAATATGTAAAAGCACTGCACACTAGAATGTAGGATGCCTCTACTCTGAGTCAGGATACCACTGATAAGCCAGGTCTTTTCATAAGTGTAAGTTGAAGTTGGTGAGCTGAAGAGTGGGGAAAGTAAAGGAAGACAGTACACCTACAGTAAATTCATATTTCATTGGTAATCACTCATTGTCTCCTGTAGAGTCCTTTTAGTCAAATTATTTTAGTAATAATCTATTTGTTGATGGCTTATTTAGTGTATGCTCCTCTGTTGCATTTAATGTATCCAAAATGACATATCTGACATGTTTGGGATCTCTTAAGGGTAACTAAATATTGGATATTTTCTAAGTCAACATAGTCATTGTTTACACTACTAGCATTCTATCCTGATATATAAAATACTATAGAACAATAATAGAATAATATTGAATTTCATACCTCTTTTAAGAAAATTCTCCATATAATAATTTAACATATGGAGCGCAGTTGATATTGTTGGTTAAAGGTATGAGTAATAATCCAATAGATATATCTTTATCTATTGGATTAGGAATGACTTTCATTCCATGTTTAATGGAAAATTCATATTTACTTGTATTTGATACTTTAGAATTAATGTTTTATAGAAGTACTTTTTGAAAGCCTGACCAGAATTTCACCCTACTTATATTTAAAGAAGAAAGACCATTAAATTACACTCCCAAGTTTACACACACAAAAATAATACCCAATGTTATCAGAGAATATGGTATAACTACTATAATCAAAATAAAAAAAAAGAAGCAAAAAGTTTTTTCCAACAATAACTTGAAATGGATTTAACATTCTTATCATTAAATACTAATGGCTTAAATAATGCAAATAAAACATCAGACTTACTAAAATATTTAAATCTAAATAAGGCACAAGTAGTATTGTTCCAGAAAATGCATTTTAAGACTAATGATAGCTTTATTTGGAACACTAAGGACTATTCAGTTATAGAGCAATCTTCTTATAGAACAAAAACAAAAGGATTATCAATTCTCTGGAAGAAAAACATAATCTCTCCAAAAGTTATTTATAAATATGAAGACAAAAGAAGGTCTACTAGCATTTGTTATAATTAAATTTAATAACAGAATATGGACCTTAGCTAATCTATATTGGTTGCCAAGAATTAGAGCGCGAACAGTTAAAAATCACCTAGATTTTATTTCCAACAATTATAAAGGAAGTCTTATACTGGGAGGAGACTTTAGTTGTACCTTAGAAGCTTCTGAAACCACCAAGAAGTCTTTTCGCATAGCAACTATTTCAAAATCCTTAAAAAAATGGATTGATTTATTTCATTTCATTGACACTTTTAAAGTAAAATATGATAAATCCTTATTATTTTCCCATAAAGACCATAGATTTGGAACACAAACCAGAATAGACAAATTATTCGTAGTTCAAGATTTACAAACAAAAATCCTCAACTTCTCAATAGTACCATGCCCCTTCTCAGATCATGACTCTCTGATAATGAAGCTCCAAATAGAGTTTAAACCTTTAATCCTCTCAACTAGAATTCCATCATATGTCACTAAAATTAAAGAATTCAGACCCTGGATGTTGTCAGAACTACAGTTATTTCTTGAAATTAATAATACAACAGAAATCAGTAGAGTCATGGTTTGGGACTCATTAAAAGTGTATTTATTTGGTAAGACCCTTAGCTGGTACAAAAACAAAGTTAGAGAGTGGGAATCTGAATCATTAGACTTGCAGTCCAAACTCTTGACAGCAAATTCTAAAAATAAATTAGAATTGTCCAGAAGTCAAAAAAGAAATAGAGGAATTAAATAAAAAATATAATGAAATTCTAACACACACAACTTGTCTACTCTTGGAAAAATTAAAAATAAACTCATTAGCCACCTCCCCCAGATATCTACATAACTTATCTACAATAATTAAAATACAATCTAAAGCAAATAACATTAGTAGTATACATCATTGAAAAAAAAGGGAAAAAGTATCAGATATAGGAGACATCCTTGAAGCATTTCATTTCCATTGTATGGAGCACTACAAAAAAGAAGATTTAGATACCAACCAAATAAACTTAGATACAAACCTTATCGATATAAAGAAAATCCCGAAAACTTAAAACTAAACCTACAAAAACCTATATCCTACAAAGAAATTGTTGACAAGCTAAAAGAAAGTAAATGTAACAAAGCTCCAGGGATAGATGGTGTAATTACGGAAATTTACAAACTCTTCCCTTCAACAGTATTCTTCCTTTTTCATAAAACATTGCTAAAAGTCCAGTCTGAAGCAAAAATACCACCTTCATGGAAATATTCTCTCATAGCACCAATTCTAAAAGATAATAAACCATCAGACCGTTGCACCTCATGCAAACCTATATCATTACTGAACAAAATGTTTATGTCAATACTAGCTAACAGAATGAAAATCCCACTATCAAAGACAATTAATAATGATCAAACTGGATTTTTATATAACAGGCACACACATGATAATATTAAAAGGATACTTACTCTTACAGATTATGTGAATAAAGAAGATAGAGAAACACTTGTAAATGGATTAGACATAGAAAAAGCCTTTGATTCCCTCAACTGGGAATATCTATTTAAAACTTTAGCATTATTTGAATTTCCTCCTCCCTTCATCTTATTACTAAAAAACATATATATTAATAACTTAGCCTACATTAAATTATGTCCTTTCACCTCAGAATCTATCCATATAACAAAAGGTACTAAACAAGGATGCCCCATTTCTCCTATTTTATTTGCTTTGGCTATAGAAATACTTGCAGAAATAATACGCAATAATCCAAGAATGAAAGGAATAGAAGTCTGTGACCAGCACATATCTAAAATAATGCTTTTTGCCGATGATATTTTATTAACCATATCAAACTCCAGAGAGTCATTAGGAGAGCTAGAAGAAGTAATGGAGAAATTTTATAAGATTTCAGGTCTGTACTTTAATAAGGAAAAAGAACTACAATTTACAGATAAATCCATCATAGGAAAGCAAGAACTTATGCTATATTATTTAGGAATAGTGTTATGGAAAACTATAAATTAAACAATATTAATAAATTATAAAAACATTATTGGAACAATAAAAGATATAGAAAAGTGGAACAAAGTTATATTAACTTTTGAAGACAGATTGCAATTAATAAAAATGGTCTTATTGACAAAAATACTATATGTAGCATTAGCAATACAGTTAATTCCTGAAAGATGCATTCTTAGAGAAATAAACTCATGTTTAGTAAAATTTTTATGGTAGCCCAAAAAGAATAGAGTTGCTCTAACGCATCACATTAGACCCTGGAAACAAGGAGGATTGAACTTCTCAGAAATAGAAAGATATATAAAAGCATATGTGCTTAAAACTACAATAGACTGGATAAACCCAAATTATTTTGCCAACTGGAAAGAATTAACACCTATATTAACAAATTAATTTAATCTGTTAAAAAATTTTTAATGGTAGACAAATCAAACAAACCCTGGTACATACTATGCACAAGTATACAATATAATATAACAAAACCTTCTAAAACAACACTGATTAATCATTACATAAATTCCTTAGGAAACTTATCAATGCAAACATAGATCTAAAATGTTGGTTTAACCTTTTAACCCCATTTACCATCACTAAGAACTTTCCTCACAAAATATCTAGGGAAACAATAACCTTTTGGGAACTAAGTAGATTCTTATTCTGGTTTCAATGTGTAAATAAATTAAATTTTTTAGATATACATATGATAAAAACTGCTTACAATATTCCAACACAGGACTGGTTAACCTTACAAAGCATTATAATGTACACTCAAGATTTATGCAGATTAATTAATAATTCCTCATTTAAAGATATTCCAAATCTAATAAGTTTTCTGTATGAATTTATATATAATAGTTGTGAAAAGAAAAATTTAATTTCACATCTATATAAATAAAGAGTTAATAACATATAAAACAATTCCCAAACCATCAAACTGGCAGTTCTTAGCAAAAGGTCAGTCATTGCAGTTAACAGAAGAAATTAAAGCTGACATATTACTATCAGTTAATTACACCTCTAACACACAGTACTGGAAAATATTTAATTGGAAATACTTAGAGCATTTTTAACACCAGATAGATTTAAAAAGATCAGTACTACTACAAATGGTTTTTGCTGGAGGTGTGAAAAGTTAAATAATGCAGACTGAATTCATATTTTTTATGAATGTAATAAAATTAAATCATATTGGAATGAAATTAATCATTTTTACAAGCTTTATTTAATGAATCCTTTACCTTAACTAAAGTATTGATCATTCTAAATGTAAATAAAGGTCACTACCTGAATAAGACAAATGTGTATTTGTTATGGACAATACTTGCTATATCTAGGAAATGCGTAACCAGAAGGTGGAATTCAAAAAGACCCCTGACCTTGGAAGAATTCTACACTTTACTGAAGACAGCTGCATTGATGGAAATAAACACCAAAGAACTACAAATCTATCCCAGGCCACTGGTAAATAATCCTTGGAAGAAGGTTATATCTTTGTTGGGCTCACTGCAATAATCAGTATTGTATCTCTGATAACTGATCTGTTAATTCTATATTTAATAACATACAGTGTATATAATTGAAAGTCAGGCTATTGTAAATATTGCATATAGTTTAAAATGATATTTAAAAATATTATGTAAATGTTATTTTAATTGAAAATAAAAAAAATATTTGAGAAAAATAAAGAAGAACTTTATAGTTGCTTTGTTCATTTGCTTAATATTTGTACTTTGTGAATACTTGCACTACAGTCCAAAGTGGGAAAGTATAATGCATGTGCTTCATCAAGTTAGGAGTATTAATTTTTTTGCTGTATAATAAGTGGTCATTTTAGAGCTAGTAGTTGGATTTGCTTATCTCCCTGTGGGAATTGACTGCACTTTCTTTGTAGATTAAATCGTTAGGTGTTGTGGAGATTATGTATCTTGTGGCTCTGGAATTTCCTCTGTATATAGGTTTGTAGGTGTCCTCTTGTTATAAGTTCTGGTTATTGCGTCCTCCATTATGACAGATCTCTAGCTGGCTTAACTGACATAATGTTGACTGTGCTAGTTTGGGATTCTCAGCTCCACAGATGGAACCAGGAGAAGATTTATAGTTAGAACACACCAAACATTCACGTTTGGAACTGGATTTTCTTATGTTCTTTGTGGCAAATGATGTTTTTGCACATGTTAATAGGTCATGAGGATTTTACCTCTAAACACAAATGAACTAAATAACCTCATCAAAAGAGTCAGAGGGATATGTTTAGCTAAAGAGAGCTACTCACAGATATTTTCTTACTGAAAGAAACACATTGATCTCCATTAAAACACTTTAGATTGTCTAGGTGGTAGATGTATTTGTACTGCTCCTCATCTTATAGAAAAGGAAAAAAAGAGGAGTGTTGATTTTTCACAGAAAGGTGGGTAAGGTATACTCTATGTAACTAAGACCTTTCATGGTATTAATGTGGTAATGATAGGAATAACTGGTAGACTGTATGATAAGTCCTGTACCATTAGCTTCATTTATTTATGCATACCTTAGAATGGGAGTTTGTGATAACCATAGAGTTATACAACATCTAGCAGATGAATCGGTTACATTTGGTGAAGATTTTAACTTTGTTCCTATACCAACTGACTCTACTGGATTCATCATCTTCATTTAGCTTTTGTACCATGGTGTGAAGGAACAACCTTCTGCCATTTGAAGTACTTAGACTTGGCGATCACTTCAGTTATCCTGCATCCTAGAATTTCCCAATCAATATCTGGTAATAGTGACAGAAATTCTGTAGATAAGGAGCTTTATGATATCCTTACATTGCTAATCTAGGAGCCCAGTGCATATTCAGTCCACCAGACACTTTTACCCTTTATCGAAGTTCTTCCCTTAAAGGTCCCTCTAGCTGTTTTGGGTTGCCTTGTTACTTTGCCAATAGATCACATTTTAAGGACAAGCTGAGTGAGATTATTATTTGACTTTACGGAGTATTACACAGAAAGTGGTCTACATCCCTACATTTTGTTTGTATTACCTTCACGTACATCTTAAGCCCTGCACAGCAGAATCTTGAAAATGTGCTTACAAGTGGTTTCCAATGTTAAATGTGGTTAGAAATAATGCATTGTTCAGGTCCTCATTGACAAGAAAATTAAAATGGTCCTAGAAAAGCTTTGTACCCACTTCTCTTTAATATTACCCTGGTCCTGTATGCAGCTTGCCAGAAGTGGTAAACTCCAAACTCAACTAGAGTTATCTGCATCCCTAAAAGATCCTCAAGCAAATATTGATTAGCATGTAGGGCTGATCATATTAACCCCTTAACTGGAGGTGATGAGTTATTTTGAGAACACAAGTACACAGAACTCTGGATGATGAAATAACTTTTTTCTATGTCTTTTTTTATTTTTAGTAGGAAACTAATATATACTTTCTCAGTGTTAGGATACTTGCAAGGTATTTTTTTCATTAGTACATTAATTGTTCTTGGGAAGTAATTACCCTACAGCTTTCTATTAGAATTACTAAAAACTTAATCTCAAATTGAAACATTGTACTTTTTATTTTCTCCATTTCATTTTGTAACAGAATATGACTGATCAATGCATTATTGTATGATGTAAGCAGATTAGATCTGTTATTGTGTTCACTTGATCTAGTTTTATATGTACTAATCTCTAGTCATTTGACTATCAGTGTCAGAAAGAGCAGATGTTTCCATTGTCAAGTACAGTTGTTTTCTTACAAGTATTTTCATCTTTGTAAATACAGGATTCTGGATGTATCTGAAGGTAGTGGCAAAAGGGCAGTCTACCAACAACAGGGATCCAGTCACTTTTTTCTTTAGTTTATTTATTGTGATGTCTGGGATGCTGGGCAGTGAATGACAGCAACAAGCCAAAATACAGAACTATGGCCATTACTACTTTTAGCGTCTTTGCTGACATATATCAGAAATGATCAGCAAAATTAATTGGTTTTGGGAGGATCAGTCTGTGTGTGAAAGCAAGGAGCATTTATATAGTCATTATAAAAATGATGACTGATGAGGCCTGTTGGAGTAGGTGTAGTGTGTATGTGTTTGAGACCAACATTGTGAAATACTTCATTTATTCTTTCTTTTATCCCAGTCCAGCTTTAATGAATGCACAATAGGTGGGTATCTTTTGGTGGTGGGGAAGCTGGTTGTGTCAGAGTTAAGGGCATTTACATGAAAACTTCTGAATGATCATTGATGTTTTTTCAGGAGGATATGACAGTTAACAGCAATATGAAATCCTTTACTGAAGCTGTTACATGGCAATCATTCTATATGTATGTTGGAGGCAGGTTGTTTGTGAAAACGTTTAATCATCCATCAAATTTCTTGGTGTTATAGATCAAAATCTGAAGTTTGACTTACACATTGCTCAAACTATAAAAAAGTACACAATAAATTAGATACCTTATATGGACGCAAAACCTACCTAACCACTAACTCTAGAATAACCACATCCAGAACTCGTCTTCTGTCAACTCTGTTGTACGCCTCACCTATCTTTACCAACCTCTCCAAATCAGACCTCACCAAGCTAGATGCCTGCTATAATAAGATAGCCAAGTTTGCCACTAGTTGCCCTAATAGAATTCATCATTGTAAGCCTCTAAGACAACTATCTTGGTTAGAACTTCCCCACCAACTCACCCTCACACAACTGTCTACAGCTCACCAAATGTTCTATAAACCCAAAAAAACTTCAGCTCTACAAGGCCTGCTAAACCCCCATAAAAGTACCGGTACACTAAGATCCACCAATATAGCACTAATTGAAGTAACCAGGAGTAAAAACGGCTCAGGTGACTCTCTATACTCTTGCTACATTGCTAAACTGTGGAACGCCCCACCTCTCAAACTCAGAATTTTAACTAGTTTAAAAAATTTCAAGCATCATGTTAAATCCCATCTTACCAATTCCTGGACTTGTACATGTACTGGGAATGGGTAGCCCATACCATGGAACTAGCTCTTTAAGGGGAAAAAAAAGTTTTTGTAATGAGCCTTGAATTCAAGTCATTTGACTACATTTGGTTACTTTCCATTCTCACTGTTTATATCTAGCAGAAATTAAGTCTCCAGTTTGCTAGGTTACCTGTAAATATGACTAATTATCCTAATTGTACTCATTGTTCACAATGTCATTACCCCCTACTATTGTACAAACTGTCTTCTAGAAGCATTGTTACCTTAGATTCTAGGTCTTGTCTCCCACTCAACCAGCTTTTTCTATGGTAGTATTTTTCCAATATGAATGCGTTACAATTTTATCTTCATTGTATTATAAGATTGTTTTTTTCTACTAACAAATTGCCTACTAACAATGGAGCTTTTCTCCCCGGGCCTCCACTGAAAAAGAGTTTGATGCCCAGTCAGACTCTCCCGGAAAACAAATGTAAAATAAAATAAAAAAATAAAAAAATTTACATAACCACTATTAAATTTTCATTGATATACGTTATTGAGGGTGGCAAAGTGTGCATTGAAAGGCAACAAGTTCCATAACATCAGTGTGTGTGTATTGTGCTTCAATTTCTTGAGAGTCATGTGTCTAGAGTATTTAGTGCTTCTCTGAAGAGTTGTGAGCAACGTTTTTTATATTCTCATTTAGCTTTACAGAATGTGGCTAAAGGAGCTTGTTATGTATATAAAATGTATGTTTTGCCCTTAAAATACTTGCTGCATATCATATTGTATAAGATGGAATACAGTTGTTTGTCATTATATAACACAAAATAAGACTGTTAGTCAATCTACAGACAAGGCCATAGGTATATTTTGTAAAGAGGATGAAACTACTATGTTTGCATGCATATGTGTGTGTGTGTGTGTATATATATATATATATATATATATAATCTATGAGGATCAAATCACTGGATTCCTGAGAAATGTACATCTGTCACACTGAATGGGGGTGTTACTAGATAACGAGTATTTCACACAACTTCAGTGATTTTCATTTGGAATATTTGCTTATGATTTGTTTTTCCCTTCCTTCTACATCAATTGTTTATGATTTGTTTTCTCTTCCTTCTAGATCATCATTTGTTGGACATCTTGCAGGCATTCTTGTTGGATTAATGTATACAAAAGGTCCACTGAAGGCAATCATGAAAGGCATTGCAGGTATAAGAAAAACGCATTTGCTGTCTCCTGCTTTTGAGTTATTTCCTGTTGTACATTTATATTGTGTGTTGAAAATGAGGAATGTAAAAAACTGCAAGGGTTTTTGTTTGCTTTTGATCACTGGTTTCATATGTTGGTTAGACTTTTCTTCAGCAGTAGTTTATTTCTGTTTCTTGAATATTTAATAACTGCACAGATGGTCTAATCAGACATGACCCAGCTGCAGGACAAAATAGAAAGTTATAAGACGCAGTAAAGATTGTGCAAGAGATGTTGACTTGAAATATAGTTGTATACTATGCGGTGGTGGTGCTGCGGTAGCGTTGTCGCCTCACAGTAAGATGTTGTCCTGTTCGATTCTCAGCTAGAGCGTCTTCTGTGTGGAGACGTGTGAATGGGCGTACCTTTGTTGAAGGTTGTGCGTCAGGGCCAGCAACTCTGCACGTAAAAGTCTACTGCCAATCATTAGCGGACCGGAATTCTGCTGTGACGACCCCTAATCGGGAAAAGCCGAAAGACACAACAACAACTATGTTACAGAAGTTATATGGTTGATGTATAGAGTGTCATAAAACACAACAGAGTAACATCATCCCTATTGGCAAAATCTCCTTTCTCCATTCTCATGTTGGCTTAGATCTTAGAGCATGTTCTGCTTTATCAATGTAATAGTCTGTTTGGTTATTATTCTTCGTAAGGATCTGCATCCAAACACAACAATCTCTGTATGTCTTGATCACCCCCAGCTTCATCATCATCCCTTTCTGTTTTGAATTATAACGTTCTGCTTATTTTATGTATATGAGCCTTAACTTTGTAGCTGTAAAATATCTCCTCAAATTAGGTAATCCTAAACCACCTTGTTCTTTTGGAAGGATCAACTTATCCCATTTAACTCTTGCCCTCTTCCCCTCCCTGGTAAATTCTTTCAACTCTTTATTAATTGCTATCCACAACTTTTCATCTGGTTGATAAAAGTATGCCTGACCCATATATAAAACTATAGAGATTAAAAATATTTTCACTGCTTGTATCTTACTATCTGTAGTCATAAAAAAGGTTACCAGTTACTCAGTTTTTGTGCTATCTTTAGTCTCTTCCCACATATCCTTAACTGCCATAAAAAGCCTTTTTAATCTGTACTCCCAAGTACTTCATCTTATTGTGTCCCCATAAATAATGTGTATTGCTGAACCAGTTCATGTTTGGGTACATAATTTACAGTTATAGCCTTTGTTTTATCTTCATTAATGTTATATCCTGCAAAGACTTGAAACTGTCGCAAAATGTTCCACAGTACTGAGATGTCCTTTTCTGGATTTATCAGGTACAAAATAATATAATCTCTCAAGATAGCCACCTTTTCTTGATTACCATACCAGCCATATCATGAGTCCCTTGTTTTTTGTGCCAGTGGCTCTAAATATAAATCAAACAGCAAATGGAAGTCAGGAAACTCCTGCCTGGCTCCACTCTTCAGGCACATCTATCAGAGAGGAACCCCCCTGCTTTAATTTTTGCCGCCGATCCTTCATATATCCTCCTGATTAACATTATTGTATTAGGAAATGCAAATGCTTCCATTGCTCTACTCATAAAATCTCAATTTACTCTGTGGAATGCTTTCTTGGTATCAAGACCTACAAGCATCAATGTCCTGCAATCTGCTTCTCTCTGGATCATCAGTGTTCTGTTAATGTTGTCAACTGTTTGCCTCCTCTCCACAAAACCATATTAATCCATATCTATCAATTTTAGCAATACCTTTGACATTCTTATAGGTAGTATAGACATAAACACTTTATAGTCATGGTTTAAAATTGAAATGTGTGTGTATGAAGTTGGGTTTGATTGGTCTTTCCTGTCCTTAGGTAATACAGCCACTGCAGCTTTCTTGCAGGATGTTGGTGTTTCCCCTTCTTTTAAAATACTACTAAACAAAGTCTTCCAAGTCTGTATTACTTTCTTCCATCCTAACTTTCAGACTTCCATGGGAATACCATCTGTTCCTGGAGACTTTCCTGAAGATTGATTATACATCACTATTTTTATCTCATCCCCTTTTATATTAACTATTAGTTGTTGAACCTAATTTACCTCTAACTTTGGCATAATGTAGTCTTCCATAAATATTTCCATTTGTGCTCTTTCTTGGTTTCCACATTTCTCTGTTTATACAAATTTTCATAAAATTTCTCTGGTTATTTTTCTTGATCTGAAATAGTTAACTTAATTTATCTGCAACCTGTGGGTATTTGGATCCATATTGGATCCGAGCCGGCAACATTTTATCAAACATCTGCTCCAAGCTACTGCCCTTACCCATAATCCCTCACCTCTCCTACCTTCCCTCAGATCTCATTTGCTGCTTCATGCGTATGCATCGTGGTCTCTATAGCTCCAAGTTGGGTAGATTCTTAAGCTAGTGTGTGAGAGTAGTTGTTTGTGATAGCCCTTCCTCCCCTTCGTCTTGTCAGTTTGTTTAAAAAAAAAAAAGAAAAGTAAGTATTTAAAATGTTTGAGTTTCTTTCTTGAATGGACTAGGCCTAGCCAACCCCTGAGTGTGTGTGTGTGTCTAGTTTAGCGTTTGGCTCAGTGGAGTGTGTTATGGCTGACCAGACTAAACCAATGTTCAAGAAATGCACAGAGTGTGGCCACAAGCTTTCACTGGCTGATGGCCACACTGTGTGTGTTATTTGCCTTAGCGTTCCCCATCTTAATTTGCTATGTGCTGTGTGTGCAGGGTTCAATCCCAGAGCCCTTAAAGAGAGGAAGGCGAAACTGGTAACCAAGGGTCTGCTACCAGTTTCTGCCTTAGAGACGATGGCCTCGACATCGGCTCCTGTAGCCGACCAACCCCCACCCCACCCCCCCAGGCTAGGACTCAACCTTCCTCTAAGCCTGCTGAGGTGGGGACACAAACTACAGACAAGGACAAAAAAGAGAGAGAGAAAAGGGTAGAGAGGCACTGCAAGCAATCTCCTGAGCAGGAGCCTTTTTCCAGTCCACCTGTGAAAGTTGTTAGGACCACTTCTCCTCGGCTCCATTCCCCAAGGTTCTCCCCGGAGCCAACGGAACCCTTGGATCGGAGGCCTTCTTCGAGGTCATCTCACAGGGCCAGATCTTAGTAGGTCACCTCCTCACGGTCGACTCGGAGTGTATCGGAGCTTGATGTAGACAGGATGATGCGGAGATTTATTCGGACCCAAATCCAAATGGAAGTCTTGCCAGGCCCCATTCCGGCCGGAGAGGGGACCTCTATGCTCTTCTTCCATCCTATCTCTCCTTTCCCGATCCGACCATCGGTCTCTGGGTTTATGGATCCGAGGATCCTCGGAGCTGGGGGTTCCGCACCGACGGTTCCTCCAACCTCGACGCCGGCCGTTACCTTGAGTTCCTTGGATCTGAGCAACTCTCGGGGCTGGGAACAGGGAGCCACATCTGAGGGAACGGAGATGTCTTCGGCTCCGACATTGTCGGATCTGAGCCGTTCCTTCAGAACCCTGGCTACCTTGGTCTCTGCCGCAATCCTGATGACGGTGCTGGGAAGAACTTCTTCCTTGTTGGTTGCCAAGGAGGTGTGCTCTCCTTTGGCCTTTGACGTGGTGGAGAGGGTTCTCTCCCAGGGATTGAAACCCCAGCCCATTGCCTTGGACTCCACCCAGGCTGCCTTGGATTTGGTCACAACTCCCATCAGCTTGTCCCAGGGACAGCCCATGCCAGAGGACCCCCAGGTGGATCCCATTGTGGAACCCCCCCCCCCATGACTTACAAGCCCTCTTCGGAGCGTCACGCTGAGGAGGCCCCACATAACAATTCATGTAAGAGGTGGTACATGGACTCCCCCCGATTCCCTCACAGAAGATACTGACTTGCATGAATGTGAGGGTTCCCCCAGGTCACCTCCCGAGGATGTCTCCTTTGGAGACATCATGGAAATCCTCCGCCAGAGGGGAGGTTGGTCAGCCCCAAAACCCTCAACGGACGAGTCAGTATTCTTGGAGGCCTTTGGCACAGGCCCATCTACATCCTGGGTGTCCCCTCCTGCAGATCCATTAGTGGATCTTATCACCACATGGGCATGGAAGGAGCCTGACACCATAGAGCCAATACCCAAATGCCCAGACAGGATCCTTTCTCCTCCCACAGACAGACAGGCTTGGTACAAGGAATTCTCTGTGGATGCTATGGTGGTGGTGGCTGCCACCAAGAGAGAAATGGCTCAGGAAAGTTCTTCAGTCCAGCCTCCAGACAAAGAGTCTAGGGTGGTGGAACGCTTTGGGAAGTGAGTTTTTTCTTCAGCGAAGTTTTCCATACGAGTGCTGAATTATTTGGCACACGTCATTCGACTCCAGCGAGACCTGGTCACGGAATTCGCTATGTCACCCCAGAGTCCTTGTCGCCAGAGGAAAAGCGGCTGTTTTCGGCAAAAGTGTTGACTCTGAAATCCGTTTATAACACATACATGCGTCTTCTTTCCTATGCCACGGAAGGAGCGGCTAGGGCAGCTGGGACTGGCGTAGCTATGAGGCAGCACGCCTGGCTCAAACTCTGTCAGTTCATGGATCCCTTCATGGCGTCTTTCACGAATGCTCCCTTTGATGGTTCCTCCCTTTTTGAGAAGACAGTTTGTGACACCTTATTCCAGAGCGAGCAGGATGGGAAGACTCTGTCTGCCATCTGAGTCTGCTTCTCTAGCCCTCAAAGATCCTTTTCTAGGAATCAGAGAGGGCAGAAAAGATGTGGTTCCAAAAATCTCAGTTCTCCCGCGACACTCAGGGCAACTCATCCCCTATAGGCAGAGGGGGATAAGACAGATGCCACCCCAGAGGCAGAGGGGGTCCAAGGAACTTTGGGTCGAGGGAGACCTTCTCAGACCGACCTGCGCAACAACCCTGAGAGGGTTACCTGACTGTCCTACTCTGGAGACAGTTGGGGGAAGATTGTCATTGCACCTAACAGCTTGGGAGTCCATCACAACGGACCATTGGGTGCTCCAAATAATATTCAGAGGATACTCCATCCCATTCATCGCCCAACCTATACAATCAAAGCGCCTCCCGGATGTCCCACCTGCTCAAAGGTAGGCTGCAGCACACAAAATTCAAGGCTGCTTTACAATCGGGCCATCAAATTGGTCCCCCCAGATCAGTCCTGATTTGGCATTTACTCCAGGTTCTTTTTAGTGCCAATAAAGATGGGGGACCTCACACCCATATCGGACCTGTCTACCCTGAACCTGTTGGTAGCCAAGCAGAAATTCCAGATGGTCACCCTACAGTCAATCCTACCTTATCTCCAAGGATGCGACTGGATGTGCTCGATAGACCTCCAGGACGTTTACTACCACATCAAGATTTGCAGAAGCTCCAGGAGATTTCTTCGCTTCCGGCTGGGAGCCAATCATTTCCAGTTCAGAGCCCTACCCTTTGGTCTCACCACAGCCCCCAGAGTGTTTACCAAGGTTATAGCAGTAGTAATGGCTCACCTGAGGCTTCAGGGAATTCAGGTGTTTCCTTACCTAGATGATTGGCTCCTCGCTGCTACCACCAAGCGTCTACTTTGCATGGCCAGAGACTCCTTCATGCTTCTTGCAGTCAATCTAAGGATCACCATCAACATTTCCAAGTCCCGCCTAAATCCGACACAGACCTTGGAATTCATAGGGGCACGGTTGGAGACACAACTTTTACAAGTTTTTCTCACTCAGGACAGGATCCAGAACCTACAGGCCCATGTGTCAGGGATCCTCGACCCCAGGACACCGATGGCGAGCGACATTCTCCACGCCCTAGGTTCCATGGCAGCAGCAATTTCAATTTTACCATGTGCTCGCCTTCACATGAGGGCAGTTCAGTGGTCTTGGTTAGATCTCCTCATGGACTATCCTATACAGATCAGCAAAGCCTGCAAGACTTCTCTTCTTTGGCTCCATTCGCCAGAAATCTTGGCAGGTCGCCCATTCTCAACATCCCCAGCCCAAGCCACAGTGACCACGGACGCCTCCCAGCTCAGATGGGAGGAGCACTTTTTGGGAAGGACAGTCCAAGGCACGTGGTCCCAAACCGAGACCAGATTGCATATCAGTGTTCTGGAGATGAGGGCAGTGCTTTTAGCACTGCAAGCCTTTCACGCTGTTCTCCCCCTGGGGACGATTGCAGTTCAGTCAGACAACATGACCGTTGTCTGGTACATCAACAAACAAGGAGGGACCAGATCTTACCCTCTCTGCCGCAAGGCCATGAGAGTGCAGGAGTGGGCGATTTCCACCAGTCAGTTTCTGATTGCAACTCACATCCCGGGCCGCTCCAACATTTTAGCGGACAGATTGAGTCGGGCTATTCTAATGCCATATGAGTGGTCCCTGAAACAGTCAGTAGTGGAGGAGATCTTCCTAGCATGGGGTCACTCTTGTTGCGATCTGTTCACATCTCCTTCCAATGCGAAGTGCAGCGAGTTCTTCACTCTAATCCCCTCCCCAGGGGACTTCCCCAGAGGGGTTACTGTATGCCTATTCCCCACTACCTCTAATTCTGAAATTTAAGAAAGCATACGACTGGGGTGCAAAGTGATCCTCATTGCCCCATTCTGGCCTTGTCAAGTGTGGTTCCCCTTCCTCTGGTCTCATGCTCTAACTCCTCCAAGGATTCTAGATCCCTGCCCGAATCTCATATCCAATCCCTCGGGCATCAGTCCGCCTGACCAGGACAGCCTCAAGCTGACAGCTTGGTTGCTCCAGTTCCCCTGATCGCTAGGACTCCTGGTTTATCATCTTCGGTAAAAAGTATTCTGGTGGCATCCCTCAAAGCTTCCACTAGGAAGGTTTATCGCAGCAAATGGAAATGCTTCTCTATTTGGGCTTCTTAGAGAAACATAGATCCGTTTACTACCCCGGTTCCTGCAGTCTTGGAGTTTTTGTCATATATTTTTCAACAACGTGCTAGTTCCTCCACAGTGAAAGTACAACTGGCAGCCATATCTAATTTTCATATTGGCGAAAATTTGAATGCTCAGGGCTTGAGATTGTGCAAGGCCTTTCTAAAAGGTACTTTTGTCTTGCGTCCCCCGGTTAAGAATTCTGTCCCCCCTTGGGACCTTACTTTAGTAGTTGCCAAACTATATAACCCTACAATCCTCCAGATGTCTCTTCAAACAAAACCTCAAACAGTATCTCAAAGTGGATTGGCTATGCCATGTACTAACCCTGATTAAGTTATAACCTAAAAGCATATTCTGCAATTATCATAACTTGTAACTACATCACCAAGCTCTGCTTCCAATCTGATGTCTCTTACTTTTAATTGTCCATGAGAATTGTGAGTCCCTACTAGGGAACACTACTAACCCATTGTATATAATCACTTTGTTTTTATAATTGTTTGCTAACTTCTGTGAAATCTATGTAAGTTTGCTATGTGGAGCTTTTCTCCTTGGGCCTCGGGCTGAAAATGGACATGTATCCAGTTGGACTATCCCTGCAAACAAATGTAAAATAAATAAAATAAAATAAAATAAATAAAGTAATAAATAAATAAATAAATAGTTCTACAGGCATTGGTGGCACCCCCTTTTGAACCAGCAGCGTCAGTAGACTTAAAATTTCGGTCCTGGAAGACAGCCTTTTTAGTGCCCATTACTGCCGCTAAAAGGGTTTCTGAGATCCAAGCTTTGTCTGCCATGTCCCCCTATTTGATTTTTCATAAAAACAGGGTTTTGCTTCACACTAACCCTTCTTTCTTACCGAAGGTGGCTTCTGAATCTAACATTAACCAGATGATTAATCTGCCTGTGTTCTTTCCAAATTTCCAGAACAAGGGTGAATATAAGCTGCACTTGCTAGATATTCATAGACAGCTTTGTTTCTATCTTCACAGGACTAAACAATTTCGTAAGTCTGACC
Source organism: Protopterus annectens (assembly GCF_019279795.1). Lineage (NCBI taxonomy): Eukaryota > Metazoa > Chordata > Ceratodontiformes > Protopteridae > Protopterus > Protopterus annectens. Next base: position 424,880,586 of record NC_056734.1, on the reverse strand, counting down.
AGTTATTCATGTCCTTTTCTAGACCCTTTTTGGGCAAGGCCATTTCTAAGGTCTCCTTAGCCAGGTGGATTACACAATGTATACTGCAAGTCTATAGGGATAAAGGCCTATCCCCACCTGGACCTATTAAAGCCCATTCCACCAGATCTATGTCAACTTCTGCTGCTTTTTGGTCTAGGGTTTCTCTGGATGATATCTGTGCAGCAGCGACCTGGGCAAGGTCACATACGTTCATCTCTCATTATAAGTTGGATTTGATATGTAGAGGGAGAGCATCCTTTGGCTCTGCGGTGCTCAGGAATGTCCTTCCATGAGGGTCTCCTAGGAGTTTTGGTAGCTGGGGACTCTGTCTCATAGTTTGCAGATAAATAAATTTAACTACTTCAGATAAAGAAGTTCTGTACTCACCATAACTTTCCATCTGAGTAGTTATACTTCATTTTCTGCAACCGTCCCTCCCTCCTTCCCCCGAACCTGTTCTAGGTTAATGTTATTGAGTTGCTAATAGTTTGGCTAGTGGCAAACTCGATCTGAGGGAAGGTAGGAGAGGTGAAGGATTATGGGTAAGGGGAGGAGCTTGGAACAGATGCTTGATAAAATGTTGCCGGCTCGGATCCGATATGGATCCGAATACCCACAGGTTGCAGAAAATGAAGTACAACTACTCAGATGGAATGTTATGGTGAGTACATAACTTCTTTTCATAGGCCTAAGTTTGGTAACATTATTTTGCTGCCTAAATCATTGTGCTAATAGTTTTTGTGCTCTGGAATTATCAATACTTAGTTGTTTTACAGAAGTCTTTCTAAAGCCATGCATATTATCCAAATACACTCTTATTTTCGCTTTAGCATTCTGCAGTTTCACCTCTGCATGTTCTGTGATATTCCCCTTATTCTGCAATACTTTAACCTTTGTCATGTTCTCTATATATGTCCTATTACCTCTTAACCATGTTCCTTTTCTCTTTTGTTTGTATTCTAAACTCCATTTTCATTTTATCCCACTCACTAGCTTCTGAAGAAATGTTTATCTTCTGTAATAACTGGCAAATAATTTCCACTTCCCATTCCTTAAATTCATTACTGTTCAACTTTTAGGTGGTAAAGCAGCAGTGTCTCGTTTTTATTTCATTACTCTGTTTTTTTTTCTTAGTGTTTATTGCTGCATGATGTGAAACAGTTACTGGATGGATGTTGAAGCTTTCAGTCAAATGCATGTGTTCCTGTGAAATGTAATTTCTCTATATGGTTGTTGCCCTAATGTGCTCTAAATTTGTGTACTGATCCTATTTCTTCTCTCATGTTATTAATTTTCTGCATATGTATTAGTGTTCCTACTGTGGTGAACTATCTGACATACTGTATCTATCTCTAGCTCCTTTGCATTGCATCTATTTCCTTTGCTCTCTTTAAATATTATTGTAATGTTACTACTATTATTAATTTTATTGTTGTGGAGTTTTTCTCCCCGGGCCTTCGCTGAAAATGGACATGTATCCAGTCGGACTATCCCAGTCAACAAATGTAAAATAAATGTAAAATAAATAAATAATTTCACTCCACTGTAGTCCAGTTTTTATACCTTGGGGAAAAATATTTAAATTCTGTCTAAGTTCATACTACTGAATTCACATCTTGCTTACCAGTATTTTCATAAATTTCTTCAGAAGTCTACCCTCTTTTGTTATACTTTCATTTCCTTTCTAGGTCCCCCGTTATATCCTGAGCATTGTCTATCAAGTTCTAATGCCCACTTACAAGTAATATTCCATTCTCCTTCTAAAAGCTGATTATTTCTCCCAGTTTATTTTCTTAAGCTCCATAGTAGCAGTTCTTAGTGTAATATAAATGCATGCCAGCATAATCATCCTCCACTGCCAATAGCCCCTTACCCCCACAAATATACCATTATTGATTTTCCCCTATTATCAATCAGTAATACTACTCCCCATTTTGTTTGTTCTTGATATTCTGCTGAATAGCCATCCTGAAATACTTTATCAGACTTGTATTGTTTCTTTCTAAATGTGTTTCCTGCAACATTCCTGTTTGCACTGTTCATTTCTCAATATAATTCAATACTCTCTCCTTTTTTTCATTACTTATATGGCATTTACATTTAAAGATAATATGGATAAGTGTATCCATTATGATGAAAAAAAAAAACAATTGTTCTGACCTGATCTACAACATTTTTTAATGTGTATTTCAAACTGTTGTCTTTCACTCCCATGCTAATGTTTGGCAAGCTGATCGTTATAGTTGTTTCTTCTTCTCATCTCCATTGGAAACTTTGCCACATTTTTTGTTTGCAAAAAATAAAGTTTCCATCCCTGTTAACGTACAACAAGCACGCAAAACTTTGTAGATCTTAAAAAAAAAAAAAAAAAAAGCCCCCAGATAGGAACAACTGCTCCATATCGACAGCTGCACCTACAGGCATTGCCTAACCTAAAATTAAGGTTACTCATAGCACACTACTGCCTGTGTTCTCACTTTCAGTAATTAGTGATCTTCTTTTCTATCTCTATTCCCTACTCAGATGTGGAAAAAAAGCTGGTTGTATGCTTGCAGAAAACATTAACTTGTAGCCCTAAAGGAAGAAATTGGCTATCGTTAAATAAAGCTAAATTGTACACTCAGTGAGTAAAATATCTCCTAGTGAATTAAGCTCTTTCCAGTATAGTAGTGAACATCAAAAGTAAAAAAAAAAGAAAAGAAAAAATGGAAAGGCTGCAAACCCATCAGTTCCAATAAAACTTTTATTATTACAGTAAGCGCTTTTGCATCCAACAAGAATGCTTCCTTAGACTTTGATAAAAAAAAAAAAAAAAACAAATAAAAGACAATTCCTTAAACTCTTAATAAGCCAGTGGCCATTCAAATAACTGTTCTGGGATACAAGTATCCATTCAGCAAGCACATCCATGTATGTGCAAAACTATGTGCGTACTGTGTATTTAAAGGTACAGCTTAACTGGTATAACCACAAATGCTACAGCAACAACACTTCTAAACATGTACTAATTAGAACTGCATTCACCATATAATATATATATATATATATATATATATAAGTGCAATACAGATCATTTACAATTATAAAACAATTGATCACAGCATAATAAATTAATCTTGCTTCTGTTCAGCCTTCCTTTTCTTGTTCTGTGAAGCCATATTTCTTACAACTAAAAAAAGTACTTGTATACTTCACTGTCTTTAACATGTACAACAGTCACCGAAAAGACTTTCCCACATTTAAAATTTAAAATACTCCTGAAACACATTATATAAAACTGTTTTACTATACAATGTGCAGTTTATATCATGAAATGCTTTATACAAATACTAATAAGGACAAAAAGTTTTTTCTTAGTTATTTTTAGTGTCCTTCTAAATATTAATGACATAAAACGAGAGTATATGCTTTACAGCCCACCAAGTTTAACCAAATCAACAGAAGTCCATTCCTTCTAAGCCACTTTTTCATGCAAAGCTATATTTTACAAATGCAACTGATACTTTATAGTCATCCATTTATTTACTAATTTCAGTGTTTCTGCTTATCATGCTGTTCATTTCCATCTCCCAATGCCAGACTCTGTTTCTAGTCCAAAGCACTCCTGATTATTCAAGTCAACACGTGCTGTTTTTCTCTCTCAAGCATTTTCGTTTGGAATATTGAAAAGTGTTTCACTAGGAACGTCTCTGTGTAAAAGTTTTATTGTCCGAAGAATGAAAAACGAAGACCCTTCTGTTTGCTGGCTCACTTTTTGTTGGATAAACCTTATTTCCTCTTTAGTCTGTTTTGCATCCAAAAATGTATTTCATCCTCCAAGAAAAAATATTCTGAAGACAGCTGGATACAGTATCTTGAAGGTCTCATCTGCCTCATGGTTTTCTCTGATTACTGGGATAAATGTGCTTACCTTCTGCCTGGTGTACAGTGAATTATAAATTTCTACAAACACTCTGCTGTCTCCAATGTTTAATAGTTTTTCCCATCTTTCACAGTTTTGTCAGGATCAACTCTATCTGCTGATATGATTGCATCTTTACTAATATAGGTCTTGGTTGCTTTCTTGTGGCCAGGTTTGGAGCAGACACTTAATGTGCCTTTTCACTTAACAAATCCTGCTGTGGAGTACCAGTCCAGTTGGTTATTTATGCTTTCAAGTAATTAATGTAGTCTGTTCCTTCCAGTTTTTCTGATACAGCAGAAAATCTTAGGTTTTCTCTACATGCTCTGTCTTCTAAGTCTGCTGTAGCTGTTCTTAAGAAGTGTCATACTCAGCCAGCCTTTTCCTTCATTTCAGCCTCTGATTTTTACAGTTTTATCTGAATAGCTATTGAAGCTTCTTTTATTGTTTCCAGCCTTTTGTTATTTGAGTTGATATAATCCTTCAGTGCTTCATTTATTTTAATCACCTCTGATTTATTTTTTCTTTAAATTATTAGAAGCCATTTCTTCTACCAAAGCTGAAGTTTAAACTACATTTTACTGAACAGCTGAAGGATTCTTGACAAACAGTGTTTTCTCCAGTTTTTCTGGTTGATTTTCTTCCTAGTCCTCAATTTCTTCTTTGCTGGCATACAAGCAGTGTACTTACTAGCTAGTAACAAATTTTACCCAAAGGTTTCTCAGTTTCTGCTTTCACACTGAGATAGCTGAAATTGAGCTGTTGATCAGCATGTTGACATCTTGAAGTCCTACAGAAGTTCTTTCTCAAGATGTTAACCATCCAGTACTAAATGTTTATCTGCTACTATACTATCCCAGATTGATCAGAGGTTAAGGGACGTTAATGTGGTAAGAAATATTTTAGAAAGGAAGGAGGCAAAATTGGTTATCAAATTTGATACTTTAGGACTTAATATTGATTTTAAATGAAAGCCATTGTTTTAAATTAAGACAAAGCAGCAAGATACTAAGCAGATAAATCCACGGCCGCAAAACGTAATTATATAGCAGATAAACAAGAAATAAAGTAGTCACCAAATATACGGCTCTAAAACCATATAATATCTACTTAAAAAAGTAACAAAACGATACAGAACGGTAAACGCTTTCACCACCAAACGGTGGCTTCTTCAGACGATTAATAACAAACTTTTTAAAAACATTTATACAACCTTTTACTCACTCTCCGTTAAAACCTCCCACCTGTTGCTAGTAGTTGTAGGCTCATCATCCTCATTCTAAACTGACACATGCTCCATAGAGCATATCACGTCATTATTTCCTCTCCAGAAATATTTAAAGATACAGTAGACACACACACATGTATGTATATATATATATATATATATGTATATATATATATATATATATATATATATATATATATATTCATAAAAAGTTATAAAAACTTGCTCATTGAAAGTCTTACATAAGAAGTCATAGATCACATGCGTCATGCATAATTATTCATGCCATAATCATTTCCAGTTGAGCAAATATTGAGGCTTACATCTTAAAAATACTTACATTCAACAGCCTAGCAATTGCACAGGTATTATAGATGTCCTTGATTCCATATACAACCACTTTAGACACATAATTTACTAATGTCCCTTCCTGCAAGTGTATGTTTAATTATGCTCATGTATCAAATGCTTTTCTTCTTAAATATGTTTATTTTCATATACTACCCCATATATACTCAAGATGGTAAATCTCATCTTAAACCATACATGTTTCTCTATATTCCAGTGACATGAAAGATCACATTTCTTAACCTTACATATGCATCTATTCTAGCTGCACATCTACACGTGCACATTTACAGCTCCTTGCTTGTCATTCAGTAGTATACTTTAATTCATTTTAGTTCAATAGTAATGACCTAGCACTTATAACCAGTAATACTATACTACTCATTTAATTCATTCCGGTTTAATAACAGTGGCAATCCTTACTCTTTATTCTACCTAACACTTATGACCAACGTATTATGTTCACAAAGTTAGCGTAACGCAAGTATTCCTTACCCTTAGTTATGCAGTCTAGTTTACATATAGATTGCTCTCTACAAGAATTTCATATACAAGCTAACGTATATATTTTCTCATAAGCTGCTGTATTCTGCGTCAGCATGAAATGTATAACTGTGCATTTTTTATATGTTGAACATCCTACCATACCCATGTTCCAAGGGTCACCAAAGATAAATAAGGATCCTGTTAGGCCACCATTTAGACCCATAGTAGCAGGTAAAGGGTGGCTAATGGAACTCTACTCCATTTTTATGGTGAAACATCTTAGAAATCTGTTGGAGAGAACCGATATAGTACTAAGGGATACTAAAATGTTCTTACATGGTTAATATATGTTTACACATAATCAACAAGGGCTCAATGAAAATACGTTGTTAGTAACAATGGATGTAGTCTCGCTATTTACGAGTATACCCAATGAAATAGGGGTGGACTACATGAGGAAACATCTAAAGAATGGAAGTGGATATGATAGGAAATTGATAAATCTGATGTGCTTATTCATGAATACGATTCTACATAATAATGTATTCACATTTGATGGATTATGTTACCTCCAGCGTGAAGGCGTAGCTATGATCACAAGTCGTGCCAATAGCCACGCAAACACAGTAATATTATACTGGGAGGAGAATGTAGTGTTTAAGATGGAGATGTACTTTAGTAAAGTGAAATATGGTAGATTCGTGGATGATATTTTCATCCTGTGGGAAGGTACACAAGAAGAGCTAGAGTCATTTGTTGAACAACTGCATAAGACTACGACATTCTTGAGATTCACTACAAAATGTTCTGACATGCAGATAGAATATTTAGATGTAAAAATAATAAAGCTACCAGATGGAACATTAGAGACCAGGATGTATAGAAAAGATTGTTATAGAAACACTATGTTACACAGGACAAGTATGCACCCTGGAAGGACATTTAATAATGTAGTGAAAGGGCAGGCTATGAGGGTCTCCAGGCTGAGTAAGAAGGAAGAGGTTTTTGAAGAAGGGGGTACAGAACTTGGCTAGGGAACTGACAACAAGAGGATACAAGGAAGGGGAATTGGAAAGAAATATTGAGCAAGTTAAGTCCTTGAGAACAGCAAGAGCAAAACCCTACTATTCAATGGAAGGGGATGAACAGATTACATTAAATAAGAAAGAAGAGGACAGAGGACAGGTTAGGATTTTGACATCCTATACCAACAATGCAAGATAAATAAAATCACTAGTGGAAAAACATTGGCCTGTTTTTATGACAGATGAAAGGATTAAAGAAATAGTGGGTGATATGCCCAGATTCCAATATAAAAACAAGAAGAATCTTAAGCTTATGCTATGTTATCCTAAAAGACTACTGAGAGCATATGGGGGACCCATGTGGGCATTGTAACTGGTGTGGATATATACATAGTGATAACAAGTTCATACACCCCACAACAGGTAAAGAATATGTATTCACAATCAAGGCAGATTGTGAGTCAAGAAGTATAATATATTTAGCGAACTGTGATTGTTGCCAGCATTTTTATGTTGGCATGACCACATGTATGATGAGAGAGAGGATAAAAGAACATATTAATAGCGTTAGAGCGAGGGTCACTATTAGTGCCCTATCGAGATATGATCAGTCAAATGAAAGAGTGCATAGGTTTAGATTCATGGCTATTGATAAGGTAGACCAGGACAAGAGGATGGAGACATTAAGAATAAAATGGAAAATTGAAAATTGAAATGGATACTTACGCTAAGGGCAGATAAAGGGTGTGGACTGAACAGTTAAGGTTTCAGTTAAACCAGCCCTAGAATCCAGAGGTATCAGAAAGAGATAGACATACATGATGCATTGATGGTTGGGCATGACGTTATGGGTACGAATATTAATGGTTTACATTGTATTGTTTACACTAGAAGAAGTAATAATATAAAATAAAAAATTTGGAAAGAAATTAAATCTTTTTTCACGTGAAGAGGAGTGAACAATATATGAGTATAGATATGACACATTAAATAGAATCATTAATTTACTTAGACGTTGAAAAAATGGAATTTATATAAAATAAGAACATATGTATATTTTAGTATAGATGTTCATAAATAGATTCTGTTGAAATATATAATGTAGAATGACAGAAGAGACCCATAGCTATATGGTAATGTTCTTTGAGAAGGAAGGTCTACAAAGGTATCATTCAAAGTTCATTCACCCTGTGATATAAGGGAAGGAGGGGGGCTGAGGTTTGGTGTGTCTTAGATACGCAATATTTAGGATATATTACCATATTATGACACTAAGAAATAGCCAGATGAAGAACGATAAGGAGTTGTCACATCAACTGATTACTCTAAGTTATATCATATTGATGTGAAGCAAGCAGTGTATATACTTTAAATGATAAGTTAACGTCGGACTATATGGGCATTAGACTCGGATGTTAGTAAAAGGTAGGAGTTCTATAGAGCATAATGACACATTTCATGCTGCTGTAGAACAGAGCAGCATACAAGATCTAAAATGTATATGTCAGCTTGTATATGATAAGAAGTTTTTACATCTACTTATTATTTTAAGTTATATCATGTTGACATGAAGCAAGCAGTGCATATACTTAAAAATGATAAATTAACATCGGACTCTATGGCTGTTAGAGTCGGACGTAAGTAAAAGGGAGGAGTTCTATAGAGCACATTTATAGATTTCATGCTGCCGTAGAATAGAGCAGCTTATGCGAAAATATATACGTTAGCTTGTATATGAAATTTATTGTAGAGAGCAATCTGTATGTAAATTAGACTGCATAATTAAGGCTAAGTAATGCTTGCATTATGCTACCTTTTTGAATATAATAAGTTGGTCATAAGTGTTAGGTAGAATAAAGAATAAGGATTGTCACTGTTACTAAACTGGAATGAATTAAATGTGTGTAGCATGGTATTACTGGTTATAAGTGCTAGGTCATTACTATTGAACTAAAATTAATTAAAGTATACTACTGAATGACAAGCAAGGAGCCGTAAATGTGCACGTGTAGACGTGCAGATAGAATGGATGCATATGTAAGGGTTTAGAAATGTGATCACTAGCCTCATGTCATTGGATGTAGAGAAACATGTATGGTTTAAGATGAGTTTTAACATCTCGAGTATATATGGGGTAGTAAATAAACGTATGCTGCGGTGGTACGGCGGTAGCGTTGCTACCTCACAGCAAGAGGTTCTCCCATTCGATTCTTGGCTTGGCTTGGGAGGGCCTTCTGTGTGGAGTCTGCATGTCCTCCCCACGGTTGGGTAGCATTCGAAAGACATGCGTGCGTAAATGGATGTGCCTTTGTTGAAGGTTGGGCGTCGAGCTGGCACCTCGGCATTTCGTAAAAAATCTACTGCCAGTCATTAGCAGAACGGAGTTGCGCTGTGGCGACCCCTTACCGAGAAAAAGCCGAAAGACAAACAACAACATATGAAAATAAACATATTTAAGAAGAAAAGCATTTGATATATGAGCATAATTAAACATACACTGGCAGGAAGGGACATAAGAAAATTATGTGTCTAACGTGGTTGTATATGGAATCAAGGACATCTGTAATACCTGTGATGAATTACCTTATGTTGGTGTGAAGGGGTTTATTTATATATATATGTCTTCGCAATTGCTAGGCTGTCGAATGTACGTATTTTTAAGTTGTAAGCCTCAATATTTGCTCTACTGGGAATGACTATAATGTGAATAATTATGCATGATGCATGTGATCTATGACTTCTTATGTAAGACTTTCAATGAGCAAGTTTTTATAACTTTTTGTGACCTTTTATATATATATGTGTGTGTGTGTGTGTGTGTGTGTGTGTGTGTGTGTGTGTGTGTGTATTGTATCTTTAAATATTTCTGAAGAAGAAATGATGACGTGATATGCTCTATGGAGCATGCGTCAGTTTAGAATGAGGAGGATGAGCCTAGAGCTACTAGCAACAGGTGGGAGTTGTTAACAGAAAGTGAGTAAAAGGTTATACATATGTTTTTAAAAAGTTTGTTATTAATGGTCTGAAGAAGCCACCATTTGGTGGTGAAAGCGCTTACCGTTCTGTATCGTTTTGTTACTTTTTTAAATAAATATTATGTGGTTTTAGAGCCGTACATTTTGCGACCGCTTTATTTCTTGATTATCTGCATTGTTTTAAATTATTTTAAACTGTCTTAAATTTTTGTAAGCTGGATTGTTTTAATTTAATTGTTAAATTGGTATTTGTGAATAGTTAATTGGCTCTGTTATAGTTACTAGAGTAGTAACAGAGGCACTAGGTGTTATTAAACAAGTGTTTTATCTACTTGTTATTATTATTTTATCTCCCCTCTTCCAATCTCTCAAAATCTGTCCCACAAACTGGCTTTTTCCATCCCCCTTTGGAAACAGACCGTGTTAGACCCTTGGTTGTTAAAAGTTGTACAGGAGGGTTACAGTTAACACTGGATACAAATACCCCCTTTCAACGGGATTCTGTCCCATCCTCCAAATCAGACACCATTTTTTCCTCAACACTTTCATCACCTGTAAACTCTAGGAGTAATGGAACCAGTGCTTTTAGATCAAAGGGGTAAAGGCTTCTATTCTAGATTGTTTCTGGTGCCAAAGAAAGAGCTCTCATAGAGACCAGTTCTAGATATATTCTTTCTAAGTCTACATATATGTAAAAGTACCATGATTCAAGATCCTTCAGAGTCCTCTCATCTCTCACGGGAGTTTTATGGTAACATTAGATCTGATGTTGTCAGTCTTCACACAATTCTTGACAGTGGGTTCAGTTCTTAACCTCGGAACTGAGTCGGCCGTTTACTTCAGCTTGCCGTCTCCAAATTCTTGAGCCAGGCTCTACCCATGATGCTCTTCTCAGAGATCATCTCAGATCTTGTTTGCCAATTTGCAGACCAGACGTGTTAATTTCCTTCTTTTGAGCCATGGCCTATTTTGTGAGCATTGTCTCAATTATAGACTTCCATTCTTTGAAAAATCCAATTTTTTCTAATCCTTTTATAGCTTTATGTATTATCTTCCCGCTCTTCTCTTACTTACTGAAGCTTTATTCTTCTTTCTTCTTTACTCCTACCATTGGTTGACTGTCAAGTACCATCATTGGTACCCCTTCCTCTTCTTTATTTACCTTTTAAGGTATTCTTAGATACCATCGTTGGTATTTCTCAAACTATCCAACAAAAAAAAAAAAAATTTTTGTATTTCTATTCCTCTCACTCTGTTCTGTTGCGTGATGGGGTGACAGTTTCTGTCTGTTATTATGGCTAAACAGCAACAACAGGAAACAACTTCTCCTACTAAATCCTTTAAAGGCACATCCAGGTTTAAGAGGTGTAAAAAATATGAGGGCAAAATGCCTAACTCACACTGCCATACTCTGTGTTTACTGTCTTGGTAAGAGTTCCCTATTAGTAAGTCGAACGCTTACCTTATCGAAACCCTAAACGTCGACCCGTCCTTATCGAAACGCAAAATCATCGAACATCCAGAAGAGTGAAACTGGAAACGTCAACTTGTCATGGTTGGCCTTCTGTGGTATAGCTCCATAAGGTAAGTGTGCGATAGTTACGAACCTTAGGGTTAGAGTGTGGGTTAAGGTAAGTGCATGGATGGTAATGTATGTTAGATTTAGTGTAAAGTTTTGTTAAGTGTATGTGTGTTAATTATTTAGTTTGTTTGGGTTTAGCTTTTTAAGGTAAGTGTGTGATAGTTACGGACCTCAAGGTTAGGGTGCGGGTTAAGTTAAGTGCATACTTGGTGGTATATGTAAGATTTAGTGTAGGGTTAGAAGCAGGGTTTAGTTTAGGGTTAGATGTAGGGATTTGGTTAGTGTATGTATGTGGTTTATTTAGTTTGTTTGTGTAGGTAGTATGTAGCGGGCGGTGGCGTGGGACAAGTATGATAGTTCGATGTTTTGAATTTCTCAGTTTAGGTCGTTCGCTGTTTTTGCGGTTCGATGAGGACAGGTCGACGTTTGGGATTTGATAAAATAAGCGTTTGTGTTTCTGATATATACCCCTTGGTAAGATCCATCTCCAAGAAAACTGTTGCATTTGTCACATGTTTTCAACCCGAACTTTAACTGAAAGGAAAAATAAGTTAATTTTGAAAAGACTCCTTAAATCTGGATTTGATGTGGCCATTTCTGAGTCCAGGAACGAAGCAAGCACTTGCTCCTCATCATCATCACCTGCTTCTAAATAAAGGCCTTCCTCTGTTCCAAGGTCCACAAAACCATCACGAAAAATGGCTAAACTTACCTCGGTACCAAAGAGTTCATTGGCAGCAAAGAGTTTATCTGGAACTAATTCTAAACTGGCTTTGAAGCAGACAGCCACTTCTTCCGCATCTACTGATGCATCGGTACCGAAGCAATTAGGGCTGCCTGTGCTCCCAAGAACATCCTATTCTCCATCTATAGACCCTTCTAAAGACAGTCCCTTTGTGGAAGTGAGACCCCCCCCCTAAATCTCCTTCCAGTGCATTTGTTCAATCTGCTAAGAGTCTCTTAGAGGCAGATATTATGAGACTGGTGGATCAGCTGCTGGTGACAAGGGGATTGTCCTCTGTTCCGAGCCACACTGGCATCAGAACCAGTCATCCTGTGACACCCCCATATCCTTCTCCCCCAACTCTGCTGAGTCTTTGGAGCCCTAGATTCTGACACTCCCAGCTTCGACTGTCTCAGTTCTGGTAGCTTCTTCATCTCCAGTTCCTAGAACTGCCTTGAGTTCCTTTGAGTTTTCGACACCGGAGATCTCCTGGGGTCGAGACTCTCTGGTCGGGTCCGAGACGCATGGCACCTTTTCGGCTTTTCCTGAGCCATCCATGTCTCCCGGTGCCTCGGCCTTTGTAAAGTCGATCCAGACTTCTGTTCTGGGGGCTGCCTCCTCATTGTGAAGTCAGACCCTAGTTCCGAAGGGAGTCTATTTCGGTTCCGGGATCCCATCCCTCTATGGGGGAGCCAGCCTTCTGGATTATGGAGAAGGCCTTGTCTATTGGAGACTCACAGTCCTTGCCATCCCTGTTGGGACAGATTTCTGTACCTCCTCAATGTGAACTACCATCAGTCTCATGCTCAGGAGAGAGGGCACAAAAGCCTCAGGTAACACCTGCTTTAGTAGTCTCCTCTTCGGATACTTCCCCAGATGATCCCCCAGAGGATGTCTCTGCAAAAAGAAAGTGCAAGAGGAAGCACTTAGACTCTCCAGAAGAGTCTTTCACTGAAGATACTGATTTTGACTCCCCGATGATATTTCCATTGGGGACATCCTAGAAATTCTGAAAGAGAGGGGTGGCTGGTCCTCCTCCCAACCTTCCTCAGAAAAATCTGTATACATGGAGGCTTTTCATGCCCAATCCTTTACTTCTTGGATTTCTCCATCTGCTGATGATCTCATTAAACTGATTGCTCAGTGGGCATGGAAAATGCCCGATGCCAAAGAGCTAATTGCCAAGAGACTGGATCAAATATCAGCCCCTAAGGAGGAACCGCATTGGGCCAAAGGAATTCCCATTGATGTCATGGTGGTAGTGGCAGCCACCAGAAAGGAACTTGCCTAACAAGGAGTCTAGGACTTTGGATAGATTTGGCAAGCATGTTTATGCCGCAACTACCTTCGCTCTGAGGTCTTTGAATTATATGGCGCACTTTACAGGACTACAGTGGGATCTGATCAAGGAACTCTTGGATATCTTTGAAGGAGCAGTGGCTGAAGGGGTACGGGATAAAGTTACTTCTCAGCTCGCAACCCTAGAAGCAATTTCTAACTCACTGAGGATTGTTGCCCATGCAGCTGAAGGGATGACTAGGGCAGCGGGTTCAGGCATAGCCATCAGATGGCATTCCTGGATGTGCTTGTGCAACTTTGCGAAGCCATTTAAAGCATCATTCGTCAATGCTCCGTTTGACAGATCTTCCTTTTTTGATCCCAAGGTAAAATACACCCTAGCCAGATGTGAAAAGGATGGTAAGACCCTTTCTGCCATTGGTATACATCTCTCCACTCCTCAGAGGCCGTACTGTAGGAACCAGAGGAGTGGGAGACTATGGTTTAAAAAATCCAAAGGGCCTTTCCAGGATTCATGAGTCAAAGACTTCTCCTGGGACAGGGGGGGAAACAATGGAAGATGCCGTCCTAGAGGCAGAAATGGACCGCAAAATCAGGGATCCAGAGAGACCATCTCTGGTGCTTCCTACCACCCCTGAATAGGGGCCCAATTGCCCACCTCTGGAAGCAGACAGGGGATGGCTTTCTCTGCACCAATCCGCATGGCAAATGTTAACTACCGACAAATGGGTGCAGGGAATTATATCCAGAGGTTACAAAATTCCTCTATCACAACCCCCAAAACCCCAGAAAAAACTCTCGGACATGCCACCTAGTCTCAGGGAAGCAGCAGTTCCAGAAATTCAAAGACTGCTAAGCAAAAGAGTCATCCAGAAAGTCCCACCATACCAGAAAGGATCTAGATGTTACTCGAGATTATTTTTAGTGCCCAAGAAAACAGGGGACTGGAGACCCATCTTGGATCTTGACCAATTCAACAAGGCAGTTCAACAAACCAAATTCTGGATGGTCACATTTCAGTCAATACTTCCATTCTTGGAAAAAGATGAGTGGATGTGCTCTATCGACCTCCAAGATGGTTATTACCACATAAAAATGGAAAAGAGCTCCAGGAGGTTTTTGCGCTTATGGCTAGGAGCCAGTCATTTCTATTTCGGAGCGCTGCCTTTTGGACTCACCACAGCCCCCAGGGTGTTCACCAAATGCATGGCAGTGATAGCAGCTCATCTAAGACTGCAAGAATTTTGAGTATTTTTATACCTCGACGACTGGCTCCTCAACACTGCCACCAGGCATCAGTTAGAATGGGCAAGAGATTACACCATGTATCTCTGTACATCTGTAGGAATAACTATAAATTTCAAAAAGTCCACACTTCAACCCGCTCAACAGCTGGATTTCATTGGAGCTCACTTAGATACTGTCTCAGGAATTGCACCTCTCCCTCCAGAAAGGCTACAGTGTATAAGATCCCAGGTCAGTCAATTACTATACAACAGCAAGGTCCCAGCAAAATTAGTTCTTCAAACATTAGGCTTCATGGCAGCAGTAGTCACTCTAGTTCCCCTGGGGAGATACCACATGCAGATATTGCAATGACTACTAGCACCCCAATAGTCTTGCATGCACCAACCAAAGTCTCGGCCAATTCTGATTACCAGTCTCTGCAAATGCGACTTGTTGTGGTGGCTACCCTCCATCCACATTCTCTTGGATCATCCTTTCATTCTTCCCAGCCCCAAGACATAGTGACTACGGATGCTTCCCAGACAGGGTGGGGGGGGGCATTATCTGGGAGGGACATTCCCAGGCACATGGTCCCAACTGGAGACCAACTTGCACATCAGTATACTAGAGACGAGGGCAGTGCTGTTAGCATTGCAAGCATTCCAAGATGTCCTCCCTTTAGGAACAGTAGTGATTCAGATGGGCAACATATCAGTAGTACATAAACAAGGGGGAATCAAATCTTGCCCACTGTGTCGAGAAGCACTCAGAGTTTGGCAATGGGCAATTTCTTCCAACTGCTTTCTCGCAGCAATGCACATTCCGGGGGAACTCCAACGTGATAGCGGACAGATTTAGTCGAACTTTTCTCTTGCCTCACGAGTGGTCTCTCAGTCCAGCAGTGGCGAACAACATTTTTCACCACTGGCGCCAACCTTGCTGTGATCTCTTTGCATCTCCTCTAAACAGCAAGTGCAGAAGTTACTTTTTCATAATCCCCCTTCAGGGGGAGTCACCCAGAGACACTGTTCTCCACAACTGGCCTCCCAGTATGTTCTTTGCCTTTCCCCCAATTCCTCTCATTTCATAGTTCCTGAAGAAAGCCAAAAGGATGGAAAATTCAATAATCCTCATTGCCACCTTCTGGCCTTGACAAGTTTGGTTTCCCTTCCTGTGGCCTCATTTAATTCAAAAACCATGGATTATGGACCCAGCTCAAGGTCTCCCGTCTCACCCGGAGGGCATGGTGCATCCAAATCTCCAAAACCTCAAGCTCACTGCATGGCTTCTCCAGTTCCCGTGATTGCCAGGCATCCTTCTCTTTCTTCACCTGTCCGACAAATTATTTTTGCTCATCACAAGTCATTTAGAAGGAAATTATACCAAAGTAAATGGGAGAAATTTGCTAGATGGACTCTGGATAATGCAATAGACCCTTATTCCAGTCCTATCTACAAAGTGTAGATTTTCTGGCTTCACTTTACCAGTCTGGTTCCTCTGCATCAACAATTAAAATGCACCTAGAGGCAATTTCAAACTTTCATATAGGGCTTGGATGTTCTCTCTCTAATGTCACACAAACGGTGTAAAGCATTCCTAATGGTCTCCTAATGCTAAGGCATCCATTCAAAGAACCTCTTCCCCCTTGGCATCTAACTGTAGTTCTTGAGGCCCTGACTATGAGCCCCTTTGAACCATCAGAAACTTGTGACTTAAAACATATGTCTTGGAAAACCTTATTTTTGGTGGCTATCACTTCTGCCAGAAGAGTCTAGGAACTTCAGGCCCTATTGTGCAAACCCCCATACTTAATTTTTCATAAGGATAGAGTTGCGCTTTGAACTAATCCATCCTTTCTGCCCAAGGTTGCCTACGAGACTAATATTAATCAGACTACAATTATCAGTCTTTTTCCCAACTTTTTCAAACAAGGGAGAATATGCTTTCCACTTGCTTGATGTGCACAGACCACTACATTTTTATCTTCACAGGACTAAAAATTTTAGAAAATCAAACCAACTTTTTGAGGCATTTTCTTCACTCCATCTAGGTAATCCAGTTTCTGAAGTTACCTTGGACAAATGGCTTAGAGACTGCATCACATTCATTTATCATTCTAAAGGTCTCTAGCTCCCAAAAACAGTTCAAGCCCATTCTCCAAGAGCAGTAGCTATGTCTGCGGTCTTTCATGCCAGAGCTTCTTTTGATGACATTTGTGCAGCAGCCACTTGGTCTTCTCATCATGCCTTTACCACTCATTACAAATTGGATCAGGTCTCAAAGGGACAAGCATCCTTTGGCTCTATGGTGCTTAGGAATATTCTTCCATGATACCTCCCGAGGCTAAAGTAGCTGGGGCTCTGTCCCACTGTCAAGGATTGGGTGTAGACTGACATCATCAGAAAAAGAAGTTATGTCTTACCATAATGTTCCATCTGTATTATCTATCTTCACCAATCCTTGACATCCTCACCCTCCTTCCCCCATCCTCAGACTCTTAGTAGACTGAATTTAGTGTTTAGCTAGTTTCCTTTTAAGGACTCATTTGGCCTCTGTTAATCTGACTATCATGTAACCATGACCTTTCACATCTGACTGCCACTTCTTGGCAAACTTGATCTGAGGTAACCTCTGAGAGGAGCATCATGGGTAGAGCCTGGCTTGAGAGTTTGGAGAGCGCGACTTGAAGTAAACGGCTGACTCGGTTCTGAGGTTTGGAACCAAACCCACCATCAAGGATTGGTGAAGATCGACAGCACAGATGGAATGTTATGGTAAGATAACTTCTTTATCTAAAAAATGCTTTTTATCACATTCCAGTGGGCACTGGCATCATCAAGTGTCTGATTCTGTGTGTCTGTGTCACATTATCAGTTCTCTGCATTACTCCTTGTGTTATCTACAGCTTCCAGGGTGTTTACAGAGTGGCTAGTGCCAGTCATAGTTCATTATAGACTGCATGACTTTCTGATATTTTCTTATTTAGGCAACTTATCTTTGCAGAGTCTTTTTCTAGATTTCTGTAGTCTTCAGAATGGGTTTAATTTCTTCTGATTTATTTGGGGTTCCAGATATCTTTTCAGAAATCCTTCTTGATTCCTTCACCCAAGATTGTCTTTCTGGGTTGCCTTCCAGGAACCTCTTGGCAAAATGATTTTTGACACTGAAGAAATTTATTTTTATCTGGAAACTTTCCTGATCATTTCCTGTCAAGTCTCAAACTTTTGCAGTAGAATTTCTCAGGATCCTAGGGTTTGTGGTTTCTATGATTCTCATAATACCTTTCACAAGGTTACATGTGAGAAAAATTCTGTGGTTTCTAAAAAAATACATGAATGCTTTTGCATCAGCTAGAATTTAAGATTCTAGTTTTGGGCTGTGTCAAAAATGAACTGGACTGGTGGAGATATCAGGAGCACATCCAGCTATACTCGTTAATTCTCACATGTCATGCTAGTCTGTAATCACAGATGCTTCAGATTTTGCTTTGGGGCAGTTTCTATGGGGGAAAGTGCAAGGCCTAAAGAAGTCTTCAGACAGACCAAAGCACATAATATCAAAGAGATGGCTGTGACTCATGTCTTGAATTCTGTCATTACCTGGGGTTCTTCTGGACCTTTAGAGGTAATTACAGACAACACTGCTGCTGTGTGTTACATTAACAAACAGGGGGACACCAGGTCTTATCCTGTGTGCACACTGGCTATGATGGCTTGGGAGATAGCAATACATCATTCCTTAACATTGTAAGCATTCTGTCAGAGCAAACTGTAGTGGCAGACAAGCTGAGCAGAATGCAGACAGACCCTCCCAAATGGAAATTGAATGAGGGGAGGGCTGCAGGAATTGATCCAGTTGTGGGGAACACCTCAAATAGATCTGTTTACCTTCTTTCAAAATAGATAACTGAACAAATTCTGCACAATAACTCCATGCAAACAATCCTGGAAAACAGATGCATTTTCTTTTCCTTGTCAGGAATGGCCCTTTATGCCTTTCCATCCTTCCCATTGATATATACAGGGTAATTCTAAAGATTTAGAATGACTCACCAAAATAATTGTGGTGTCTCCCTTCTGGCCTAGGCAACATTGGTTCACTTGCCACAAGCTTCCTCACAGACTGGACCTACTCACACAAGACAAGGGGAGTTTGATGCAAGTGACTGCCTGGGTTATTCAATTTTGATACCATTTAGGCACCTCTTTTATGAGGATGTACAACAGGTACTTAGTACGACAAGAAAAGCTACAACTAGGAAATCTTATATTGCAAGTGTAAAAGATTTTCTGCTTTGTGCCTAGCCAGTAACCAGGGTTCTATGAGGGATTATGTGCCACAGGTGCTGAAATGTTTGTGTGATTTCCTATCCTCTGACCTCTTATTCCTCTGTCAAGGTATGTCTTGTGGCCATTTCAGCATACCTGCCCATGGATCCTCCTCTTTCATTTCTGTTTTTAGTAAAATAATTTCTGAACAGAGTTTTACACCTGAGAACTCCAAAATAAGTTGCTGCTTCTTGGGATATGTTTGTGCAGGATAAGTTATCTGTGTCTCCACTGAACCTTCCGCATCAGGCAAATTTAATGTTCATTACATGAAAATCTGTACTTTCCATTGCTCTAACATTTACAAGAATATGTTCATTACAAGCTCTCATAGTGGGTGAGCCCTATCTGATTTTTGACAGGGACAGAGTCTCATTAAGATCAAATCCCTCTTTCATGCCCAAACTGGTTTCAGTGTTTGCTTTGAGTCAGGTCATCTATGTCCCAATGTTCTTTCCAGTTCGATCCTAAGAACTGGGAAGAAAAGATTCTACATACTTTGGATGTGCATAGGCAGGTCAGGTTTTATCTTCACAGACGTAAGCCCTTTAAAAAAGTGAATTAACCGTTTATTTCTTATGATGGGACAAAGAAAGGAACTTGTGTCAAAACATAGTATTTCTAGATGGCTGTCCTCAGCTATTGCCTTCTGTTATACCACCACGATAATTGACAAAAACCACAGCTCCTGGTCATTGAACCCACAGGGTTAATGTTAAAGATAAAGGACTGAAGCCCTACGTGTTGAGCCAATTTATTCATGTCATGTAGTTTTCCCTTACACAGATTTATCTGGTAATAGTGGTGTGTATACTTTGATAATTGACGAAGTATCCCTAAGAGGCATAGGTATTGTAAAGTACATAACAAAGGGAAAGGAATATCTCTCTCTTCTCCTCCCTCTCTTTCTATCTGGCCTTTAATCAGCACTTAGCCAGGATTGTAACAAAATCATTCTATGTCGCTAAACACATAAGCAAGAGTATGGTATCCAGGTCAAAGGAAATTATAGTACCACCCTACTCGGCCCAGATGCAATATTGACTACAGTGCTCCCTTTGGTATGTATCTAAGCAGGCAGTTGAAACAGATGGAACACCCTCAAGGGTCCCTCACAAGGAGAATCCACTGTATGAATGCCCTGTCCTACACAGATCGCCATAAGGCCCTATCTCTGTACTTTGCCTCCTTAGTAATCTGTAGGAGACTATCTATGCCTAGCATATAAGGCATCTTCAGTTCCTGCTCTAATGGATCTGTTGCACATCCACAAAACAAAGAACACCAGAAACACTAAAAAACAAAGAACCTGACCTTTGTCTGCGACATAAATAAAACATACTGGAGAGACCAATATGTGTCTCAGAGGATCCTTGGGCTACGGAATAAGCTCCCTATTTACATGAAGCAGAATTCACCCTGACCCTTTTCAGAATAAACCTTGATCATTGGATGAGAAATTGCAAATTCACATCTGGTCTGGCCTCCTTGTCTGTGATAGACAGACGTCAGCAGTAAGTACATTAATCCCCAATTAACATACCCCCATATAAACCTTAGCTATCTCTTTACTAACATACACCACCACATACACATCCAAGAAACTCTGGGACAAAACTGGGTTGGATTGCACTGCTAGGCTTGTAAAAACCTTGATGGTTGTAAACCTAGTATAAACCTATGAATCTAAGAATAAAAAATATGTACATAATTAATGTGTGTGTGTGTGTGTGTGTGTGTGTGTGTGTGTGTGTGTGTGTGTGTGTGTGTGTGTGTGTGTGTGTGTGTGTGAGCGCTTATGTGTATGTATAATTGTATATATTTAGCTATTTTATGTGCGTTTATATGATGTCATTTATGGGTAGATATATATTCTTCTCGCAGTACTCAGGATGTCTGCAGAATGCTGAATCATTTGCAGCCTACACGTGGAGCATACAGACAAAGTAGTGGTTTTCTCTTCTTGAGGATACACTGCAAGAAAGTACATTGGGATGCTTACTTGAATGACAACCTTAGCTGCATTTCCATACACAGATGTATTACACTGAGTCAATGTATCAGCCTAATTCATGTACACAGACCCCTGCATAGCACCAGTTATTCTAAAGAGCAGCACATGCACAATTTACCTTTTAATTGCAGGTGGAAAGCGCATATACTACTAAGAAAGTGTCAAAAGAGTTACAGAATTTCTCACTCGCTAAGCTAATACTTAGGGTGAGAAGGTGTTAAGGTGTGGAACATGTCACATATGTAGGAATCCAGCAGGGTCCTGCAGATCTTCATAGTCTTGTCGCATAGTAACTGCGGTGCCCCGCAGTGAAGATCATTATATATGTGATAGACATGCACACCTGTCCAGTAAATCTTGTCCATCTTAGAAGCACTTTTGTGATGGTGTTCCGTACATTGATTATTACAAAGGTCTGCTGCCAAGCTTGCATCCTGCCGTCATGTGTAGTATACACATGAAGAAGCTGTAGAGTCCCCTGATCTGTGCATTTGGGGGCACGGATGCAGCTCAGTCCCTTCTCTGTTGACATTCTCACAAGTAAGTGATGAAAAAATTCTAAAATGACAGCTCCTCACTGAGGTGTTACTCATTTCCCAGATAGAAGTGGAATGAAATAAAACACTCCACAACTTTTTAAATGTGACACAGTCGAAGGAATGGCAGTGTTTATGCTGACACTTCACTGATATACTGTGTAGCTTGACTTACATTGTCAATTTCCCCTAATATAAACCACTGGTGCGTGCTGATGCACTTCAGAAATGTACTGTGCTAATGAAGAGATGACTTAAGCCATCTGCTAGCATTATTCCTTCCTAGGCTTTCTTTAGAAATAGTTCACTTTCCAGAGGTATATCTCTTGGCAGTCCTAAAGTACTTGCTAGTGTATTGCACATATTCATAATGCTCATTAAATTTATTCAGATTGCTTCAGAATCGGACAGAATCTGCTTCTTAAAGTTAAAGCATTATGTATAACAGTTAAGTGATACTACGTAGCTAGGTTGAGGTGAAGGGGGCAGCTGCCTCACATGCAGTGTTAAGGGGTGTAGTTGGCAGATACCAATCAGTCTTTAGAGCATTAGTGACATTCCGAATGCCATTATTACATTTGTGGTCAGGACTAAAGCACTTACTGTGTGGTTTAAATTGTAGGATGCTGCTGCTTATAAATGCAGAATGCTGTTTGCTACAGTTTCAAAGAAAAGAAAGAGCTCCTCAACTTGAAGTTAAAGGAGGGACCAAATTGGAGAATGGCACAGGGTGCCAAAATTCCTAGCAGTGGCTCTGTATTTATGTTTCCTTCTTGGGTAGTGTTGGAAAGTCAATTGCAAAGGCTGTGTACTGCAATATACTGCTATTCTTTGTCTGTTTATATATCATGATGGCATGAAGGCTTAGTACAAGTTGCAGACATCTGCAATATGTCCACATTTTCTAAAGTAGTGTTCTGCCACTATACATTAACACATATTTTGTTATTTCAGTTATGTAAACATGTTGACCATTTTATTGTGCGTGCATATGTTTTTGCTTATATATTGCATGTGTATTATTTGCAAATTATTTCATTGTTGCTGATAACAGTTTTATTACTGTTATAGATATCAGGCTTGTATACCTTCCTCAGAAGATGTATATGAAGCATAGTGGTGCAGCTAATGCAGTGGATTACTTGACAGACATTGATTGTGTGATTTTCACAGTCTACAATATGAACCCCACATCTGCAGCTTGTATGCTGATGTGTTACATCCATCCACATGGATGGCTGTCTGATTTTACAAGCTTGTCATTGCGTGTGCATATTTATCCTGTTGTAATCATATATTGCAGGTCTTTTACTTGCTATGTCTTTCCTTGCTGTATAACATGGTAGTGATCGTCTGAGCTGATAACCCTACTACTTGCATAGGTAAATGGTGTGTGACCATTCCTCAAAAAATATATCTGCGGCAGCAGAGTAAACCTGCGGTGACAGTTTAGTTGAAGTGCTTAGAGGTTGTTGGATGCCACAGCATGATGTATTAAAACCCATATTTGCTGCATGTATGATGGTTTGTTACTCATGTACAGCTATGTGCTTATACATGAGTCTCATTCTTTGAGTAGTGTTTATCATGCCATGTGTGTTTTAGAGCCTCTACATGGCATCCATATTGCTACAGTGACGGAGTCCTCTCTAAGTACAACATGCAGTGGATGTAACCATGATGTGGCATTACAAAGCATATACTGTGCCTTCATATTTGATATCCTACAAATAACTGGTTTAAAGTAGCACAAATAGTTTTCATACTCTTGACATGCACACATTTATGTGTTCTAGATGAGTCCATCATGCTCCGGGAAGGAGAACTCCTTCAATGAAATAATTATCACTGCCCTGCAAGAGCATGACAGACATTTGATGGAAAGAACAGATGACATGGTCTGGAGGGACAAGGTTTGAAATGATATTGCAGGCATGGTCAATGCTTTGGGCAGCCATAACAGTTCTCTGAAGGAATGTTGATATTATAGGTTCATAGGTGGTTACTGAGCTGTTGACCCGAAGGTCTTTATAAGCCCAGCCGTGTGTACCCAATATAAGACTAGAGAAACCCAATATAAAGAATCTTGCCTAAGCTCAAGATTTTAGTTAGCACCAACTGTCCATATCTAGGAGGGTCATGGGTGAAATTTCCGACAGGGATTTATGGTTTCCCATCCAGTCATCCAGACTACACTTAAACAGGGTCATAGAGGGGCTTTATTTGATGTGAATTGGTAGCCTATTCCAGAGGAGTGGCAGTCTCTGAGTGACATGTCTGTCTCCCCAACAGGTCCTACTTATATCTCAGGCCAGGTTAAGGTCCCTGGAGTGGGTGACCCTTGTCCCATTTGACTTGCAGATGTCCAGCATTTCCATTAAGTTTGGCTCTGAGATTGCTCTGTAGGCCAGGCACAAGTCTCCTCTAAGCAGTCTGTATGCTACTGAGTAAAGTGACAGTGACTTTAGTCTGTCAGTGTATGACATGTACTGGAGACCCTGAATTTTCTTAGTTAGAAATCTATTAGGTCTCTCAACTTGCTGCAGGTGCCTGGTAAGGTACATGACCAAAGGGAGCATTGTACACAATTATTGGCCTGATGAGAATGAAGTACAGTGGTGATATAACCTCTTTCACTCTTGAGGCAGTGCCTTTGCTAATGAGGTGTGCAATGTAGAATGCCTTCCTTACCACAGTAGACACATTGTGGTCAAAGTTTAGGCTACCGTCTTTGGTGAAAATTTATTGGCTTTAGATATACTCTTACTAAGAAAACCTTCAGCTGTACTCTTTTGGAGCTGATCATTTTTTTTAGGCTGTAAAGTTTTCTTCCATTTATCAAGCATTTTTTATTTTTGATTTTCCCTGTAACTAGTGATGTATGTCTTCTGAAATAACATTCACTATGCCTCTTGTTTCACAATGGCCACCTCACATGTAATCATTCTTTTAGCTGACTTTCATGCATTTCCAGATGCTCTAAGCCAAAAGTTTGTGTATGTGTATGTATATGTTGTTGTTTGTCTTTCGGCTTTTCCCAGTTAGGGGTTGCCACAGTGGAACTCCGGTCTGCTAATGATTGGCAGTTGGTTTTTATGGTGCCGAGTTGCCAGCCCGACGCCCAACCTTCAACGAAGGCACACCCATTCAACGCATGTCTTTCGAACGCCCACTCGACCGCAGGGAGGACATGCAGACTCCACACAGAAGGCACTCCCAACCCAAGCCGAGAATGGAACGGGAGAGCCTCTTGCTGTGAGGCAACAACACTACCGCTGCACCACCGCAGATGTCTGTGTGTGTATGTATATATATATATAATATATATATATATATATATATATATATATATATATATATATGTGTGTGTGTGTGTGTGTGTGTGTGTATATATATATATATATATATATATATATATATATATTTTTTTTTTTTTCTTGTAAGGTTAGCACGTCCGATTTACTCACAAGGCATGTGTTGTTAACTTGTCAGCCATTTAAGTGTAGACTCACCTTTGATTAGACCTAGTGAAGTGATGTTATCAAGGGGCTCACACAAAATGCTCTTATACATGCTTTTTCTCACCTCACTATCAATTTAGTTATTTATTTAACATTTGTTTATTCATTTAACATTTGTTGACTGGAAAAGTCTGATTTGGAGTGAACCAATCTGCAATGGAGGCCCGGGGAGAAATGCTCCAGACAAATGTCTTTGTAATGTGGGAGAAAACCCACACGAACACAGGGAGGACATGCAGACTGTGCACAGAAGGCACCCCAGCCAATAATTGAACCAGAGAGCCTCTTGCTGTGAGGCAACAATGCAAACCACAACTGCTACACCACTGTGCAGTATCACACTTGTTATTCTTACTAAAAACAGTGAAGTGGATCGTGGGCTCTTTGTTTTTATTTTAAATAAGTGACCAAAATGCATGTAGCTCAGCTACTTGAGAAAGCTTTATGACAAAGAAAATTCAGGACAGGATGAGCCATTTCTCTGCTTGTTTACTTAATATGTGCCTGATACAGGGCATTGTCTGCAAATGTGCAGGTGCAGGACTACTTCAAGCTAGAAATGGTCATATAACTGAGGTAAGTGGAACCAGTAAGGGAGCGGCAGTGGTCAAACTCCAACATACTTGAAACATTTTCACAAAATACTGATATTTTTATATATATATATATATATATATATTTTTTTTAAAGAAAATGCATGGGATAGCTGGCGTTTAAGAGGAAGTATATTTAACTCCACGGCAACTGGCCTGGAAATAAATGGCTTAGGAAAAGGAAGGGTTGTGGTTATGTAACTACAAAATTCTTTTTCAGAAGTGGCTTTTCTCTTAGTTATTTTACACTTGTCAGAAACAGTTTTATTACCAGGCTATGTGTGTATTGTGTGTGTGTGTGGGGGGGTCATTTTCACAATTAACACAGTGGAGTCCATCCTATATTAACTTCTAAACTCCAATACAGTTAACAGGAGGCCCTCAGTACGGAGCAGGTTCAAAAGTCGAGTGATAACGTACTGCTGACTGCAGTGCCCTGAGTATGTGTTAGTGAGTTCTGCACAGTTACACCCGATGTAAGATCCGATGTAAGATCTGATTGAGCCGAGGTGGGCCTGCAGCTATAAAAATTTTAAATAAAGAAAAAAAATTGTGATTTCAAGGGGCCACTCTGGAATTTGTGGCACTCCATTATTTTAGCTTCATAACTGGAAAATTCCACGGAATTCGATATGGTTGAGCGGTATCATGTAGGTACATGTTGCATTATGATGTACACTGGAGTGGCATAACTGGCAGGTAGTTATTTGATGAACATTCTTTTATTTGGTTCATATGTGTGTCACACACTAACATTTGTTACATGGTTATGTCTTTTGTAGCTTTACACACCAATAAAAGTTGTGTCTCCAGTGATGCCAGGTACATGTTCCTCTGTATATTACATCAGTAGAGCTTTGTTTTGTATTACCTCCATGCAGATATATGCTATGTCACAAAAGCATCACACATTGTCAGACCATAAGCTTGACAACCAAGTATATAAAACTTCAAGTAGCTGTGGACTGCTGGGTTGTGTTGTGTGTAATGTATTTTACCATACATCTTTTTATGTGAACATCTGTAACGTGTGATTGCAGGATATTCACTGCCTACTCTCCACTTATACTGACACAAGATGTGATGTGGTATATAGAGGCAGCACAGTCAGTATCACACAGGACACTGCACCTGGGTTTTCTTTTTTAGCCATTATGGCAACAGCTATCTATCCCAAGATATTTCTGCCAAAAGAGGGACAGTGAACCCGGGAATATGTGCTAGTAGTGCAGCATCAGCTGCTGATCTAGAAGACCAGCTTGGGCAACTGTCCCCACAGAGTTCTGACAGTGGAGGTGAAACAGCTCCACCATGGACTTGTGCCCGTAGGACAGCACATTTCCAAGTGGTGCTAGTGCATGGATGTGTGTCTGTATGTGTACATCTGCTGTTACAGGCACATGATCAGTCACAGTAATGTGTTAAGCACAGAACTGCATGCATTTGCTAATGCAATTGACTGTGGAACTCAAAGTCTAAACCAACTGTATTTGAGGTATTGAATATTATAAAAGAGATGAAAGAACTGGAAGAAGGTGTGAAGGCTGCCAGCCTAGCTAGATAGAGTTTTGTAAATAATTCTATGTCATTGTAAATATTAATGTAATCCACAGGCTTGCTTTACAAATGTAAAGAGAACTACATGTTATGATTAAACTATAGGTTGTACTGAGCATAAATGTAACCACAGTGCACTCTGCTGGAAAAAAGCTGTTAAATCAAGCATTGTATGACTGATCTCAAGCTTGTAGACAGGATGTCTGGGCCAGGAAATTATTTCTATTGTTTTGATTTAACAGAGAATTACTAAGGTTTTACATGTATAATGTCTTTTATTGCTGTGGCTTCCTGGACAGGTACAGCTTACTAAGAAATGTAAGAATGCATGGGAAACTAAATCAGAACTGTTAAGAATGATGTAATCTAAAGTGATAAACACAAAAGCCAGAACTAGTAGCTGGATTGAACCCACTCAAAGTAATGCAGGCTGCTAATCACCACACAGTAGTAGAATGCAGAATCCACTGTATTCATTTCAGAACATAAAAATCCAAGGATGAGAGCTTTCGTCCAGAAAGATCTAGACTTCATCAGACAATTTACCCCACATAGTTACTTCCTTCTTATACAGTTCAAATAGGAAGTTCCACCCAGTTAGAAACTAATCAATTATATAATTAAAAGCACAATATTTACAGTCACTGAATTTAAAAAGCAGACAAAATATACAAACTGAAAAAGTTCATGGAACACACCACCCTACAAAACACATTATATATAAGCACTGCTTCATAAAATGACAATGTACAATACATATTTAAATATGTTGAATGTGTTAAAACAATAAATATGTGTAATTAAATACTAAAAACTAGATATAGTAGAAAATGTTAAGAAAAATAAATACACTTTAACATAATAAATGCCGAACATGCAAATTATTTAAAATGCATAATGTAGACATTTTTTTTTTCCTTCCAATGCCTTTAGTTTTAAAATTGGGCTAATGGAAATATGCTAATTCAGGCCTGGCCAGTTCTCAGCATTCAGACGTAATTGCCAGTATAATTCTCTTTTCTCGAGTAATAATGACCATGCACCACCCCTCATGTTGGTACTGATATTGTCTATAATAATAAATTAGAACTTATGGTCATTGTACTCCAAAACATGTTTGCCAAGAGAATTAGTTTATTTTTTATTCTTTATGTCATATAGGTGTTCGTATATGCGATTTTTTCACTTTCTATCAGTCTTGCCTATGTAAAAGCAAGTACAGGTGGTACACATGGCACAGTAATCACTTTCTCAGAGTTACAATTGTATTTCTGATTGATTCTGATTTCGATATTGATGTCAAAAAAATTGCCTTCTTTAATGTAACTGCAATAATTACATCTGCCACATTTATTCATAGAAAAAAAAAAGAAACTAATTATCTTAGCAAACATGTTTTGGACTATAGTCACCATAAGTTCCAATTATTTATTATAGACAATATCAGTACCAACATGAGGGGTGGTGCATGGTCACTATTACTTGAGAAAAGAGAATTATACTGGCAATTAAGTTTGAATGCTGGGAACTGGCCAGGCCGGAATGAGCATATTTCCATTAGCCCAATTTTAAAACTAAAGGCATTGGAAAGATAAAAAAAAAATTATCCATTATGCATTTTAACATTTTAAATAATTTGCATGTTCAGTATTTATTATGTTAAAGTGTATTTGTTTTTCTTAACATTTTCTACTATATCTAGTTTTTAGTATTTAATTACACATATTTATTGCTTTAACACATTCAACATATTTAAATATTTATTGTACATTGTCATTTTATGAAGCAGTGCTTGTATATAGTGTGTTTTTTAAGGTAGTGTGTTCCATGAACTTTTTCAGTTTGTATATTTTGTCTGCTTTTTAAATTCATTGACTGTAAATGTTGTGCTTTTAATGATATAATTGATTAGTTTATAACTGGGTGGAATTTCCTGTTTGAACTGTATAAGAAGGAAGTAACTATGGGGTAAAATTGTCTGATGAAGTCTAGATCTTTCTGGATGAAAGCGCTCATCCTTGGATTTTTATGTTCTGAAGTGAATAAAGTGGCTTCTGCATTCTACAACTGCATGGTGATTTGCAGCCTGCATTACTTTGAGTGGGTTCAGTCCAGCTACTACTTCTGCTTTTGTGTTTATCTGCTTCAGTTTGTGCTTTGTAATCTAAAATGACTCAGCAGTACTGTGTTATCAAAGACAAATTGCCAACAGTAGGTTGTCTTGAGACAACAAGGATACCAAATTACCACCATGCAGTTAACATGCAGTCAGGCTTGGAGACAAACATGTAGGTCTGGTAGCCTGGGGGAGACCCAGACAGACCACACACTTGCAGCCAGGACTGGTGAGGTGGTTACTCTGAGTAGGGAGCTATGCTGTAGCAGTCAGATTGAAAGTGAGTCACAGCTGCTTGTGGGTACTGATGGTCCCTTGACAGAGTTACTACAAGTGCAGGGGTGAGTAGTAGTACCCAGGCTGACAGTGAATCACCATTGTCAGAGAATGCCAGACTTCCTGTGAAAAGGGAGCTGGGAAGGGTTACAACGAAAGAGTTGAGACAGGCTCAGCTCTCGGACGTTACATTACAAGGCCTGAGGCAGGTAGCTAGTGAGGCACCTGCTTCTCAAGGGAAGGGGGAATCTGTATACTGGGACAAAGGGTTACTGTATAGAGAATGGACCCCTGAGGTAGGGCTAGAAGGTGAAAAAATACAGCAGGTTGGTAGTGTCTAGAGCCTACCATCTGGCACTTCTAGCCATAGCCCATAATGTTTCCTCTGCATGTCTTTTGGGCAGAAAATGTTCAAAGAGATGTATTATGCAGAACTTCTATTGGCCTGGAGTTTCCAGAGATGTAACAGGGAATTGCAGGACCTATGAGCAGTGCCAAAATATAAGCAAGGCAGGAGACCATGTGTGAGCTCTTTTGATGCCTTTGCCTGTGATTGAGGAGCCATTTCAGAGGGTAGCTATGGATATTGTGGGGCTCTGAGTACACCAAGTTACACAGGGAAAAAGTATATCCTAGTGGTAGTAGATTATGCTACAAGATACCCTGAGGCAGTGGCTTTGTCCTCCATTGAGGCAGAAAAGGTGGCAAATGCTTTGTTAGAAATTTTTAGTAGGGTAGGTTTCCCAAAAGAAATACTCACTGGCAGAGGTGCCAATTTCATATCAGACCTGCTGGCTTGTCTGTGGAAGTACTGTGGGGTGAATCACCTAAAGTCCACCCTTTACCATCCCCATACTAATGGTCTTCTTGAGAGCTTAAACTCTACACTTAAGTCCATGCTACAAGCATTTACACACCAATTTAAGAGGGATTGGGACAAATATTTGCCCCATCTATTGTTTGCTTACAGAGAGGTTCCCCGGGAATCCACAGTTTTTTCACCCTTTGAGTTGTTGTATGGGCATAGGGTGAGGGGACCTCTACATTCAATTTGTGATGAGTGGGAAGGTGAGTGTGAATCTCACAAGGAGTCTGTTGTGGCATATGTCATAAACCTCAGGACAAGGCTCAGGGAACTTATGGACTTAGCCCAGGAGACTCTGGCAGAAGCCCAACAACAGCAAAAGGTCTGGTATGACAGGAATGTTCGAGCTAGAGAGTATGCTGTAGGGCAGCAGGTAATGGTTCTCATTCCTGTCAGACACAACAAGCTGCAACTATATGTTGTACTGAGCTTCCGAAATGTAACCACAGTGCACTCTGCTGGATGAAAGCTGATAAGTCAAGCATTGTATGACTGTTTGATCTCAAGCTCAGAGACAGGATGTCTGGGCCAGGAAATTATTTCTGCTGTCTTGATTTAAGAGATAATTACTAAGGTTTTACGTGTATAATATCTTTTATTGCTGTGGCTTCCTGGCCAGGAGCAGCTTACTAAGAAATGTACATTTTGAATTTTGGTGATCCTGGGAAACTAAATCAGAACTGTTAAGAATGATGTAATCTGAAATGACTCAGCAGTACTTTGTTATAAATGTAAGACTTTTCCAGAGTGAAAAATAGAGCATTTTTGGATTTTGTCTGAAGAACATCCACTTACCAGCACTTGCTTTGCTCTGTAAGTAAGATACTTATTTAGAACTGTGATTTCTCTTAGAGTTAGATAGGAATTTACCCAGATTAGACTAGCTGTTTTCTGTTTTTGTCCGACTATTGTACAGTATTATTTTAAAGCATTTTCTAGTGATTTCTGAACTCTGTAATATCATTGTGTTGAAGTAATAAGTATTGTCTTGTGATTTTATTATTTATTATTAAATATTTTTAAACCTTTCAACTGTGGCTGTTTTGTGCGGAGATAATTTAAGCTCTAGAGTACTTGCATGTATTTAGTGATGCTGTCCAAACCACTCCCAGTAGCTTTAGCCCTGGGTCACTCTTACTATTTAGATCACAGTAATATTGCACAGTGAAACTGGTCACCCTTTGGGAAGGGCCTTATTAATAGCTGATATTAATGGTTGGTGGCAGTGGTTTTTACCTTATAGTCTGGAGAGAAGGGGGAATAGCTGGAAAACCTGTGTCAGTCTTTCCCAGGTGTGTCTATGTGTTATTTATAACTCATATCTCAAAGTGTGTGTGTCAGCTACTTGGGCAGGGACACGAAGCACTGGTTGGACAGAGAGGGTGCTGGAGGTTTTAGCTTGAGCACTAGGCTGATTTCTGTACCCTATAGCTGTGCCAGTGGGGAGTCTTATTGGTGATCTGGAGAGAAAGGGAGAAACCAGCCCCAGTCTGACTGTGATCTCGGTATGCTCTTAAGGGAAATTGTACTTTACTGTGTGTGTACTTGTTTTCCTTCTCAATGTGCATGCCCCTCACTAGTGCTAGTGGTGAGGATTGAGACTCCTTGATTACTGGGCCAGTGGATGGGCATCACAGAAGGATGTTTAGAAAAGGGAAGGAGCAAATGAAATAAAAATAAACGGAAATTGTAGGAGCAATATATGCAGAATAACATTCAGGAGGAGGGGTGGGGTTTAAGGGAAGGCAGGAATTCAGAAATTTATGTGAGTGGACTGATAATTACAAAGAAAAAGATACTGATGTTTTAAGTAAATGGACAAAAAAACTTACACTTTGTTTTCTTTTCTGTTAATGTATGTTTGCCTCTCTCTTAACTGATAATTTAATAAAGGAGTTTAAAAACAAGTTGTCCACATGGTAATGCTATCACAAGTAAGCCAGACAACAGTTTAGAAAGGAAATTTCAAGGCAAAGAAACCAACAGCAAGAACAGTCAGAGGAACTGCACTTTTCAGTAAAAAATAACTTTTTAGGCAGCAATTAAACTAAGAAACTGCAGTAAATTCTTTCAAAATATTAGAGAAGTACTATATTTGATTAAAACTACTTAGCTTTGCCTGGTTGGCACTGGAGTCAAAATGATGAATACAGAGCAAGTAAATCAAGAGAATGGACAATGAGAGGCAAAATGCACAAAGAAAGGCAGTAATTAAGCAAGCAGCAATGCCTGACACAGTGGGTGTTACTGTGTAAATAACACCCGCCCATGGGTGTTCTGAGGCCCGACGCCACACGCAATGTGTCTGGGACACTTTTATCTGTACTTTAACTTGAGGCATTGACAGAATTTGAAAATGTGAAGTAATATACATTTTCTGAAGTAAAAAAAGTCTTTAACTCTTATTTATTGCTGTTTAAGTGTAGTTTGACCTTTTCTCCAAAATTCACCAGTTTTGTAAGGGATTAAGGGAAGCAGAGCTAAAATCTGAGTAAAAATCAGGGGTGTCCCTGCAAATCAGGAACAGGTGAGAGGTATGGGACTTCGTATCCTTCAGAAATTGCATGTTAACATAATTGTAGCAACTTTCTAATTTTATTAAGAACAATATTTAAGCTCTTTACCTGTTTATGAGCCTTGTCTTGCCATTATTTTACACTTTATCTGGATTTCTAGAGCTAAGAAGTTGAGATATGCATACCTCTTAATTTTAAATGACTTGTGTCTCACACACACACACACGTCCATGCATGTATACTTCCTTTTTCATGCACGCAAGCACCCTCACGCATGCAGACAGAAACATAAACACACACACAATTTTCTATTTTATTTTATTATCCATTTGTTTTAATTGTACACTCACCAAACAGCAGATATACTGTTTAATGCTCATAAACTAATGAATAGATGGATCTCATTCTCACTTACACACACACGCACACACACACACACTTTTCTATTTTTTTTTTATTTTTAATTTTTGTTTGTTTTAATTTTACTCTCACTAAACATCAAAAGTGTTGCTTATTGAGTATAAAGTAATGACAGCCAGTAACTTCCTTCACTGCAAGCCTCATGGCAGCTTAATATGCTGCTGTGAAGCATTAGACTCGTTTTCGGCAGGCATTACTTGTACATAACACACTGTTGCAAAACGTTCATTCTGCAATCAGAGTGGCGATGTACAGGTCACCCATTCTCTAATTTATCAGTAACCCATGAGTGTGTGTGGGTATCGCTGGACTTGCATCCTCCCCCCAATTTGGCGTGATTTGATTATGAGGGTGAAGCCAGAGTGATGAAATGAAGCCAACTACGGGTAAATCCTGTGATAACAAATCCAGGAGTGGGTTATTACTATTATACAATGACATTATTTAAGAAAGAAATTGCTTACTTTTCATAAATAATGTCTTTTTATAACGGTGGTGTAGTGTTCCACCACGCACTTCCCTGTTTGCTGATGTACTGCACATGCATATGGGACATTCCTATGCTTACACAGTACATCAGTGCAGTGTAGGAGAAGTAGTGGAGAAAAGAGAATTTCTGTTGCTGTTTATTTTTTTGCTGACATACTCTTAATGCAAGAAGTCTAGACAAAGCCCAACGTAATGGATGGACAAAGGACCAAAAATTAGGGACAGATTTTAAATATTGATCTTATAAACTTAGAAAGTTGCTAGATGTTAGCGTACATTATTGGAACAATATGAAACCTAAACCTGAAAGGTGTCTCATTATTTAATAACATCAGTCCTCAGTGGCTTGCCAGAAAACTACAGTTTTTATGAGAAACAGACCAAAAGTATAAGGCAAAAATCTGGACATTTGAGACATATGCTGCCAAGATTGTGAGGGACATTGCAAAAATACAAGGAGAATCAAGTATGGTTTTGATTCTTTAGTTTTGGAGAACGTACTTTTTTTTTCTCCATATTTTGCTGTGTCAGTCACCATATACCAATAGAAAGTCTAGCCGTTCAGTAGTACATCAACGGCTGTACTTTCTTCTATTGGCATATGCTCAATTTACAACGGGAACGCTGGTTGGGGTGTCCAGTCAGTATGCTAGTTTTTGAATAGTAATGAGTAGTCATTGTAAACTTCAAGATTCCAACAGCAGAGTAAAATAGGAAGAGCTTTTAAAGCTCATTTTACAGATAGGGCAGACAGGTTAAAAATCAACTAGGTAGAACAAGGAATAGGTGGGTGGCGAGTCAAACAGTGCTTGCTGTTTTTCCAAGCCTTGAGTGTTGTCAGAGAAGACAAGGCCATGATGTACTCTGTGTACTGAAGTATCACTCATGAAACAAATTCCAACAAAAAAAATGTGGAATGTGAAGCCTAGGTAATTTGTCTGTCTGCCAGATAGAGCAAAAACTCCAGGCCAAACATATCTCTCAAGACAGAAAGTAAAATTCAGCAGGAACAGGTAATACAGAAAGCAGTTTAAACAACTACACAGACATAAGAAGAGTTTAGACTACTTTCCTTGTTTGTTTGTTTGTTTCAGATCACCAGCAGGGAATTAAAACCATGCTTGTAGATTTGGAGGCCTCAAGTCTTTCAGAGAGGACAAGGCCACAGATACTCTGTGTATTTAAGTATCTCTCAAGGTAACCATTCACTGTGAAGACATTAGCTCTGCTGCTTTTTTGATTCCTGGTGTTCCACCAGTACAATTTGCATATTGTTATGGAGGTCAGCTTTTATTAGCTGTATGTCAAGTATACTAGAAGTAAAAAAAAAATTTTTTTTCATAAATTGTTAGCCACCTGTAGTGGTCTGTATGGGTTGTTGTTATTTTCTACTTATAATCCTTGTGTTTAACTAAATAATTCTGAAAGCAGACTTTACTGAACATTACTTTGTATCAGATAAGTTGCGTTATTCTTTATACATGCAAATATTTTACATAAACAAATGGCTGAGACTTTAATTTTGTGCCTCTGTTTTCTGTAATCATCTGTTTTCTAAGTGATGAAATGTAATATTGACAGTACAGCACTATGTTATTTGTAGGATTTTTCCCCTCTGATGGTCGATATGCAGAAAGGATGTACTATAATTCTTCAGGTAGGCATTTCATTTTTCTGTTATTATAGTACAGTTGCCTTCACAGTATAGATTTTGTTTACAGATGAAAGACTTGAGTCGGTCTTTAACTATATGTTATCCTAATGAAAATAACATGTTATTTTTGGCAGATTTTTTTTAAACAGATAATAACCAAGTTTTTTTTTTTACTTGCTTCATTAGTAATAGCACTGCACCACTGATTGATGTAGTGAAGGAAATAATGAAATAAATTACTCATATAGTTAGTGACCTGCAAATTTTGTTGCGCAAAGTGGATGACGGGCATATGATGTTAAGTTACTGTAGTACATACTCTAAACACTGCAGAAAGCAGTACAAGGAATGAAAGAATGAGAAGATGAAAAGTGTTAAAAGTAACATGTAATGATAAAGAGGTTCACCAGAGTAGCTGAAGATAGCTACGTTTTCAGACACATTTGCTCTCAGTCATGTTTGCTATCAGAACCCCATTCCTTAAAAATATGGTGAGATATGAGATCTGTCTATATGTTTAAGTTATAACCTGCAGTACAGTGTGTATTGTAAATCATAGTAGTAGCCATGTGATATCCATCCATTCTTTACATAAGGGATTTCCTGCCAGGGGTAGCCCAATGTTCTGCCAGTATACTAAAGCGTTAGGAATATATAAACATCGTACAGTACACATATGCTCCCCGCTCAAGGCATAGGGCATAAAAGTGACGTACAGATGCACATACCTCAGAATTTCTGTGCTGCCAGTCTGAACTCCATCAGTGACTGTCGGTTTGAGCTCCTTCTTCTGTGCTGGTTACCAAAGCTGTGTTTCAGATAAGTGCCCCATTGGGGTTCCTTCCTGTCTATTTTCACTTTTATTTTTGTGAGTTTACTTGCCATCCAGAAAGGGAAAATGTCAGTGCGGGAGCCAGAAAGTTTGTCCCGAACACTGTCTCTTCTGTCTGTGTGCTTCTCATGATCAAACACAGAGATGTGTTTTTGGACATTGCCCATCAGTGGGGTACTCCACAGGTAGATCTTTTTGCCTCCCCTTTGAACAGACAGCTTCCTCTTTTTTGTGCCAGAGTCCCAAGTCCTCTGGCCTGGAAAGTGGATGCCCTATCTTTTCCTTGGAAGAGGATGTTTCTCTGCCTTCACTCCCCTTCCTCTTTTGAGAGTCCTGCTCAAGACAAGGGGTCTCTGATCCATCCTCACTTGCCCACTCTTCAAATGATGCTGTGGGTGATGGTGTTTGATCCCTTTTAGACATTTTTTTTTTTTTTTTTTTGAGGACATGATTTGGTTTCTGCATGTGGCCAGGAATCCCACTACCAAGAAATCATATTTGTCCAGATGGAAGAGATTTTCAATCTGATGCCTTTCTCGTAACCAGGATCCACTTTCTGTGAGGATCCTTTGGTTCTCTCTTATTTGTGTGAATTACTGCATACTGGGTTAGTGGTGCTGCGGTAGCGTTGTCACCTCACAACAAGACGTTGTCCCGTTCGATTCTCAGCTAGAGCGTCTTCTGTGTGGAGACATGCGTGAATGAGCGTGCCTTTGTTGAAGGTTGTGCATCAGGGCTGGTAACTCGGCACGTAAAAATTCACTACCAAACATTAGTGGACCGGAGTTCCGCTGTGGCGACCCCTAACCGGGATAAGCTGAAAGACACAACAACAACTGCATACTGGGTTAGCAAGTTCTTCGGTTAAAACTCACCTTTGAGCTATTTCTGTTTGTCTACGATTGACTCCTCATCTTGCCTGTAGATTTGAGGTCAAACAATTTATTGAAGGCTTCCTTCTTATCAGGCCTCCCAGGAAGCCTATTCCACCTTCCTGGGACCTCAGTTTTGTTCATGAGAAATTGATTTGGGCTCCTTTTGAGCCCGCAGCTTCAGCTTCCTTGCAGCTTTGTACTCACTGTTCTTCTTTTGGGCCTTACTTCAGTTACAAGAGTCTCTGAACTCCAGGCTCTTATGGGTGTTCTTCCTTTTTTGTTTTTATCATAGGGATAGGGTCTCTGTACTAATCCTTCTTTTATGCCCACGATATTAAATGGATTGTCTCTTTGTCTATTAATTTGCCCTCCTTTTTTCCTTCTCCACAGTCTACTAGTGAGAAGGCTCATCACATTTTTGATTTGCATAGGCAGCTCAGATATTATTCGGGTAAGACTAAGGCTATTCCCAAATCTGAGCAACTTTTTCTTTCCTTTCATCCCAGGTCTGTAGGTTTGGCTGTTTTTAAGCAAACCATATTCTCCTGGATCTCTAAGGCCATTTACCCTTGTTATTCATTTCATAGTAAATGTCTTTTTACCTCTGTTAAGGCTTACTCTACTAGAGCTGTTTCTTCTGCTGGTGCTTTAGTCAAAGGATTGGATACCAGTTCTATCCTTGAGGCTGCAATTTGGACTTCTGTCAGTACGTTCACTAAGCATTACAAGTCAGATGTTTTCAGAGCAAGAGCTGTCTTTGCCATGGGTTTCTAGAGGGTTCCTGTTCCTCCCAAGTTTCATCTTGAGCTTTTGTACTCTCCCTCATGTAGAGAATACTGAAACAGTGATATGGAGGGACATAGTACATTTGTGTAAAATCGTATATCAGTAGATGTTCTTTTCACTGTTGCAGTATTTGCTCCCTCCTTCTTCCCCCTTCTGCTCTGTCCTATTCCTTCTGTCTTTTCCTCTTTCTCATTCTGGTTGCACATGTTTCTCCTAATTCCTAGGAATATCTGTTCCAACTGTGGCCTTTCAGTTCTGAGGTACGTAGATCCATATGTCACCTTTATGTCCTACTCCTTGAGCGGGGAGCATACGTGTGATGTACAATGTCTATATATTCTCAAGGCTTTGGTATACTGGTCGGATGTTGGGCTGCCCTTAACAGGGAACTCTTATGTAAAGAATACTGCAGCAGTGAAGAGAAGGACATTTTCTGTTATGGTAAGATTTTAAACAACTGTGCTTTCTTATACTCCTTATAGGTAAGTTACAGTCATACATGAACACCTTGGAGATGCTTTTTGGATTGATATGGATGTCACAAGGTGGGGATGTGAATGAAATTGCAAATTTGTTTTATAGACATTTACTACACTAAGATAATGTGAGTGATCTGTTGGAATTGCTGCATATCGTTGATAATAGAGAGTTAAGGATGAAGGAAAAAAGAATAAAGAAGAATGTAAAGAATGAGTAATCACAGGTTTACATTTTTGTTAGAGAAATGTTTACTGAGTAATGATCCCTTACAAGGCCAAACAGGCTATATAACCACAGGACAGGTATGTATACATTTACTTACTTCATGTAGTAACTGGCAATGTCCAGTTAAAATTATATTTTCAGTGCAGTATTTAAGAGAAACTCTATGCTACATAACTAATACAATGATTGATGATAATGTGAACATGATATAGAAACAAGTAATAAGTTACATCATTTGATTACAAGACTAAAAGATTCAAGAATTTTACTGCAAGACATTCAGCCTGTACAGTGAATGTAGTCAGTTACTGCTAAATGAGTCAAAAGCTGAAGTAAAATAAGGATGTGGACTGCTGTGCACACCTTTACCACCTTTAAAAACAGTGTAAGTTAGATGTGAAATCCAGAGATTGGGCATATTTTGGCACGGCTCAGCTACAAGAGATCCTGTAACTGTTCCCCTTTCTTAGGGTCCGATAACATGGCCTTGATTGTTAAGATTTGCCTGATGTTCTTCATCTCACATTGCTGCAGTCCTTACACTTGGGTAGTCCGCTGTCCTCGGTCGGCCCGAATACCAAAGTATAAGGCTGACGTCGGTCAAGGCGCTTAAGACTGACATCAGTACGTCAGGGTACAAATGCGCATGACCGACGTCATATCCTCAGTCTTTTTTGCCGCATGGTCCGATGC
Source organism: Protopterus annectens (assembly GCF_019279795.1). Classification (NCBI taxonomy): domain Eukaryota; kingdom Metazoa; phylum Chordata; order Ceratodontiformes; family Protopteridae; genus Protopterus; species Protopterus annectens. The sequence goes on along the minus strand of NC_056734.1, from coordinate 424,840,994 downwards.
AGAAGCAGCGTTGCAAGTGCCGTTCGGCGTTCTGAAATTTTTCGAGTTCGGAGTTTCAGACCGAATCAAAGTTGGCTAAGTACCCGTTAGAATATTTTGGTTTTTTCTTGCCTCAGTGTTTTACCGGATGTCAGAAAAAGTGAATAACTGTATTTCTTGTGGGAAACAGATACCGCATAGGGACTATCATTCTTTGTGTATTCCTTGTTTGGGGCCTGAGCACGACGTTGTTGGGTGTCGCTTTTGTGCTAGGTTCAATAAGCGCACTATTAAGCGAAGGTTAGAGCTTAATAATGCTAGGCTGGTCTTTGGGAAGCGGTGCAATTATAATATGCCGTCGGATACTCCGGCGCCCGCTTGTTCGAAGAAGCGCAAAGATAAAGCAGTTAAACCCAGGCAAGATGAGTCGTCCGTTCCGGACGCCGGTTCTTTAGAGGCGTCAGTGGAACCGGTGGTTCCGACGGAGGCTTCTTTGGAGTCCCAGGGGGAGACTCTGATTTTGCAGGATGTGGCCTCTCAGGAGGCAGGTCAGGCTGAAGGGGCTTCTCAGGTTACTGTTCTCCCCTCCCTTCCTAGGGTGGTTAGGCCCTCTCCTTCTGTTTCCAAGCCTTCTTCCAGAGGCAGGCCAGGTTTAGCTTCTGTTGGTGTCACTCCTAGTTTAGCAGGGTCTGTACCCAAGAAGCACATGCTTAAAATGGCAGAAGATTTGATTACTCTGATTAGAGGTTCTTTGCCCCCTCCTGATAAGAGGCCTAGGGTGGAGCCAGAGTTGGGGAGTTTTGAGCAGGCTTCAGATGTTTCTGAGTCTTCGGCTGAAGACTTGCAGGAGTACTCTCCTTATTCTGATTCTGATGCAGATGATTCGACTCCTTCTGCTTCTCCTCCAGAGGATTTTTCTTTTTCAGAGACTCTTCATTCCATGAGGGAACATTTTAAGTGGGAAGGTCAGGACTTCTCTGATTCCAGGAAAAGGCTTAGGGAATTTTTGCTTTTACCCCAGCATAGGCCCTTGGCTATACCCCTGTTCTGGATGTTGTGGAAGATGTGTTTGCAGAGGCTTCACTTAATCCTGATTCTCTGCCTCCTGCTCCTGTTAAACCGGATAGGTATTACAGGGTGCCTGAGGCTCATAAATATCTTTATAAGAGTCCTAGGGCGGACCCAGAAACTGTTAGTCAGGGACCTAAGGGTGTCAAGGCCTCTGTTGTGAAAAATCCGGTTCCTCCAGATAAAGAGGCCAGAGCTTTGGATAGGTGGGGTAAGAAAGTCTATACTTCTTCTACCTTAGCTATGAGGGCTTTGAATTGCCAGTTTCATATGTTGAAATATCAAAACTATCTACTTTCTCAATTGAAGTCTAAGGTGGATGCTCTGGCAGAAGGCATTGAATGTAAAGAATTACAAGATTTGGTGCATGTCTCTGAACAGGTGGGTAAGCATTCTTTACAATGTGGTTTTGATGCTGTACAGGCCTCGTCTAGGGTGGCTGCCACTGGTTCAGTTCTTCGCAGGCACGCCTGGCTTAGGGATCAGAATTTATCTGACCATGTTAAGACACGGATTTTGGATGCTCCTTTACAGTCTGATGTGTTGTTTGGTTCACCTGTGGAGTCAGTCTTGAAGAAAATGGAAGACAAGGCTAAGTCTATGCAGGCTGTTAAGGATTTTTTGCAAGTTCAGCCTCCAAAGTTTAGTAGGAATTGGCCTGCTAAGGGGTGGACGTATCCTCTTATGATTCCCAGTCTAGGGGTAGATCTAGACGTGGTAGGGGCAGAGCTCAGAGTTCTTTCAGACCTAGAACAGGGAGTTCACCTGCACAATCTTCGGTAGAGGGCAGGGGCCAGTCCTTTCGTAAACAGGCCCAATGACCTACCTTTTCAGCTGCCAGATCCTTCTTGCCTGGCAGCACCTTTGGGAGGAAGGTTGGCACTCTTCAAGGAAAATTGGAATTTGATTACCCAGGACAAATGGGTACTGGATATCATTCACCAAGGTTACAGGTTTTATTTCCATACCTTACCTCCTTTCAAAGGCATGCCGGACGTTCCTCCTCAGCAAAGACTAGAGGCTCACAAACAAATTTCTCTGCTACTTCAAATAAGGGCCATACAACCGGTACCTCTGCCAGAAGTGGGCCTAGGATTTTATTCTCGCCTGTTCCTAGTACCAAAGAAAGGGGACACGTGGAGACCAATTTTGGATTTATCTATCCTCAACACATATCTGGACATTCCCAAGTTCAAAATGCTGACGTTGCAACAGCTTTTACCTCTGCTGGGCAAAGATCATTGAATGGTGACTCTGGATCTCAAGGAGGCTTACCTTCATGTTCCTATCAGGCTCAGTTGCAGGAAGTACCTGCGTTTTCGGGCTGGGACTTCTCATTATCAGTTCTCTGCATTGCCCTTTGGCTTATCTACTGCGCCCAGAGTGTTCACGAAGGTTCTGGCTCCAGTGATAGCTTTCTTCAGGTAAGGGGAATACAAATTTATCCTTATTTGGACGATTGCCTGATTCTGGCCCAAGGAAAGGACGAACTTCTTCAGCATTTACAGTATGTGATAGCAGTGTTAAGATGCCTGGGGTATTCTGTGAACGAAATAAAGTCCAGTCTAGTACCCTCTCAGGACATGTGCTTTCTGGGTGTGAGACTGAATACAGCATCCCAGATGGCCTTTTTGACCCCGGACAAACAAAAGAATCTTTCTCTTTACTTCCATCAATTGTCTCGTCAGTCCAGGCTGACTGCAAGGACAGTCCTTCAAGCCTTGGGGTTCATGGCATCTTGTATTCTGGTACTTCCCAATGCCAAACTGCATATGAGGAAGCTACAATGGTATCTCAAAAATGTATGGACACAGCACTGCCAAGATATGGACACTGTCATTCAGATAATACCTTGCATTCAAAAGGAATTTTTGTGGTGGGCTCAGGAATGTCACCTAAACAAGGGACTCTCTGTGACCCGGCCAGAGGCGAGTCAGATTCTAACGACAGATGCCTCGGACAAAGCTTGGGGAGCTCATCTAAATGGAAAATGGGTACAAGACACGTGGCCTGCCAGACTTCAACATCTACATATCAACTTGAAGGAGATGTTAGCAGTCCAATTTGCATTAATAGCTTTCAAGGATTTACTTCTCCCAGGACAGGTGTTGGTTCTAACAGACAACACAACTGTCATGTGGTACATCAACAAGCAAGGGGAATGCATTCTTATCCTCTATGCAGACAAGCAATGATTTTGTGGGAGACTGCTCTCAGTTTACAGCTAAATCTTCAGGCAAGGTTTCTGCCAGGAGCACAGAACTCCTTAGCAGATGTGTTGAGCAGACAAATTATGGATCCCCACGAGTGGAAATTGGATCCTCATGTATTTCAGAAATTGACAGTGTTATGGGGAACTCCAGACATAGATCTGTTCGCTTCTCCACTAAACTACCAGCTGCCAAAGTTTTGCACAAAAAGGTTTCATCCCACAGCCTGGAAAGTGGATGCTCTCTCATTCAATTGGAGCAATCTTCACGTGTATGCCTTTCCACCTCTGCCTCTCCTCCCAAAGGTACTCATGAAGGCCAGACAGGACAAGCCAAACATGATTTTAATAGCTCCAGATTGGCCTCGACAGCACTGGTACCCTTTACTGAGAAGTCTGGTACAGGAGCCTCCATGGCCTTTGCCTTCAATTCCTCACCTGCTGTCTCAGGAGAACAGTCATTTACTCAATGTCAAACTTCACTCTCTTCATCTGACAGCCTGGCATATTCTGTTTTAAACCCTGGAGGGTCTCAGCTTCCACAACAAGTCTTGAATGTTATTTTGGAGGCCAGAAGGCCTAGTACAAGAAAAGTGTACGCGGATAAATGGAGGAGATTTTTATTTTGGAGTACAGCAAAGGACTTTGATGTTTCTAAGCCTAATTTAAGTGTGGCTCTTCAATACCTTACTGAGTTACTGGACAAAGGGTTGTCCTTCTCCTCTATTAAGGTTCATGCTGCAGCAATTTCTGCTCACTATGACTGTGACCCACCTTTGTTTTCTCATCCTTTGTTTAAGCAATTCCTTAGAGGGGCAAAGAATATAAGACCCCCACGTAGAGCTCCTACTCCTGCTTGGGATCTCAACTTTGTGTTGGAGAAACTCACTCTACAACCTTTTGAGCCTGCAGCTACTGCTGAGTTGAAATATTTATCATGGAAGACTGCTTTTCTGTTGGCCATTACTTCTGCGAGAAGGGTTTCTGAATTACAGGCCCTTATGGCGATTGAGCCTTTCTTAATTTTCCATAAGGATAGGGTATCTTTGCGTACTAATCCTTCATTTATGCCTAAAGTGGTTTCTAGTGTGGCTTTAAACCAAACTATTCATTTGCCTACGTTTTATGCATATCCCCAAAATAAAGGGGAAAAGATTTTGCACACTTTGGATATACACAGGCAGTTGCGATATTATTTGAGTAGAACTAAAGGATTCAGGCAGTCTCAGCAGTTATTTGTTTCATTTGCTTTGAGTTCTCAGGGCAAACCTGTTTCAAAACAAACTATTTCTAAGTGGATTGGTTTTTGTATTGCTTTCTGTTATTCCCATCATGGTAAGGAGATTCCAGCAGGGATTAGGCCTCATTCCACTAGGGCTACTGCCACCTCTACAGCTTTTTTAAGGGGGGTGGCTACTAAGGATATTTTGGAAGCAGCTACTTGGAGTTCAGTGCATACTTTCTCTAAGCATTACCACCTTCCACTTTACTCTAAATCTAGGGCTGGTTTTGCCACTGCAATTTTATAGGGCATTTTGGCAGCTCCTAATGCTTTCTAGTTTTGCCATCCTCCCTTACCTCTGCTTTGGGATTCTACCCAAGTGTAAGGACTGCAGCAATGTGAGATGAAGAACATAGTACAGTTTTGTACCTACCATAAATGTAGATGTTCGAAGATCCACATTGCTGCAGTCCAATTTACCCTCCCTCCTTCCCCTCTGTAGTTAGAGGTGATTGTGTGGTTTGGGTTGTGTATATATTGTGAATATTGTAAATATGTTTGGTGCAGGGGTGGTTAGTTGGTTTTTTGCTGTCTTTTGGTTCTAGCCTTTCTTTTTAGGGCCTTCTGACATCTGGGGCAAGAAAAGACTGAGGATATGACGTCGGTCATGCGCATTTGTACCCTGACGTACTGATGTCAGTCTTAAGCGCCTTGACCGACGTCAGCCTTATACTTTGGTATTCGGGCCGACCGAGGACAGCGGACTACCCAAGTGTAAGGACTGCAGCAATGTGGATCTTCGAACATCTACATTTATGGTAGGTACAAAACTGTACTTTACAGTGGCCAGTTCCAATGAATCTAATGCAGATTTGTGTAAGATACTTCTTATGGCAGTAGATAATCCGTAAATGAGTATTACAACACTAAAGCTACCTTCCATTTGTCCGACTTAGAAGCGTATACAGTTTCATTGTAACTCTCTTACTTTACTACAGTGTTGCATTGCTTTATTATCATAATATTGTTTTGTACTAAGGATAGCAATGTACAGCAGTCACAGTTCCTTTTGAGAGCCAGAAGGGGCTGAAAGGACATAAAAAGCTAATATTGCTGGTATGTTTGATCGCTTCACATGCCAACCAAACTTCCATGAAGTGCTAACAGAAAGCCCACACAGGCTTTCCATAATGGATATGAGTATAGCTGATGAAAATATTGACCGGTATAGAACCAAGTGCACACAAGGTAAGCAAGCCCAAATGTAATGATTTACTGTTAAACTAACCTAACCTCAAAGTATATTATTATGGTATGCACCTCACACACTCTTATACTGTCATCAAAATTAAACCTCTGTCTTGACCCTTGTCCTATTCTGCTGCCTCTTCATGCCCTTCATCTTACCCCTGATCTTTCAAGTCTCTGACATTTACACCAAATGAAATAAACAAATTGGTACATTTGTGCTGTGTTTGTAGCCACTTCTGTTGGGTTCAGTCATTAGGTACACTATCCGTGTCAGGCCTGCTTTTGTACTCATCTTGTCTGTGCCTTTTCCTGGAGTTTCAGATTTTCCAGAGTACTTTATCCCTTCGATTATCTCAATAAACTTTTCACTCCTTGTCTTTATCTCATTTACATTTTTATGCTCTTGACTTTTACTTTCCTCCTCCTTAGACATCTGTCTGACATCTCACTGTGAGGAATTGCTCCATCTTTACACTAGTTTCTTCTTCTTCCATTATTTTTCTTTCTGGTAACTTCCCTTAGCATTTTTCTTTCTGTGGCTGACTGCCTGCATCACTATCCTGTGACCTGTGCCCTTTTCCTGTGAAGTAATTTTGTTTAGAGACAATATGTCCTTGCCTGTCTTCCTTTTTAATGCCCCAGACCAGTGGCTCTGCACTCTTAACTTTCTGTATGGGTTTGCATATTCCTCAGCAGTGGTGCCCTGCCTGGCCTTCCATTTTACTTTCTTACCTCCATGACCAAGACTTTCCTGCACCAGTTATCGTTTACTTAGTCAAACTGCCAAGAGAGCCATCTGGCTTTCTGTAAGTCTCAAATAAGGAATCTTCAACTATTTATATGTCATTATTAGGAAATGTAGTGTCTTCCATTTTAAAGCATTTTTCAGTATCTGGTCTTATGATTAACCTTAGAAGTTGCTAAGCATGTGGTGATGTCTGTGTGTAATATGACTCAGTTTTATCTACTGTACCTGACTGCCTGCTTGACAAGTCCTACAGATACTGAAGAATGTTTATTTTTTGCATTATTTCCATTGTTGAACATTTCTGCCCAGCATTGCTCCCTCGTTTTATTCCAGAGTACAGAACAATTCCTTTCATTTCTCCTTTATCTTTAAAGATTCTGTTCTCGACTTCCTGTGCCCAGGAGATGCTATTCTTTAACCTTTCACAATCAGTAAAGATTGTTTCCTGGGCCTCTCATTGGCCAGTTGCAGTCTTCCAAGGCCTGATTGAGGCACTTTTTACAGTTTACTTTGCCAAACTGTCTCCTGCATAACATTCATATTTTTCCAAGCTCGTGTTGCACTTGTGACTTTTCCAGACATTTTCATAAATCTCATCTACTGTATGTCACCTTTTACTTGCACGATTTATGACTTTCCTAGAAGATAACCTTTGAAGATTTCATTTCACTTTGAAAGTTGGATACACTTAGTTTTTTTAGCTCACCAGTGATTCTGTCTGATTTAAGTGGTACTGCATCCCCGGTGCTTATGAACACCTACATTTTGCTTTACTGTCCTTGCAGTTTCCCATAACCATGCTTCCACAAGATTTCTTTCTTTTCTTTTTCACTTTCTAATAATGTTTTGGTTAACAAATTAGCCGATTAAGGTTTAACCTTACACGGTTTCTTTAAATTTCAACACAAGCTCCCCATTGATAACTTTTCACTTATTATAGACATGATTGGCATTTTGTTTGCATAGTCTAGCTAAGCAGATATCTTCATAGAAGTATGCATTTCAATTCATACAGCATCATATATTTTTTCTTTTCCATTTTTCTTTTGTATCCAATTATTCTGTTCTAACAATACCACATGATTCTGCATATATATTTCCCTTATTTAGACCAGCGTTTACTGTACTTTAGTAAAACTCCACTTTATTTTCACTTAGCCCCATTTAATAGCCTTTGAAACCTTGATGTGCTGTATATTTCAGCAGTAAAAACTTTTATTTTAAGCTTATTTAATTTACACTATTTTGATCAGGCCTTTTTGTTTATTTGGCAGTCTTTCCATGTAGTTTCCAAAACCATTCTTTCACTGAGCAGTTTTTTTCCCCTATTTTTTTTTCATTTTCTTTTCCCAAGGGTTTCCTTTGATGCTTTTTTTGTTTACTTCTTATGGATATTTTTCTTGTCTGCCATTCCATTGTATCCTTTTGCATCCTTGACTATGAGGCATTAGATGTTTAAAGTGAAATGCTTCTCTTTCATCTGCTTCCTGACATCTCCCTTTTAACCTCTGTTTATGAGAATTCCTTACCAGATGAAAGGACCTTTTGGCACCATTATTTTTCGTTTTACTAATCTCGAGCCTCTACTCCTAGACTCACTGATGCTGGCCTCAAAGGCAGAATGCTGTACCTTTTACTGCGTAGGAGTCATTTACTGTTTTTGTTTTTGTTCACTGTCATGTACTAGCATAAATGGTATTTTTCTCAGTGGCTACCCTTCCATCTTTATCGATTAATGTATGCTGTAGATTTTTTTATTCTGATTGGGGCAGCAGTTTTGAAAATATGCCCACAATTGTGTATTAAATCAATGATAATTATCTTTTTGTTACACTGCATTTTAAGTTTGTAAATAGATGATAAATTACAAAAACTTAAAAAAAATCTGATAAAGTCTACTTTTTTAACTTTTCTTTTGTGCAGCCATGTGTAGTGTACATAAAAAAGATCAAGGAATGGAGGGAAATACAGCCCACCAGCAAAAGTAGTGTTTTTATATTGCTTTTCTTTTTTTAGTTTGTGCAGTATTAAAGTACTGTGTTCTGCTGTTGGTGTGAAAATGTTTCAGTTATGATATTTTCAGTGACAGGTGAGGAGGAAGGTGATATTTCATTGTGTTTTTTTTTTTTTTTTTTTTAATCTATAGACATTGACTTACTTTTTTCACATTAATCAGAAAATGCTAATAAAGCTGTATTCTTGAAAAATACTTGAACCAGAAAATGCTAGTAAAGCTGTAAAGGAGTTTCTTACATTATCTTTTAAATGTCTCAGTGGGAATGGTTCAGTGGGTATCACAGTCACCTCTAATGTTGGGAAGATCATAATGCTGTGGGTTGTGTCCCTGCACCAGCTGTTTTTATTAATGTTTTGGGAGTAGTATGTCTAATCGAAGTGCACCAGCTGCAGACATGTATGGTTTTACATTTCAGCCTAAAGCCTTTTACCTTGGGTACAAAACGAGGTCTAAACGTGTATTCAGGGAAGTGGATATTTATGCAAATAACCCAAAAATCTCTCATCTCTCACTACTCCTCTGCCAGACTTCTTCGAAGCTCAACCCAAGACCTACTAAAAATCCATAAACCCAAATCCAACACAGGGTGCAATTTATATAGCTACCATCCCTCTATTCCATGGAACAAACTCCCACTAGAAATAAGGACCCTGACTCACCCCAAACAATTTAATCTAACAACCAAAGACCACTTTAAAAAACACGGGTCTTGCCATTGTACTCAACCTCCCTGATTATTACCTACCTTTATAGTACAGTCAAACTAACTTACTACAACTTACCATTAACTACTTCATCCTGTGCTTCATGTGCAACCTCCAAAGCTTCTTCTATACTCTGCTCCCTGAAATTCTTATGTAACCTTTTACGTTTCTGCTACTCTGCATACAAAACCTTATATTTTCTCAACTCTCTTTTTAAACCAAAACATACAACTTATTCTACTTTTTTAACGTTCTCCTTTTGTTTATAGTATTGTTCTATCTGTCAACAATATACATGTATGTAGCTTACATATTTTAACTACCAAAACTCTCTATTGCTGTTTTCATTGAAATGTATCTGTATTGCTATTTTTATTGCATTGTATATCTTTGGAGCTTTTCTCCCCGGGCCTCCGCTGAAAAAGAGCAATAGCTCAGCCGGACACTCCCGGTCAACAAATGTAAAATAAATAAATAAAAAAATCACTTTGAGCCTAAATACATGTTGCTGTAAGTTGAGAGCAATGATAGAAAGATCAGAGAACACCTCAACATAATATGCTCAAACAAAGAGTAACACAACTGATTCCATACTGAGTTAAGCCAGAGTAAACCTCATGTCTGAGGCTGATGTGCAGTTTATTCGGTACTGAATTCCTGAGGTGCTAGACTTTGGACCACAAGCTAAACTGATCTGCCTTCTGCCTGAAATGATGACGACTAGTAAATGTGAATGATATCAAGGCACTTAGAAAAAAAGATTTTTTATATTTTTTTTAGAAAGAATAGACTGCCCAGTGCTTCAACAAATGTAAATCAGTTTACAAAGAATATATTTTCATAAATTAGATTTTTCTCCCATATTTTATTATGCAAGGTTGCCTCACACCTCCTTAGATAAATTTTCCACAGTATCATTACAACTTGCTGATTTCTGGCTTCCTTACCATAAAAAATATTCCTTTCCATAATCTAAGTTAAATGGTAATATTTGATCTCATTCTCCCAAGAAATGCGTGCTGTTACATTTCTTTCATGCATTCATACTCTGTTACTAAGCTTAACTCTCTTCCCTTTTCTGATGTTTCATTTGCTGCTTGATAGGCAGTATTTTAAGGCCTAGTCCCCATATAAAGTCTGTTTGACTAGTGTCTTTCATTTCCCCTTCTCTTCATTGTGCATGTTTTTACCTTCTTTGGTTAACATTTCTGTCTTTGCTTTCAGTAGTAGCACCACAAAATATACATGTACAAAACCTTTCTTTTGGTTTTATTTGTTTAGTCTCACATTTCTATATTTAGCTGTAAAATCCTTTCATCTGCATGACCTTTCTGCTACTCTCTTTTCTTCTTGCCATTTCTCCCATCATTCCTGATACTTTTGTCACTCAAGTGACAATTCTGTGCATATTTTTATTCATTATCATGTAAAATAAAAAGCCAGTCAGGGAAAATGTATTTTTGCTGCATTTTCTTCTCAGTGCTTTTGTCGTTTTTATAGAATTCAATCATGCTGCATGTATCACTTAGAAAAATACATTATTTCTGTCTGTACATCTTCTGGAAATAGATATGCCCCACCTCCTTAATAAAAATATACTTTTTCAAAAAGAACAACATAAATCTGATGCATAAGTGTACAGTTTACTCGTTTTTTTAAATGTTTCTGTAGTTACAGATTTCACAATAATTTACCCCAAATTATATACCTAACATTTAAAAATAATATTTAATAAATTCTTTTTTCTTGTTTTCCCATTTTATGAGTTTTTTTACTTTTTTAAATTTGTAATCAGCCTTGCAATTTTATATTCATCCTTTATCTTGGAAGAATGTTGATTCATACATTGTAATCCAATGTTGTCTATTTTTGTCCAATTGAACTGTTTGTTTTTAGGTTTGATCAGATCCAACCTTGGCACTGATTCTGAAGCTCTTTGGTTTCAGGGCTATGACTCCTCCCTTACCCACAATTCCCTGAACTCCACTTCAGCACTACAGATCTCGTTTGCCGCCTGAAGTATTTGGTTGCATCATCAAGGGCTGTAAGTTCAGCAATATCCTTTTCTAGTGTTTCTCTGGCAGATTTTGCTTTTTCTATTCCTCCTCCTCTTACCGAGATAAAAATGTTATCGCCAGTTAGTGGTATAGTTATTGTTAGAGTTTTATTATATTTAGGCAGGTTAAAGTATATTAGATATATAGAATGTGCTGTGTTTCTATTTTAGTAAATAGTTTTTGCTTGTTGCTAGATATTTATATAGCTGTAGTTAGATAGTTGGTTAGTTAGTTACTTTTATAATACCATTAGTTGGTTAGTTATATTGGGTGATTTAGAATTGTTCTAAGGATTGGAAAATTTTACTTGTAAACTGTTTGCCCTATGCGCTTGTTATCTTCTGCACTAGTAAAAGTTAATGGGCAGGGATGTGAAAAACGTATGAAGTGTGGGCATTAGCTCACACCCCAGGACCCACACTCTTTGTGTGTTTATTGTTTTGGCACGGCCCACCTTTGCACACAGTATCAGGCTTGCTAGTCTTTTAGCTCCTGGACTCTGCAAGCTAGAAGGGAGAAATTAATCATGAAAGTACTCTTTCCCCCTCAGACAGGGTCTGCCATGCCTTCCACTTCGTCTTCTGCCTCCTTGCCCACTAGTAAATATAAGATGTCCAAGGACAGACATGGAGAAGAAGTCAAGAAGGATAAGTAAAAGGGCTAAGAGAAGGAAAAAACAAAGGAAAAAAAAAAAAAAAACAGACTCTGAGAAGTTCTGTTCCCCTGATCAGCACTCTTGTCCAGTTCAGCCCAAAGGTTCAGTGCCAACAGTTCCTTGATCTTTCTCTCTCCTCCATAGTCCAGATTCTCCCAGAACCCAGTGATTACCAGTTTACACTTCCTGAGCCTTTAAGAAAGAAGGTACTAGAGAACATCTATGGTGGCATTGTCGACTTGGTCATCAAGAGGCCTGACTGAACTCAGATGCTGAGGGAAAAGGCACACCCATCCAGTTTGACTCCATCTGAACCCCAGCTAATATTAACTGCTTCTTCCCATCTTCCTGTCAGAGATATTCTGTTCCACAAGTCTTCAGGCTACCACCTACATTAACTCCCACTTGATTCTGAGCCCCACCCCCAGACCATTTCACAGGAAACAGACTTGCAAGCAGAAGCACTTGGATTCTTCTCCAGAGTCTGTCTTGGAAGACACAAACTTAGAAGAAGCTGAGGGTTTCTTCCTAGATCCTCCTCTGAAGACATCACCTTTGGTGAAATCCTAGAAATGATGAAGCAGAGAGAGGGATGGCCTACTGATAACCCTTCTCCGGATGAGTTTGTGTTCCTGGAAGCCTTTAATTCTATCTCATTTTCATCCTGGGTGGTACCACTCATGGATTTGATGGCTCATCAGGCATGGAAGGATCCTGATGTGGTAGAACCCATCCCTGAGAAACCTGACAGTATTCTAGCAATACAAACAGACCAGAAATACTGAGGCACTGGTGGACGCAATGGTAGTAACAGCAGCTACAAAGAAGCAACTATCTAAAGAATGCTACTGAGTCCATCCCCCTAATAGAGTCTAGAGCAGTGGATTGATTTTGGAAATGAACAGATGCTTCAGGGACCTTTGTCCTTAGGGCACTGAATTGTTTAACCCATGTCTCCAGATTTCAGAGAGACCTGACCAAGGAGATTTCCAAGTCTGTCTTGGGTGTGTTACCTGTGGATGTTCAGAAGACAGTGGACTCTGAGCTTTCTGCCCTCCAGTCTACTTCCAGTGTAGCTATGCGACTGCTTTCTAGTGTGGTGGGTGACACAGTGAGAGCAGCAGGCACTGGCATTACCATTCATTGGCACACCTGAATGCATCTATGTGATTTTGTGCAAAGCTTTAACATGTTTTTTCTCAATGCTCCCATCAATGGGGTCACCTTATTTGGACCCAAAGTGAAAGAAACACTGCCTAGGAGTCAATAAGATGGCAAGACTATCTCTGCAGTGGGAAGACGATGTGGTTCAGAAAATCACAGAACTCCTACCAAGACACTCCTGGAAGTAGACCTCCTCGTAGCAGAGGAAGAGGTAGCAATAACAGATGTTACCCTAGAGGCAGAGGCAAACTGCATAACCAGGGCTTTTGTGGCCCTTTTACTGGAAAGCCCTTTCAGCACACCTGAAATATTGTCCAACTGCTGCACTCTGGAAGCACTCGTGGGTGCTTGTTTCTGCACCCACAATCCTGGTGAAACCTAACTACAGATTCTTTGGTACTAGACAAAATTTCCAGAGGCTATTCCATACCAATTTCCCTTTCTTCTGTCAAGAAAAAGAAAGCTGCTAATGTACCACCCAGTGACTGGGATCCGGCAGCAGTAGAAATTTACAAGCTGCTAGAAAAATTAGTCATCCAGCTGATCTCCACAGACTAGTTAGAATTGTGATTCTGCTCGAGATTCTTTTTAGTATCCAAGAAAAATGGGGACATCATACCCATTATGGATCCCCAAACAGAAAAAAATTATGGGTGGTCACACACCAGTCCGTTTTGCCTCTGCTGAGAAACGATGATTGGATGTGCTCCATAGATCACAAGGATGCTTACTACCATGTGAAGACAGAGAAGCATTCAAGGAGATTTTTCAATTTTTGGCTGGCGCCCAATCATTATCAGTTCAGAGCCCTGCCATTTTATTTCACCCCCCCTGGGTGTTCACAAAGTTGGTGACAGCTTGGCACTCTGTCTTTGTTTGCTAGGGATGCATGTTTTCCCATACCTCAATGATTGGCTGCTGACCGCTATTTCCAGCAACCTATTGTTGCATCATCCAGACATTTTGCTGCAGCTGATGCAAGATCCAGGAATTGCTGTCAGTCTAACAAAGTAATTTTATGAGTACTCAACAGATAGAATTTATCAGATGCCACCTGGACAGAAACCTACAAATCATCTGACTTCCCAACTTCAGGATACCTTCCCTCCACTTAACTGCCACTCAGGTTCTCCATCACCCCTCCCCACCAGCATGACTCATTCTTTGCCTACTGGGTCTAATGGCTTCCACAGTCTTCATGGTTCCATTGGTTAGTTTTTACATGAGAGTGTTTCAGTTAACTGTAGCAGTCCCAACTTTGCCGTCTACTTTATTTTTATTTTACATTTGTTGACCGGGCTAGTCTAACTGGATATATGTCCATTTTCAGTAGAGGCCTGGGGAGAAAAGCTCCTGCAAGTTACAAAGACAAGTATACAATATAACAGTAGACAAGTTTACAGAAAAATCGTTAGATACAATAAAAAAAAATGACATGAGATAAAAACACTTAACAATTTTAGTAAGGGATACTTTTTGTTATGAGGTTAGAAGATAGGGAAAGAGCAATAGTTATCAGAAGAGAGTAGAAGTTCACTTTTATCAGGGAAGTATACACTATAGTAGCATGAGCAATAGGAACCAAGTTTAGTTATGAAATTTTTGTATGTTGGGTATAATCAGTCAGGGTTGGAGCAGGGACAAAGCCAATGATTCTTTAGATATTCTTTAAGATACTTTTTGAATAGATGTGTGGAGGCAAGTGAAGACAGTTAAGTTGGAAGTTGATTCCAGCTTTTACCTACTGTGTTGGAAAAGAGCGAGTCCCCTGCTTTGTTGTTTGATTTGACATTAGAAACTAGAGGTTTGCTTGCTGAGCGAAGTGTAGGGAGATTTTTGTAGGGGGCGATTAGATTAGTGAGGATTGGTGTATTATTGGGGTGATAGAGGATTTTTTGGGTTATCACAAGTTGCTGATAGAGTAGCTTATTATGCAGTTCAAGCCATCCCAATTGTTTGAGGTTATGACAGTGGTGAGTTCTATAGGGGGAACAGGTAGCAAATCTAGCTATGTTATTATGACAGGTGGAAAGTTTATTAATGTTATTTCTAGATAGATTAGTATAAATTGCAGAAACATAGAAGAGGGTAGAGGAAAGGTGGGTCTGCGCAAGAGTAATTCTGGCTGGAGGGGTAAGGAAGGGCTTGATTCTATAGAGAGCGCCTAATTTTTTGTTGACAGTTTTTATTGTTGAATTAATGTGTTCATCGAAGCTAAGGGAGTTGTCAATTGTAACTCCCAGTAAGCGGGTAGAGATATCAGGGACTATTGCTTTCAGTATGAAATCTTTATTGCCAACATTTGGTTCATTCAAGTTTGCATGCAACACATTCTAGTGGATAACGTTTCATTTAGTGATAAAAGAGCATCCGTTCTTGATGGACCTCTGTGTGACGATAAAGATATCAGACGCTTCCCTTCTAGGGGGGACCATTTTGAAGGGAAGACAGTCCAGGACACTTGGTCACATACCGAGGACAACCTTCACACCAATGTTGTGGAAATGAGGGCAGTCCTCCTTGCATTGCAGACCTTCCAGGGTGTCCTCCCCTGAGGTGTTATAGTAGTACACACAGAAAATGTCAGTAGTTTGGTATGTCAACAAACAGGGAGAGACACTCTTATTCCTTGTGTTGAGAACCTGTGAGAGTCTAGCAATGGGACATGTTTTCTCAACATTTCCTAATAACAATGGACATCCCGAGGTTGTACAATATACTGGCAGACAAATTGAGAAAATATATTTTGATGCCTCATGAGTGGTCCCTCAATCCAACAGTGATGACTTTGATTCTCAGTCATTAAGGCCAACCTTGCTACGACCTCTTTGCATCCTACCTAAGCAACAAATGCAGCAGTTACTTTGCCCTGATCCCTCTGCAGGGTAGTCATAAATGGATTCTCTAGTCAGTGATTGCTTCCAGGTCTCCTGTATGCCTTTCCTCCATTGCCTACAATAAAAATTTCATACTGAAAGCAAGAATGTGCAAGACCAAAGTGATTCTCATTGCGCCTTTTTGGCGTGGACAAATGTGGTTTCCCTTCCTGTGGCCTGTGCTAGTACATCCTCTATGGATGCTGGATCATTATCCATATCTTCTAACACACTTGTCTGGACTGCCTCTTCCAGTCAGAGAGCCACAAAGTTAACTGCTTGGTTCTTCTTGTACTAACTTTAGCCAGTGATGTTAGACTTCCCCTCTTTGGTCATTCAGGTCATATCAGCATCAAAAAAATGGATCACTACAAAAATGTACTATAGCAAGTGGAAGGGATTCTCCATTTGAGCTATGTCCATGGGGTTTAGATCTCTTTTCTGCCCCCATTCCTTCCATTTCAGAGTTCCTGTTAGGACTTTTTCACAACAATTCCAGTTATTCAACTATCAAAGTGCAAATGGCATCTGTCTCAAGTTTCCATATAGGGCAGAATGATAACTCTCTTGCCTCTTTGAGAATCTCTAAAGCCTTCCTGAAAGGAACCTTTCTCCAACGGCCTCCTATCAGAGACATAGTACCTCCGTGAAATATTACCATCATGTTACAAGCGTTGACTCAGACACCGTTTGAGCCATCAACATTGGTTGATTTGAAATTCCTCTCTCGGAAAACAATTTATGTGAAGTTGTTCTGTCTCGCCATTCATTCTTACAGATGGGGTTTGGAGCCGATCCTCTTCTCCGAGTCGGCTACTATTACAAAGCTCGAGGTCTTCAGACAGCTCGTGGCCAAGTCCCTATCCCATGATGCACCTAGAGTTACCTCAGATCTAGTTTGCCGCTGCAATAGATTGGAGGTTCCTCGCATAGCTCGGGGCAGTACAATTTTCTTTTCTAAATATTATCTAAATAACATTATTTCTCTACTTTTAGAGTTAGTCTTTAGTAGCTTTAGCTTTTATAGCTTTGTAGTGTATATTCCCTTTCCCTTTGGTGTGCTATTTCATCAGTATAGTTCTCTTTGGCCTTCGTTTTTCTATAGGCCTGTTATATTTAGAGTAGTTTAAATAGTAGTCTGTGTGCTTTTGAACAGTGACAGTTTTGTCACAGTATTTTAATATATATATTTAGCTATTTAAAGTGGTTTAAATAAATAGTGTGTGTAATAGTGACACTTTGTCACAGCATATTTAGCCCATAGTTTTGTTCAGGGCTTATTTAAATAGTTTTGGGTGTGTCTAGTCTTTGTTATACTACAGTAGTTTTTTTTTTCTTTCTATACTGTGTAGTTCGTTATGGCTGACCAGGATAGGGATAAACATTCCAAGTCAGGTTTTAAAAAATGTCCAAAATGTGGACAGAAAATGTCTGTTACAGATAGCCATGTTAATTGTGTGTATTGTCTTGGGAGCCTTGCACCTTCAGGAAAGCTGCTCCATTTGTCATTCCTTTTCCTCCAGGGTTCTTCAGGAGAGAAAGAAAGTTAATAGAGGACTTCTGAAACCATCCTTTCAGGAAGCTTTGAGTGACCAGGACAGGTCTAATAAATCTTCAAAGTCTCTTCTAAGACTTCTACATGTTCGGAAGTTAAAAAAATCAAGAAAATCATCGACGTCGGCTCCACAGTCCTCGGAAACAAGCATCTTGTCTTTTCGGAGCCGGTCCCCAGTCCTGGAACCGGTATCCGAGGTACCTAAATCGCCAGTCCTTCAGTCAGTGCCTCCATCCGTCCATCCATCTCAGTCCTCGATTAGCCTTTACGATTTGGATGTGGACCGTGTGGTGCAAAAGTTGCTACAGGCACCGGCGTTTGCAAAATTTTTATCGTCTCCGACCCAAGTGGTTTCAGAACCGAAGACTATACTGCCATCAACTAAATTTCTTCCTCCGAGCCATAACGGTCCTTTGGAGCCGGAGGAGTCAGACCTGATGATTGTTGAGCCTTCGGATCCGACACCTGTTCCAGTGTCATCGGTTCTGTTTACTCAGGCATCCTTGGTGCTGATCAAGGAGTTTAGGAGCCGACACTCTCCGGTCGGGTCTGAGGAGGATAGCCGGACTGACTTGTCGGTTCTGACTTTGCCTCTCAGGGCTTCGGCTCAGATGAGCTTGGCTTCTACCTCTTGTTCGGAGCCCACTGTCCCGGTGCCGAGGGGATCGATGGTCTCCTTAGATTCAGCGGTCCCTTCTCATCAGAGCATAGGTACCTTTGAGGCCATGAGGAGAGTGATGTCTCCCAAAACATCTACAACTTCAGGTCCAACTACCTCCTCCCCAAAAGCACCTGTGTCCAGTTTTGCCTCACAGATCCTGTGGAAGCATAAAGACCCTGAGCCTCAGGAAGCCCCACTGGGTGGGTGGCCTCTGTTCTTCCAAGACCTCATCAAAAGTTCCCACTGATGAGGTTCCCAGGAAGGGAATTTGTAAGAGGAAGCATCTAGTCTCCCCACAGAAGTCTCTCACATCAAACACCGACTTAGATGAATCAGAAGGGTCCCCACGGTCCCCCTCTGAAGATATTTCATTTGCTGACATATTAGAAATCCTTAGGCAGAGGGGTGGCTGGAAGTCCACCAACCCTACTGAAGATGAGTCAGTTCTCCTGAAGGCTTTCGGGTCTCAACCCTCCACTTGGGTGTCTCCGCCCTTCAATGAGCTCATGGAACTGGTCTCATGAAGGGCATGGGAGTCTCCGGACACCATGGAGCCTATTCCTAGGAGGCCCAATAAATTTATTTCAGCCCCCCAGGAAAAGTCTTTCCTCAGCAAGAGAGTGCCAGTTGATGCCATGGTGGTGGCTGCAGCCACCAAAAAGGAGATGTCAGAAACTTCTTCATCTAGCCATCCTCCTAACAGAGACTTTAGGATCATGGATAGATACGGGAAATGCACATACAGTTCAGCAACTTTTGCCATGTGTTCACTGAACTATCTCACTCATTTTACGAGACTTCAAAGAGACCTCCATAAAGAGCTTGGAGGTACTCTTCAGTGTACAGTAGCTGCAGGAACTACAGACAAAGTTGCCTCCCAGCTCGCTACCCTCATTTCCATAGTGAACTCATCCATGCGCCTCATTTCGTATGCAGCTGATAGGGCGAGTAGGGCAACGGGTACAAAAATTGCTCTCAGGAGACATTCCTGGATGCGCTTGTGTTTCTTTGCAGAGCCCTTTAAGTCATCCTTTATCAACACCCCTTTTGATGGGTCTTCCCTTTTCGGGCCCAAAGTTAAGGAAACTTTGACCAGAACTGAGCAGGAAGGAAAGACTCTCTATGCCATCGGAGTCCGTTTTTCCACCCCTACTAGACCCTACCCCAAGGGTCAAAAGGGGAGGAAAGATGTGATTCCGAAAAGCTCAAGGAGCCTTTCTGGACAGACGTGGGGAAACCCCCTCCAGGGGCAGAGGAGGGGGCAATAATGGAAGATGCCGTCCTCGCGGCAGAGGGGATCCATAAAATCAGGGTGACAGAGATCAGTTCTTTGGGAAGCCCTACCAGTGCTCCTGAAAGGAGGCCTAACTGTCCAGCTTTGGAGGCAGTCGGGGGTCCGCCTGGCTCAAAATAACAAATGACAACTGGGTACAAAGTATAGTTTACAGAGGATATGTCATTCCTTTCGTCACTCCCCCTCCATTGACAACAAAAATCCCGGATGTTCCACCCAGTTTCAGGGAACAAGCAACATAGAGGTCCAAACGTTGCTAAGAAAAAGAGTTATCCAGCCAGTCCCAACAGACCAGACAGAATCTGGAACTTACTCTAGATTCTTTTTAGTTCCAAAAAAAGACAGGGGATTGGAGACCTATTTTGGACCTCAGCAGACTAAATAGATCTGCCAAGAAAGAGAAGTTCCAGATGGTCACACTTCAGTTGATACTTCCCTTTTTAAGGAAAGACAATTGTATGTGCTCGATAGATCTACAGGATGCTTACTACCATCATCTGAGCTTCTGGCTGGGAGCCAGTCATTACCAGTTTCGAGCCCTGCCCTTTGGTCTCACTACAGCCCCAGAGTGTTCACCAAATGCATGGCAGTGATTACAGCTCACCTGAGGCATTTAGGATTCCAGGGGTTTCCATACTTACACGATTGGCTCCTCACTGCCACCACCAGGCATCAGCTAATACAAGCCAGGGACACCAATCTTTCACTCGGCAGTCATCTGGGCATTACGATAAATTAAAAATCTGCCTTGTTGCCATCACAACATATCGTTTGGACACCACCACTACCACTTTGAGACTTCCAACAGAAAGGGTTTTATTACTCCGTCAGCAGGTTCACATTATCATATCCAAAGACAAGGCTCCAACATCAGAAGTGCTAAAATTGTTAGGCATGATGGCAGGTGCAATATTAGCGATACCATTAGGTCGCATGCACATGCGGATTCTGCAATGGCTGTTATTCACTCAATGGTCTTACCAAGAGCTCCCAATGTCTCATTTCATAATGATCACAAACACATGTAAAAAGGATCTTCAGTGGTGGTTGACCTCACTTCACGTAATAATAGGTTGTCCTTTTGTACTACCCCCACCAGTGGCCACAGTGACCCATGGACGCTTCCCTGATGGGGTGGGTGTGGGGTGCATTTTCAGGGAAGAACAGCCCAAGGCACCAAACAGGAGACACATATGCATATCAATGTCTTGGAGATGAGAGCAGTACTTTTGGCGTTGCAGTACTTCCAGGACTCTTTCTCTGGAAACAATTGCAACTCAGACGATTCAGATGGACAGCATGTCAGTGGTCTGGTATTTGAACAAACAAGGAGGAACCAGGTCTTATCCCCGTTGTCGCAGGGCCCTAAGCGTATGGCAGTGGGCTACATCCACCCAGTGCTTTCTGTTAGCAATGCACATCCTGGGCAAATCCAACATGATAGCAGACAAACTGAGCAGGGAAATTTTGTTGCCTCACGAGTGGTCGAAAGAGATAGCGGAGAGAATTTTCCACAGGTGAGGCCAGCCTTGCTGCGACCTTTTTGCCAACCATGTAAACACAAAATGCATAAGTTACTTTGCCCTGATTCCCCCTCCAGGAGAAGCCCCAAGGGACGCAGTCGTACACAATTGGCCTCCGGGGTCTCCTCTGTGCATTCCCACCAATTCCCTTGATATCCAAAGTATTGCAGAAGGCAAAAGCCCTGGGAAGGACAATCATTCTGATAGCCCCTCATTGGCCTTGTCAAATTTGGTTCCCCTTCCTTTAACTTCATTAGTTGGAAGACCCTTGGATTCCGGACCTAGTTCCAGATCTTTTGACGCATTTGTCGGGGGCACTTTATCCCTCTCTTCAGTCCCTGAAATTGACAGCTTGGCTGCTCCAATTCCCAACATAGACATGTTCCATAACCTCTTAAATGAAACACAGCAGATATTGATATCTTCTCCTAAGTCCTCTAATAGGAAGCTATATCTTAGCAAATGGAGAAGATTTTCTATATGGGCTTCTCAAAATAACATTGATCCCTACCAAGCCCCTATTCCCTCCATATTAGAGTTCTTAACTATGCTTTTCAGTAAAGGAGCTGCAGCAGCAACAGCTTGGGTTCAACTTGCTGCTGTCTCTAATTTCCACTTTGGCTTTGAAGGGTTAAACATAATGTCACATAAACTATCCAAAGCCTTTCTCAAAGGGACCTTTCATCTCAGACCACCTGTGAAATCCCATTATACTCCATGGAATCTAAACTTTATGCTTTCACGCATTATTCTCCCACCTTCACGTATTATTCTCCCACCTTTCAAACCGGCGTCATCATGCATTTTGAAATATTTGTCATGGAAGACTATCTTTTTAGTAGCCATCACTTCTGCCCGTAGAGTGTCAGAGCTTCAGGCCTTGTCCATAAAGCCTCCTTATTTGATTTTCCATGCTGACAGAGTGTCCCTGCGAACAAACCCTTCATTTTTACCCAAAGTTTGTACTGAAACTAACCTTAACCAGATCATAGATTTGCCAGTGGTTTTTCCCCAACACACCAACAACTTATATGCTGCACAAGCCTGATGTTCATAGACAGCTTAGATTTTACCTTGATAGAACAAAAAGACTTTAGAAAATCTGAACAGTTTTTCATTACCTTTTCAGATTTCAGAAAAGGTATGCCAGTGGCAAAAACAACACTGTCTAAATGGTTATCTGATTGCATCACATTTACTTATTCAGCTGCTAATGTACCTTTACAACACAAGATTAAGGCTCATTCTACCAGAGCAGTGTCCACATCTTCTGCCTTTTCTGCTAGGGTTCCTATAGACAACATTTGTGCAGCAGTCACTTGGTCAAAACCTCATACCTTTATCACTCATTACAAAGTTGACAGGGCCTCCTTTGGGTCTACTGTTCTAAAAAACGTACTCCCGTAAGCCACCCGAGAAAGATGGTGCTTGGGACGCTGCCATGATATAATGACACATGGTATTATTATACGCAGCAAACAAGATCTGAGATAACTCTAGGTGCATCATGGGATAGGGACTTGACCTTGAGCTGTCTGAAGACCTCGAGCTTTGTAGTAGGCCGACTCAGAGCCGAGGATCGGCTCCGAACCCCATCTATAAGAATGAAGGCGAGATGAACAACTCACATGGGAATGTGTTATGGTGAGTACATGCCTTCTGTTTTCTCATGACAGTTACTTCAGCCAAATGGATTTCATAGATGAAAGCACTTTCCTGTAAAGCCCCCCTATTTGGTCTTATACAAAGTCAGAGTTTCCTTAAGGAATAACACATCTTTTCTTCCTATGGTGGCATTCAAAATAAATTTAAATTGGTCAATAAACCTACCAGTATTTTTTCCAGGACTTTCAAACAAGAGTGAATATGTGCTACATATGCTGGATTTTCATCACCAGCTTAGGTTGTATCTTCATAGGGCCAAACCATTTAGGAAATCAGACCAGTTGTTTGTGGCATTCTCAAAATCTAGATTGGACAAAGCAGTTATTAAAGTTACTCTATCTAGGTGGTTATCTGAATGCATTTCCTTCATGTACATTAAAAAGGACTTGTCTTTACAATCTAAACCTAGGACTTATTTCACAAGGGCATTGGCTACTTCATCTTGGTCAACAGTTCATACCTTTGTATTTCATTATAAACTTGAGCAATATTTGGTTTCACCATCCTCAGGATTGTCCTTCCTTAATTTCACCTAGCCTATGCTATGTATGCTTGGAAATCTGTCTCATAGTTGATTCAGATGAAAATAGATAACATTGGCTACAAAAGTTATGTACTTCCCATAATGATAGATCCATGTTGTCTGATTTTCGTTCCGTTAAACTTCCCTCCAACCTGCCCCCTTCCAAATTGTCATAAGTGGGGTTCTGATCGCCAAGTTGCCTGAAGCATACCCTGTTTATAAGCAGTTCTTATTGCTTGTTTCCCATAACCCTGCCATTTTTTCCATCCTACATTCCAAAGTTAGTTTTTAATAGGGTTTATATGATTGATATACACATGTAGTGGTCTGGGTATGGATATACATGTAGTTGTCTGGCTATGGATATAATATCTAATGGGGCAAACTCAATCAAAGGTACTGAGGTGGAGTTCAGGAAATTGTGGGTTGGGAGGAATCAGAAGCCTGGAACCAAAGAGATTCAGAATTGGTGCCAAGATCAGATCCAGTTGGATCCAGTTGGATCCGACAGCCCATAGTTGACAAAACCTGACACATGCGAAGGATGCATGCTTTCCCTATGGAGGAAAGCTGGACAATAACAATCCTTCCTGTGGACTTTTGTGCACAAACACCCTTCTGTCTTAAAGACAGTTACATCCAAATAATTAATAGATTGTGTAGACCTGCACATGGTGAATTTAAGAAACCTACTAATGCTATTGAGGTCTTGAAAAAATTCCATCAATTCATGCTCATTGCCATGCCAACCAACAAAAGGCTCATCGACAAAACGTCAATAGAAGATTATATTGGAGTCTTTCCTGTTCAAAATATGTTGTTGTTCCCACTCCACCTTAACCAGGTTGGCATAAGAGTTGGCACAACTAGTGCCCATCGCTACTCCCTATACTTGCCAGTAACATTCATCTTTAAACACGAATATATTATTATCCAGTACTAACTTAAGCAACAGACATAAAAAAATCAACATGATTTGACGAGAACTTATGAGATCTAAGAAGAACATTTTTGACCATATTAATGCCCTCTTGGTTGGGGATACAACTAAACAGAGAAATGACATCTAGGGTTACTAATATATCTATTCTCACATTTATGTCAGCAGTAGCACAGTACAGGTCTTGCAAAAACTGTTCAGTATATTTAAGAACCGTAGAAAAATCCCCTAGTACTTCTCTAAGTTGTGAGTCCAGACAAATTGAAATTGGCATCCATCACCAGCTACAGTCGATCTAAAAGAAGGATATACTGGATTTTTATGCATCTTTGGTAGACCGTGCAGTTGAGGTATCAGGGGGTGTATTAACATCAAAATAATCAAACATTTCCTGTGTTATAAGTCCCATGCACACTCACTCACTCAAGGCATTCAAAATGCTGGTATGTATATTTGAAACAACATTTACATCAACAACATAAGTGGTAACATCCGATAGCATTTTAGAAATTTCTCTGTAATAATAGTCTGCGTCCCGCACTACTGCAGGTCTGCCCTTGTCAGCTGGGAGAATAACTATGTCTTGGTTACACTGCAGGTCAACAAGTGCCTGCTTTTCAGCTTTAGATAAGTTGTTATTGCAATTATATGTCCTACCTACATTGGGCTTGCTATATAGATCCTTTTCACAGGCTTGTAGAAAAACCTCTACACTATGTGGTAAGTTGGGCACAAAAACACTGGGTTTATGAAAAAATAATTTTGGAGCACTCATCTCATCACCAAACATTATTCTCAAGGCCACATTGCGTGTAAAAAGTCTGAATTCAATTAAACATCCACTTACATCCATTTTAGTTGAAGGTATAAACCCTAAACCTCTCATTAACAAAGATCATGCAGCTGGTTTGAGAACATACCTAGAAATGTTCCAAATCAGTCTGCTTGATTCAGGCCCCACATCTTCTTGAGGGTCTGTACTTGATTCGTACCTGGAGGCTCCTTCTGTTTCTGGCCATTCCTCGGTCCCTCGGTGCCCAAAGACCTGGTACTGCGGTGACGAAACGGCAGAGGAAGCACTGGAAAAACCTGGTCCTTGACCGTTGAGATAATCTTGCGTCATACTACTGGTCCTGCTTCGGACGTTGCTGTGGCCTTCTCTGAATCATCTCCTGCAGCAACAAATAACTTGCGTGGCACTGAAGTTCCAGTAGTAGTAGCAGGAGCAAGGGGTCGTATAAAAAAAATCTACAGCTATATTTAGATATGTTAGTGATACATGTAACTCCATACAAATTTCAGGAAGAGTTATTACTGGGCACATTATGGGTGCTGGAAAGAGCACTTCTGGCTGACATCAAATATTGAAACTTACTAATTTTGTGAACTTTAATTATACTTCAGCTTAGGAATGAGGTCCATTCCCTTAATGGTAGTAAAATCCCAAAAGATATGGAGAAATTAAAAAAAGAAAGACCTTATTAACAAGGACATAGGTAATCTCCAAACTCTGGACCCCATCCAGTTCGGATTCGTTAAAGTTAGATCATGCCTGTTAAACATGGTGGATTTTTTCGAGAAAATCACAAAGGCCCTTGACAAGGGAAAACAGTACATACCACCTATCGTGACTTAGCCTAGGCATATGATGCAATCCCCCAATCAGGTATTGTAGAGAAACTTTCTCATTTTGGAATTAACCCCTACATTATCAGATGGGTAGCCGGCTCCCTCACTGGCAAGACACATACTGTCAATGTCGGTAACTTCATCGCTAACAAAAGACCAGTCACCAGTGGCATACCACACGGTTCTGTGCTGGGCCCCTAACTATTTGGAATTCATTTCTCAGAAGTCCAGGCAAACTTGGACATTTTGTGGCTGACCAAGTTCGCTGACAATTGGAAATTGTGAGCAGTCATCGAGTCGTCCATCGATATTAGTGTACTGCAGACAGGATTAACACAGACAAATGACTGGTGCCAAAACCAAGGATTAAAGCTAAATGCAAAAAATGCATTATCATTCTCTTTGGGAAAGCTGACATCCCTGCTAATTACATTATACACAGCACCCTTCTAAGTGTAGACCCAGTGGTACATGATTTAGGTACTCTGGTTGATAGCAGTCTGAACTTTTGAACTTTGACCACCACATATCCACAGTAGTAAGGAAATCCTTCTGTGTGGCACATCTAGATCTAAGGATGTTATAATTCCATTATACTCTGTTCTCATCAGGGCAGTAATTGAGTACAGTGCTTCCTTTTGCATATATCTCACCAGATGCCTGCAATGATTGGAAAGACCACAAAGATATCTCACAAAGAAATTACAGGGTATACAAAACAAGTCTTGCGTGGAAAGACCAAAAGCCCTGCCACTGTAATCTGTGTCCTACAGGTTGCTAAGGGGTAACCTGTGCTTGGCTTACAGGGCCGTCTCTGACCCGGTCCTGATGGAAATGCTACATATTCGGAAATCAAACTGTATAAGGGTGTCTCGCTCCAGGGATCTTAACCTAGTCTCTAACATGAACAGGGCATGCTGGAGAGAGATGCATCTCCCAGAGACTGCAACTTCCCTGGAAGAAGCTTAATTTTAACGTGAAACAAAGCCGTTCCTTGACCCTCTTCAAATGCAACCTAAATCAATGGATGGGTGATCACAAATTCCCTCCTGGGGTGGTGCCCATGTCCCTCCTGGACAGGGGAAGTCAATATTACCTACCATAGACCCTTACCTCTGTGAGCTTCACTCACCTAACTACTGTCAATTGGGGCAATTTGAGATAAATACGGCTAGGCTTGTAAGGGCTCTGGGGCTGTTAGCTTAGTAACACTCTATGAACCTAAATCATAATATTGAGCTTAGTGTGCACATTTATTTGGTACTCCTGTGTATTTTATACCTTTTCATTCCAAAGTCATTTACCACAGGTCTTATTTTTGTAAATATTTCCTGCCAGTTTATAATGTCTACTTGGTAGTTTAGAGCAGATGTTAATGCTATGTGCTGCTAAAGAGCTTCATCCTGTAACACTGGAATTGATTCCTTCAGTCTCCATTTGCCTGCTCTATGACTCAGAGCAAATAATGTAACCAGATATTGCTGCCTGGATACCTCTGACAGGATGTACTTATCTGATTAGTCTGTTTACTGAGTAAGCAAATAAGAAATTACTTTTCTTGCCGTATAATGTTGCAGCCATTTGCATAATTTCTCATGACAAAACTTACAAAAAGCATTTGATAATAGTTAATGAATTAACATGACCTGTTCTTTGTGTCTCATAGTATCAGTAAAATCTTTAATTAGCAGTGAAACCTTTCCATGCCATGTATCGTGGAACTCTGCAATTCTTTCTTATTTTTTTCCCTACTATTATTATTCATGCTGTTTTACACTGTTTTGTCTAAAATTTTACAGATTGTATCTCCAGTTACACCCATTTTTGTCATTAACTTCATTTATCCTTCATGTATAACTACATTTAAATTTTCTTTAATATTTGTATTTACACTTTTCTAAATCCTTGTGGACACTGTAGTCTAGACTTCTCCATAGTAGTAGAGTGGCTCTTCATGTACTTTATTATTCTGTGAATTGACCTTGCCAGTGGCACAGATTACTTCACTTTATTCTGTTTAATGGGGTAGTTCACAGGTCCACATGCAGAGATACTGAATAGAACATGAGTGTTACGTGTTTACACTGGTGGTTTTGAACACATGCTTAAGGTGTTTTGTAGCATATAAATTAATGCTGTGGGCAAGATGAGAACTATCCAACTGCAAAGTTAATTTTGTTGAATGAGCAGATGTTCTTCGTGTTTCACTATTGCAGTCATCACACTTGGGTTATCTGCCTGCAGGTAGCACACAGTCGACCCGAATACCAGAGTCTTGGGATTTCTGCGTCGGATGCTGTCACTTCTTCCATGACGTCAGGTCATCAGGGGTATAAAACAGGCAGCCAACGCCATTACATCAGTCTTTCTTGCTGAGAAGGAGCCCAAAGCAGAAGCAGTTCACAAGTGCCAGTCGGCCGCTACCTGAAATTTTCGTTTTTCAAGTTTTAGACCTGAAGTCTTCTAAAGCTAAGTACCCCATTGGGGATTCTTTTTTCTTGCTCTAACTGATGTCAGAAAAAGTTAACAATTGTCTTGCCTGTGGAAAGCAAATACCTCACAGAGATTTTCATTCTTACTGCATCACCTGCTTAGGCCCAGACCACGACGTCCCTCACTGTCGGTTTTGTGCCTTGTTTAATGCCCAAACCATTCGTCGTCGGGCTATTTTTGTAGCTAAATTCTTTCGCTCTCATTCTCCCTATTCCGAAATTACTTTGGTAAGCCGTACGACTACCGATCTTCTGAAAAAGCGCATAGATAAAGACAGAGACAGACCACATAAGTCAAAAACTGCTAACGACGCTTCTGTTAAGCTAGTCGCCGGTCCGCTGGTACTCAGTGAGGCACCTTTGCAGCCTCTGATGCCCACTTTTACAGATTTGCAGGCCTCTGCTGAGACCCATTCGGAGACCGGTATGCCGCGCGATGCTTCTTCGACTGTGGAACCTGTAGATGTCTCTATCTTGGATGGGTCCAGAGCCGCTGTGCATGCACTGGCTTCTGAGGGTGTATTTGGACCTACTGCTGTTCGCATTAAACCGGCAACTTCATTTATAGCTAAAACTACTGAGTTTCTCAGGCCCAGAGTACGCACTACACCTAGAAAACTGATGACCAAAGCACATGCTCAAGCTCCCATGCCTCAAAAACAAATGCTTAGAATGGCTGAAGACCTTAATCACCCTAATTAGGGGAAGCCAGCCTTCCCCTGCTAAGAGACCAAGAATTGAGTTTCTTTTTGATTCTACAGACCATGAGTCCGATGACTCTGACCCTTCTGATTACCAGGACATACCCTTATCTACCTTTGAGGATTCAGATGCAGAGGAATCCATTCCCTCTGCCTCCCCTCCAGAGGATTTTTCCTTTGGTGAAACCTTGCATACTTTAAGAGAGCATTCCAAAAAGAGACTCAGAGAATTTTTAGAGTTGCCTCAGCACAGGCCCCTAGCTATACCCCCTGTCCTGGATGTTGTAGATGATGGCTTCATGGAATCCAGTCTTAGTCCAGACACTTTACCACCGGCCCCTAGAAAACCTTGCAGGTACTACAGAGTACCTGATTCTCACAAATTTCTCTTTAAGAATCCTACTGCGGATCCAGAGACCATTTCCCAGGGACCTAAAGGTATTAAGGCTACTAGAGCCAAAAACCCTACTCCGTCAGACAGGGATTCCAGAGCTTTAGACAGATGGGGTAAGAAGGTATATACCTCCGCAACTCTGGCCATCAGGGCATTGAATTTCCACTTTCATATGTTGAAGTACCAGCAACATATTATGGAACAAATTAAACAAAAAATGGTGTTACTTCCAGATTGTGCAGAAAATAAAGATTTACAAGAGTTAATGCATTCTGCAAACCAAGTTAGTAAGCATAGTTTGCAGTGTGGCTTTGATGCCCTTGAAGCATCTTGCAGGGCTGCAGTCACTGGATCTCTACTGAGAAGGCATGCTTGGCTGAAGGAACAAACCTTGCCAGACCATGTCAAATCAAAATTACTAGACGCTCCTTTAAATCAGGACCGTTTGTTTGGCAGCAAAGCAGGAGAGGTTCTTAAAAAGATGGAAGAAAAAGCGAAATCTATGCAAATTGTTAAATAATTCTTACAAGTGCAGCCACCTAGATTCAGTAGGCATTGGCCTACAAAAAAATGGTCCTTTCCAGCCCCTTCCAGGCCTTCTCAGACCAAACCCAGGGAAACCAGACCACCAAGACTACAGTCTCAGGGTGTGCAGAGATCTAAACAATGGAGTGCTCCCACCTCAAAAACAGGGAGTGGCAAGCCACCCCCTTATGGTAAAAGTTCACAATGACTTGTCAATTATCCTTCCCAGCCCTGCCCATCTACTTGCACCCCAGGAGGAAAACTTGCCCTTCATGCCAAAAGCTAGATGTCCATTACTCAGGACCAATGGGTTCTAAACATTGTATCCCAGGGTACAGATTCTTCTTCCAATTCCTGCCACCCCCAATCAGGTTTCCAGACCTTCCTCCAAACCAGTGGGCAGAGGCTCAAAAGCAAGTACATTCCCTGCTCAATATCAGGGCCATTCAACCTGTTCCAGTAGAACAAAGGGGACAGGATTTCTACTCCAAACTGTTCTTGGTGCCCAGAAAAGAGGACTCTTGGCGCCCAATCCTGGATCTATCAATTCTCAACACCTTTCTGGTGGTCCCAAAATTCAAAATGCTAACCCTGCAGCAGCTTCTCCCTATGCTAGCCAAGGATGCCTGGCTAGTCACCCTAGACTTAAAAGAAACCTATCTGCACATCCCGATAAGGGAGTCTTGCAGGAAATATCTCCGCTTCAGGGCAGGCTCTATGCACTATCAGTTCTCTGCACTTCCCTTTGGCTTATCTACTGCGCCCAGAGTAGTCACAAATTGCCTGGCTCCAGCCATTGCATACTGCAGGCAGAGAAATAGCAACATTTTCCCATACTTGGATGATTGCCTGATTCAGGCAGACAGTCAGGAATTACTACTTCAACACCATGCATTTGTAAAAAGACTCCTATCTTCATTAGGGTACACCATCAAGGAAAATAAATCACAACTGGTACCCAGTCAAAAAATTGTATTCCTGGGAGCAAGCTTGAACACAACTTCCCAGATGGCCTTTCTCACTCCAGAAAAACAGATCTATTTGAACAACTACTTCAAACACGTGGCCAGCAAAACCCAGCTATCTGCAAGGAAAATACTGCAAGCCCTAGGGTTCATGGCCTCATGCATTCTGTTAATTCCATATGCAAGACTGCATATGAGAAAACTTCAATGGTACTTAAAAAGTCTTTGGTGACAACATTCTCAGGACCTGGAAACAGTCATTCGATCATTCCTTGTCTAAGGGCAGAGTTCCTCTGGTGGGCAGAAGCATGCACCCACAACAAGGGACTGCCTTTTACTCAGCCCCTCACCATCCAAATCCTGACTATGGATGCATCAGACTATGCAATGGATGGCTCACATGGCAGGCAAATGCATTCAGGGAAAGTGGAGCTCAGGACAAATTCTCCTGCACATCATTCAAAAAGAAATGTTTGCTGTACAGCATGCTCTGACAGCCTTCACATACCTAATCCTTCCAGGACAGCTGCTGATAAAAACAGACAACACTACAGTTATTTGGTACATAAACAAGCAGAGGGGAACCCATTCTTACCCACTCTGCAGGTTAGCCATGGCCCTGTGGAACACAGCCTTGAGTAACCAAGTGCATCTGCAAACTCAGTTCCTGCCAGGCAAACAGAATTCACTGGCAGACGACTTAAGCAGAAATCTTCTGGACCCATATGAGTGGAAATTGAACCCAACACCTTCAACCTTCTAATCCAGAGGTGGGGAACACAGGAGGTGCACTTCTTTGCCTCCCCCATGAACCACCAGCTGAGCAACTTCTGCACCAGGAGCCCTCACAGCAGGGCCTGTAAGATGGATGTCATATCCTTCAAATGGGAAAACCTCTCAATTTATGCCTTTCCCCCTCCGCCCCTCCTCTAAAAGGTGCTACTCAAGATCAGACAGGACAGCCCAAGGGCAATTCTTATTGCCCCAGATTGGCCACACCAGCACTGGTACCCACTCTTACACTGTCTGACAATAGTGCCACCCTGGCACCTTCATCAGACACCTTCCCTGCTGTCTCAGCAGGAGGGACTGATTTTGCTTCCTCAGTTGCAACCCTAAACCTTGCAGCCTGGCTTATCCCCTGAGTACTCCACCAGCAACCCTCAGCAAGCAGGTGCTGAGCATCATTCTTGAGGCCAGAAGGCCTAGTACTAGAAAATCCTATGCTGAGAAGTGAAAAAGATATTGCTCTTGGAGTCATTGTCAAGGAAAGGACTGAGCTGTGCCCTTCTTACCTCAAATCCTTGATTACCTAGCAGAGCTACTCCACAGAGGCCTATCCTTCTCCATTAAGATTCATGCCTCTGCCATCTCAGCTCATTATAATACCGAGCCACCTCTAGCCTCCCTCCCTCTCGTCAAGCAGTTTCTGAGAGGGGCTAACAACTTAAGGCCCCCTAGGAGAGCACACATCCCTGCCTGGGACCTTAACTTTGTACTGGAAAAGCTCACGCTTCCCCCTTTTGAACCTGCGGCTTCAACAGAGTTAAAATTCCTTTCTTGGAAAACAGTCTTGCTTTTAGCCATAACTTCAGCTAGAAGAATGTCTTGAGTTACAGGCACTAATGGCTGTGGAACCCTTCAATGTTAGGTAGTCCGATCTCACCTCCATTTTTACATATGGGTTCGGAGCCGGGCCGATTTACAAGCTGTAAGACTTCTGGTTGGCTCTTGGCTAAGCAGGTATCCCATGGTGCACCAGTACAATTCCCAGATCTCATTTGCCA
Source organism: Protopterus annectens (assembly GCF_019279795.1). NCBI lineage: Eukaryota > Metazoa > Chordata > Ceratodontiformes > Protopteridae > Protopterus > Protopterus annectens. Next base: position 424,808,390 of record NC_056734.1, on the reverse strand, counting down.
CGTTGACGAGTTCGGTTGTGCTTCTCTTGGTTCTGGCTAAGTTTTTCAAATTCTTTATATTCAATATCTTATTTCAGTGCTTTATTAGAACTTTTATTGTATGTTTAGTGTTGCTAATATTGTTGTATTGCTTGCCCTTTTTGAGTGCAACTTAGTTTACTAGTGGTTATTGGTATCCTGTGTGCCAGTTAGTTTTAGGCGCTGTTGCGCATTTTTTGATTATTAGGTAGAGTATTCGTTTTTGTCGGTTTTCCCGCTCTTAGTCAACAGGGGCTCCTGTTGTCTTGTCTGTTGTTATGCTGACCTTTTTTGGTCACCGTTGGCAGTTAGTTTTCTGCTATATTGAGATTGTTTGTTTTTGGCGGGGATCCACTTGTGAATTTACTAGGATTGCAGCCTCCCTAGTACACTACCTGCTATTAGAAATATAGAAGTATAGAAATTTAGTGTGTCATTTATGGTTTCTCTTGTGTGAGTGGGCTTTCATTTCTGGTCTGTTTAAATTAGAAGACCTAGCTTTCTCTACACCGGGCTAGGCCTATTTAAGTTAGAGGACTTAGTCCTCGTGTAACTCCTTTAGAAGACCTAGCTTTGTCTACACCTGGCTAGGCCCGTTTAAGTTAGAGGACCTAGTCCTCGTGTAACTTCTTCTTAGGGCTAGGCCCATTTTAGTTAGTGGACCTAGTCCTCCTCCTCCTTCTCTCTTTCAGTCTCTCTGGGTTTTGTGTGTGTAATAATGTGTAAGGAAAGGGAGGAGCATAAACCCTCAGGGTTCAAAAAGTGCATGAAATGCTCCCAAAAGATGTCTTTAACGGATGGCCACAGTAGCTGTGTCTACTGCCTAGGGGCCATCCACTTGCAGGAATCATGCTTGTTCTGCCATGCTTTCTCTCCGTACAGGAGAGAAAGAACAAACTCATACTCAAGGGTCTATTGAAACCGTGCTTTGAGGAAGCACTATCCAGTTCTTCAGCTTCCTCTAAGTCTGGGAAATCAAAATCCTCAAAAAGGCCTTCTCCAGCACCGGCTGGTGACTCGGAGCCACCTCCTAAACAGTCGAAACAGTCCAAATGTGCATCCTCGACTCCTCAGCCTTCAGAGCCAAAGGAGAGCATCATGGTGGTGTCAGAGTCGGTTACAGGTGATTCGGAGCCGATCTCTGAACCTGTTGATACAGCAGTTGACTCTGCTACTCGGAGCCGGTTTGTAAGCTCCCTACCGGTTTCCGTAACAATTAAGTCTCCAGTGCACCCCAGGCCAAGATCCCCTACTATGTCTTCCAGGAGCCTCTCAGAAGAAGATGTGGAGAGGGTAGTGCTAAGACTACTGAAGTCGTCTGCTTTACCAAAATTATTGTGGGCTCCGACCCACTCGGCTCCGGAGCCACTTGGCCCAGCTTTGCCCTTGTCTGCTATTCCTCCTCCGAGCCATACTGGCCTTTCAGAGCCAGAGTGCTTGGAGCCAAAGGAGGAAATGCCAGCTCCAGCTCACTTTGTTGCTGCCTTGGAGCCGGGTTCGGCTCCAACACGCTCGGTGCCATCCGTCGTGTCCAGGGGTTGAAGCTATCCTGTCAGCACCGACAGGGAGGGTTGGAATCGATCTTCTTCAGTTCCAAGCCTTCCTCTCGGTGCTTCGGCCAGGGTGAGCTCGGACCCTGCATCCATCTCGGAGCCGACAGCTCTGGCGCCGACCCTAGTCTCTTCGGAGCGGGGGAGATCTTCGGAGCTGGAGAGGTCAGTGTTTGAAATGATGAGTGGCGTGCTGTCTCATTCTCCAGCCCTTACCAGTGGCACCAGCACTCTTCCCCTGAGAGCAACCACTTCAGTCTCAGCCCCTACTCTCTCTAAAGACACCAGAGACCTGCAGCCTCAGGAGCCATCGGAGCCTCCCCAGAAGAGGTTATGTAAGAGGAAACATGTTGACTCCCAGGATGAGTCTTTGACATCGGACACTAACCTCGAGGAGTCGTCCTCTGATGATGTCTCCTTTGTGGACATTTTAGAGATCCTTAGGCAAAGGTGCAACTGGCCCACTGTTAACCCTTCTGATGAGGAGTCGGTGTACCTGAAGGCTTTCGGGTCTCAACGTTCTGCCTCTTGGGTGTCTCCACCTTTTGACAAACTGATGGATCTAGTTAGTCGAAGGGTGTGGGATACTCCTGACACCGTGGAGCCAGTCCCCAGGAGACTGAACAAGTTCTTGTCTGCCCCTCCTGGTAAAGAGTTTTTGTCCAAGGATGTTCCTATAGATGCCATGGTGGTGGCGGCCACGAAGAAGGAATTGGTGGAGACTTCTTCATCTGTTCATCTACCAAACAAAAAGTCTCGACAGATGAGACAGATTTGGGAAGCGTATCTTTAGTTCAGAGGCCTTTACCCTTCGATCGCTGAACTATCTCACGCACTTCGTGAGGTTGCAGAGGGATCTCCTAATGTAGTTAGGAGATTCCATACAAGGTGCGTGTACTGAGGGAGTTCCTGACAAGATTTCTACTCAGTTGTCCACCTTAAATTCTGTGGTTAACTCCTCCATGTGACTTATCTCTTATGCTGCGGATGGAGCAAGTAGAGCAGCGGGTTCCGGAGTTGCCTTGAGGCGCCACTTATGGATGTGCTTATGTAATTTTGCGGAACCGTTCAAGTCTACTTTCACCAACGCCCCGTTTGATGGTTCCTCATTGTTTGGTTCCAAGGTGAAGGATACACTCACTCGGTGTGAGCAAGAAGGAAAGATACTTTCTGCCATGGGAGTGTGTTTTACTGTCTCTTCCAGACCATATCCCAAGAGTCAAAAGGGCGGTAAAACGTGGTTCAAGAAGTCCCAGAGGGTCTTTCCTGACACACAGGGTGAATCCTCCTTCAAAGGCAGAGGAGGAGGAAACAGCAGATGTCACCCTAGAGGCAGGGGCAGTCCGCAATACCAACAAGGCCGTGATTCTTTTCGAGGATGGCCTTATCAGCACTCCTGATGTGGAGCCCGACTGCGCTTCTCTGGGGCCGGTCGAGGGTCACATTTCTTTGTACCAAGAAGCCTGGCTAAATATCACCCAAGACAAATGAGTACAAAGAGTTGTTACCAGAGGCTATATCATACCCTTTTCCCTATCACCGTTTGTTCCCAAAAGGATCCCAGATGTACCACCCAATCATAGGGATCAGGCAACTGTGGAGATCAACAAGTTGCTCTTAAAAAGAGTCATCCAGCTCGTCCCAGCAGACCAGATAGGATCCGGAACTTACTCCAGGTTCTTTTTAGTTCCAAAACAAACCAGAGATTGGAGGCCAATATTGGACCTCAGCAGATTGAACGAATCAGTAAAGAAGGACAAGTTTTGGATGGTTACACTGCAGTCTATACTCCCATTGTTAGGGAAAGACTTTTGGATGTGCTCTCTGGATCTTCAGGATGCCTACTACCACATAAAAATGGACAAGGCATCCAGAAGCCATCTACGCTTCCAGCTGGGAGCCAGTCACTATCAGTTTCACGCTCTGCCCTTTGGTCTCACCACAGCCCCCAGGGTGTTCTCCAAATGCATGGCAGTAGTGACAGCTCACCTGAGACGTCAGGGATTCCAGGTGTTTCCGTATTTGGACGACTGGCTCCTGACTGCCCCCACCAGGCATCTACTCCTCCAAAACAGGGACGCCACAATTCAACTTTATGCTCAGTTAGGGATCTCCATAAATTGGAAAAAAATCTGCATTATTGCCCTCTCAAGCTGTGATTTTTATAGGTGCAGAGGTAGACACAGTGAACATGTCTCCCCGCCGAAAGGGCACAGAACTTAATCTCCCAAGTTCAACATTTTCTTCTGTTGTAAAAAGTCAAAGCGAAGTGGGTCCTTCAGCTCCTCGGGACTATGGCTTCCACAATTCTATTAATACCATTAGCCAGTTTGCACATGAGAATTCTCCAGTGGCTTCTGTCTTCCCAATGGTCCTTCCAATATCTCCCACTGAGTCATCCTATCCTGCTGATGGAATCATGCAAGAAGGACCTTCTTCTGTTGATAGCTCTCAATCAACTTGTCACGGGTGCCTCCTTTGTTCCTGCCCAACCCTTTGCCACTTTGACCACGGATGCTTCCCAGTTCTGATGGGGGGGGGCATTATCTCGGCAGGACTGTCCAAGGCACATGGCAAGAACACGAGGCTCATCTCCATATCAGTGTTCTGGAGATGAGGGCGGTGCTTCTGGCATTGCAAGCACTTCAAGACTTTCTTCCTCTAGGGACAATTGCGATACAATCAGACAACATGTTGGTGGTTTGGTATATCAATAAACAGGGCGGCGGTATCAGATCTTACCCACTCTGTCGAGAGGACATGTGAGTTTGGGAATGGGAGATTTCTTCCCAGTGCTTTCTGGTTGCAACTCACATTCCAGGGACGTCCAACGTGATAGCTGACAAGCTCAGTCGGGCAATCCTAATGCCTCACAAGTGGTCTCTGAAATGGGAAACAGTGGATCAGATTTTTTGGAAATGGGGACAGCCTTGCTGCGACCTTTTGGCCAGCCCAGTCAGTACCAAATGCAGCAGCTATTTTTCTCTGATTCCCCCTCAGGGGGAGACTCCCAGAGTCGCTATGGCTCACGATTGTCCCAGTGGGACTTCTGTATGCCTTTCCTCCAATCCCTCTCATTTCCAAAGTGATTCAGAAAGCCAGTCAGCTGGGAAGCAATTTGATCCTCATTGCTCTTTACCGGCCACGTCAGGTCTGGTTCCCCTTCCTCGAGCCTCTCCTCCTGGATGATCCTTGGATTTTAGACCCGGCTCCAGATCTTTTGACTCACATGTCGGGTTCGCTACACCCCTCAATCCACACCCTCAAATTGACAGCATGGCTGCTCCAGTTCCATCCCTAGTCAGGCTTCATGATGTATCATCCTCAGTTTCACATATTCTTGTGTCCTCCCATAAACCTTCATCTAGGAGGCTGTATGGCAGTAAATGGAAAAGATTTTCTACTTGAGCACAGAGAATGAATGTAGATCCATACACTATCCCTGTGATTCTGGATTTTCTTTCTGAGCTTTTTCAGCAAGGATCTGCCGCTGCCACTATCAGTGTCCAATTGGTGGCAATTTCTCATTTTCACTTAGGTTTTCCAGATACCATTTTAATGTCTCATAAGCTATGCAAGACCTTTTTGAAAGGGGCCACTCTATTGAGACCACCTCTGCAAGAACCAGTGGCTTCTTGGGATTTAAATTTTGTGTTGTCCAAATTGACATCTTCCCCCATTTGAACCTTCCCACTCATCTTCACTAAAATTGTTGTCTTGGAAGACCTTGTTTTTGGTAGCTATCACATCAGCTAGATGGGTATTGGAGCTATAGGCCTTGTCTATTAAGCCACCATATTTGATTTTTCTCAAAGACAGGGTGTCATTGCGTACTAATCCCTCTTTTGTCCCCAAAGTGCTATCTTAAACCAATCAATAGAACTCCCAGTTTTCTTCCCTAACTACTGTAATGCAGCTGAGTACCATTTTCATCAGCTAGACATTCGTAGACAACTACATTTTTATATACAGCGGACTAAGGTTTTCAGGAAATCAGATCAATTATTCATTTCCTTTTCTGACTCTAGATTGGGCTTACCAGTTTCTAAAGTGACACTATCTTATTGGATTTCCAGTTGATAGGCTTTATCTATAGCTCGGAGGGCAAACCTTTACCCTGCAGGATTAATGCTCATTCTACAGGTCGCTGTCTACCTCTGCAGCCTTTCAAGCCAGGGTACCACTTGATAATATTTGTGCAGCAGCTACGTGGGCTACCCCTCGCACTTTTATTACACATTATAAATTGGATTTGGCATCCAGGGGTAGAGCATCCTTTGGCTCCACGGTGCTCAAGAGTATTTTCCAATGAGCCACCCAAGAATAAGGAGCTAGGGATGCTGTACCGTATGTAAAAATGAAGGTGAGATCGGACTTCCTAACATAAAGAAGTTATGTACTCACCTTAACGTTCCATGTTAGTAGTCCATCTCACCCTTCATTTTTACCAACCAGCCCTCCTGCCCCCATGTTGGAAGATCTGGAAGTAATAATTTGGTTGCCCTTGGTTGGAGACCCTTTAGTATTGGTTGTTTTAATGGTTGTTATTCTAGTGAGCAGCAAACAAGATCTGGGGATTGTACTGGTGCACCATGGGATACTTGCTTAGCCACGAGCCAACCAGAAGTCTTCCAGCTTGTAAATCGACTGAGACAGAGCCGAGAATCGGCTCCGAACCCATATGTAAAAATGAAGGGTGAGATGGACTACCAACATGGAACGTTATGGTGAGTACATAACTTCTTTTTATTTTCCATGCTGACAGGGTTTCCCTCAGGACTAACCCATCCTTTATGCCTAAGGTTGTCTCCAGTGTGGCTCTAAACCAAGCCATCCATTTGCCAACCTTCTTACCTAATCCTCAAAATAAAGGGGAAAGGATCCTGCACTCCTTGGGCATGCACAGACAGCTCAGGTTCTACCTTGACAGGATGAAACCTTTCAGAAAATCTGACCAACTGCTAGTCAGCCTTGCTACAGGGGCAGAGGGAAAGGCCATTTCAAAGCAAACCATTTCCAAATGGATAGCACACTGCATCCATTTCTGCTACAAGCACAATGGAAAACCTACCCCACAGGGAATCAGAACACATTCCACTAGGGCTACTTCCACCTCTACAGCATTTCTCAGGGGAGTCCCTACCAGGGACATTCTGGAAGCTGCAACCTGGAGTTCTGTACATACCTTCACCAAGCATTACCACTTATTTTTCTAAATCCAGAGCTGGATTTGCTACAGCAGTCTTACAAGGCCTGCTAGCCAGCCCTAACTCCTCTTGAATGCCTCCACCCTTCCTCAGCTTTGGGAATCAACCCAAGTGTGATGACTGCAACAGTGAAACATGAAGAACATAGTGCAGTTGTGTACGCTTACCGTAAATGTAGATGTTCGAGTGTATTCAATGTTGCAGTCCTGGTTATCTTCCCTCCAGCCCACTGTTTTTTTCCCTATCCTTTCTCCCTATCCTCTATATGGCCATTTTTATGGCAGGGGTATTTACTTTTCACTGGTGGTGTTTGTCAGCATATGCTAGCTTCCTATTTGGGGGGCTCCTGACATCTGGGGCAAGAAAAACTGATGTAATGGCATTGGCTACCTGTTATATACCTCTGACAACCTGACGTCATGGAAGAAGCAACAGCATCTGACGCAGAATTCCCAAGACTCTGGTATTTGGGCCGACTGAGGGCTACCTGCAGGCAGATGACCCAAGTGTGACGACTGCAACAGTGAATACACTCGAACATCTACATTTATGGTAAGTGTACACAACTGTACTGTATGCAGCATTCGCAAACACATCTGATTAAATCCCATCCTGAAGTCAACCAGCTTATATTTTCAAAATCTTAACTTTATAGTAGAAATTTGGTACTGTAGAGAACAAGATCATTCATGGTCCTTTGGTTGAAATCTGCATAATCCAATTTGTTTGTCATTCATGAACCATCATTTCATGGATTCTTTTTCCGATTTGTTTCTGACCGGTAGCTATCTTCTCATCTTGTGGACCATTCACAAACCTCCAATGTATTTCTTTAAGGAATTTTTTTCTTTAGGAGCTGCTGAGAGGCTTCCCTGATTCTCATCTTAGGAAAGGCTTGCTCAGTATTTCATGCTGCTGGATGACTTTCTAAGTGAGTACTATCACTTTTAGTACACCTATGAGCCCATATTGTTTAAGAACTGGTAGGCGGAAACTGAGGCCCTCTTTTAAGTCGGTTTTCACATTATACCCCAAGACTGTGTCCATATGTTTCTTCCACATTATTCTTCCTTTCCTAGTCCTCTGTATATGTGTATGTCTCTCTTTAACTGCCTTTAACATTCTCTGGTTACCATACGTCACTATAACTGAAGAACTGTTTTACATGTCCCTGATGGCTTCTTACTGATTCTTTCCAAATATGTCCTGTTTTCCTCTATCCCCCATTATACCAGTTCCTCCTTAGTTTCTGTCTCCTCTTAAATAGTCTCTGCATTTTCCTTCTATTCCACATAATTCCCTATAGTTATATTTATATTTTTCTGTAAAAGTAAACTGCCATCCCTGTTTGACTTGTAAAATTCTGTCATGCTGAAAAGATAAATTTTTCAGTGTTATTTTCTCTCTCTCTCTCTCCAATCATTATATGTGTCTGATTTGAATATACCTTGTCATATTTTGGGTGTGTAAAATTACACAAACTAGCTTCTGTGACTTAATGGTTTGAAAACCTAGGCTGTTTTACTACTCCTGTGTTAGCATTAGTCTCTTGAGTATTTAAAAAGAAAACATAAACAGTCACCAGTGCTGTTTAATGCCTATTGTACATAAATTTGCTTCCAGTAAATTTCTCACATTATAAATTCTAGATTGTCACCCATGTTAAAAGAAAACTCCTCCTTAGAGCTCAAAAACATGTTTTTTGTTCATTGTACCTTTGTTTTCTGAGCTATTTTAATGCCTCAAAATCACAAGTCCTTATTTTACAATTTTAATGCGTTTCTCTCAAAATAGCAGATGATGTGGCCTGCCTTGGTAACATGATCTTGTGTTCTTGCTTTCATTCCTTCTTCCCAGAGTACATTTCAAGTCCGCTTTATATGAGTCATGCTAGACATATGGAAGTGGTGTTATTTTCTTATGCCATTAAGATAGAATGGCAGGATTGTGAAGATTTGCATATAACACACCTTCTGTAACAGAGATACTTCTGTGTTTGTCTGACTGAGCCTCATTTGTGTGTCTGTTAGAGCTTGTTTTATACTATAAATAGCTGTTCGCTACTTCCAGCTTTATGAAAGTAGGTAAATAACAGGCTTTTGTAAAGGGATTGTTTTGTAGTTCTAAAAGAATTGACAAACCTTCCCCCACCCACTCTTGCCATGGTGTGAAAACTCTCATTGCAGTAAATGATCCTTGCTGTACAGTTACTGGTGACAAGTTGTAGGACTCCAAACTAAGTCTGTCTACTACTTTCCAGTGCCTTCAGTGTGAAGATTTTTCTCTCTCATGAATGATGCAGAATTAAAATGTGCTTTACTAGTTCTTTAATTATTTCTGTCATATTCACCCCCCTTTTTTCTATTTTGTATTTATTTATACTTGTAACCAGGAAAGTGAATTGGCCCAGGACCCTTCTAAGCCAAATCTCGGATTACATTGGCAAAGATAATAACAAGTAATAAATATACTTAGCAATACAAAGAAAAAACATGCTGACATAAAGACATTGGCTGTATGTTGCACATGCAGTCTTTCTAGGGTTACTACCTGTCCCACTTTGCGAGGGACAGTCCCTCTTTGGGCAGTTGTGTCCTGCATAAAAATTGAAGAAATTGCAAATGTCCTGAGATATTAGGACAAACATATGTCCTATATTTAATGTAATAGTTGCATAAAACAGTTATTCTGTTTCTGAAACACCTAAATGTTATAAGAAACAGAATAAGCAACTAAAATGAATAAGCATTTATTTAGGCAAAAAAGTGAAGTTCTGTCCTTTGTACTGGCCTTGGGTATGTTTTGCCTTGCAAAATCTGGCGTTTGCATAAAAAATGTCCCACTTTGGGCATTTGAAAAGGTGGCAACCCTAAGACTTTCTCAATGTGTGACAGTGAATACGTAAAACATTAAGCAAGAGTTACAAGAAGGTATACATTAATAATGCTTAACTCTACAGTGTTTAGTATAAGTAACGAATTGTATGCACCCATATTGCCCATACTAAAATATATATATATATGTGTGTGTATGTGTGTATACACACACACACACACACACACACACACATATATATATATATATATATATATATATATATATATATATATATATAGATACATATATCTATATATGTGTGTATGTGTATATATGTATGTGTGTATATATATATATATATATATATATAGAGAGAGAGAGAGAGAGAGAGTATGTGTGTGTGTGTGTGTATATATATATATATATATATATATATATATATATATATATATGTATATGTATACACACACACACACACACACACACACACACAAAGGACATGTGTAGAAAAACATGAGTGATTGAGTGTGTGTGTGTGTGTAAGTGAGAATTAAATTATTTGCCTGTAGTGATTACTTCATGTACTTTAAAGAAAAACAAATCAAAAAGTCAAATTTTGTCTAACTGTATATGTGTGTTTACACATAAACACGCAGATCTGTGTGTGTATGCATTACGCTGCCAGCCCAGCTATATGGAATTTTGTAAATAATTCTATGTCATTTGTGATTATTGATATGATTTATACAGAACTGTATGTTATGCAGTGTGCTTAAAGAATGTAACCACAGCATACCCTGCTGGAACATAGAAGATTAACTTACAAAACTTAAAGAAAATACGTTGAAATTAAGTACTTTATGATGTGCTATAAAAGTTAGTTTCAATGCAGCAAGAAGACAGGATGTCTAGAGCTAGAATTTTTTTTTCTGTTGTCTTGGAGAGAAGTAGTTACTAGGTTTAAAATGTTAAAAGTGTTTTATTGCTTTATGACTTCCTACCAGCTGCACAGCTTTGAGAGATATGTATTTTTAACAGAGACATGTTAAAACTTCTGTTAAATTTTTGTTTAGCCTGGGAACTGAAGTCAGATGACAAAAAGTGATGTTATCCTGGCTAACCAAGCAGTAAAATGTGATATTACTTTAAGATCTGTCTCAGAGAGAGACTGGGCATTTTATATTTTGTCTTTGACCTGGAAACATTCACTCATCATCACATCTGCACTTGCTGTAAGTAATATTCAGGGCATAGCATCTCTTTTAGTTATAGATAGGAATATAGTAAAGATTAGTTTAGATTTTTTTGCATTTATTTGAGACTGTCCTGCATGTTGTTTTAAAATATTTCCTGTGATTTTGAACTCTGAAGTAACTGTGTTCATTATTGGAGTATTGTCTTGTTCTTTCATTATTTATTATTAAATATATTTAAACCTATCTTTGTGGTTGATATTTGTGAGACATATTTAAGCTCTTAAAATTGTGGCAAATGTATTTGGTGACACTGTACAGGCCACTCCTAAATAGCCTTGCTCCTGGTCAAAACTACCATTTGGATAATAGTAACATTACACAGTAGGATTAGACACCCTTTGAAAGGGCCTTAGAATAGCTGATAAAGAGCTGGCTGGTGACCGTGATAACTAGCTTATAGTCTGGGCAAAAGTGGGCATAGCTAGTAAACCTGTGCGAGCCTTTCCCATGTGTGTGTGTGTGTGTGTATGTGTTTGTATGTCAATCAAATCTTAAAGTGAATGTGAGTCAGCTACTTGGGCAGGGACATGAAGCACTGGTTGCACAAAGAGGGTGTTGGAGGTCTTAGCTTGTCCACTTGACTTTGATCTCAACCCTATAGCTGTCCCAGTGGGGGGAGTCTTCTTGGGGATCTGGAGAAAAAGAGAGAAACCAGCCCCAGACTGACTGTGGTCTCTGTGCCCTCTTAGGGGAAATTGTACTTTACTGTGTGTGTACTTGTCATCCTCCCATTGTGTACATCCCTCACTGTTGCCAGTGGTGAGGATTAAGTCTCCTTACTTACTGGGCCAGTGCAGGGGCATCACAGTATGTATAAAAAATGTGTGTAGCATGTAGAATGCTGTACGTGGGATGCAATAATGTGTTTAAATGTACATGTCTGACTGTCTGTGTGTGTGCATGTTTGCATTTAAACACAGTTAAGTACTTCTGATTTCCTTTTCTTAATGATTTTAATGCAAGAACACATAGTAAACATACATTGAAGTAAATTCAGCCGTATGTTGCTACCTTTAAACCGCTGACTGATTTAATTGCTTTGTTTTGCTATGAAGGGGGAGTAAGTTCTCTTCCTCTCTGCAAAAAACAATGGAAAACAGTTCCACAGCAGTCTCTCTTTTTTATATCAGCTGCTGTGTTCCTGATATTAGCAGGATTAATTGCCCATCTAAGATTGCCAGCAGTGCCTCACAGGGTAAACTACAGATTTAACTTTGTTTATGATTTAGGGTTCAGTCACACTGTATTTGACATTGAAGCGAAGCAGTGTTCCGCATTTGACAGTGATGGTTTCACTTTACGTTATCTGATTGTCTCCCAAATCATATTGATAGCCAGTTGACAAAGAGAGGGAAAGGGAGCCAACTAGAGGATAATTTTGACCTTAAACAGCCAATCAGAATGCTGAGCAAAAGTCCATGGCTTCAGGGCTGCTTATACCAATATCCCTGGAGCACGAAAAATGAAAGAAAATAAACTTCTGTCACTGTTCCCCCACGATAAACAGGGTTTTGGCAAATTGTTTTAAAGAGAGGGAGAAAAATGCGTAACTCGTAATCTCCTAGAATAAGAAATCTGGACAAAGCCAATAGGCAAACATAATGCAGGGATAAAGCCACAAAAATAGGGAAATTTTTTAGGTATTGCTGTTATAAATTTAGAAAGTTGCTGTAATGACAGGTTTTGTTAACATAGATGCTCTGAAGGATGTGATGTCTAAACTCAAATTTTTGTCATTATGTTATAATTTAATTCCCCTTTGATTTGCCAGGAAACTACATGTTTTATGAGGACTAGACCAAAAATGTAAGTCATAAATTTGGGCATTCTGCAAAATTCTGTCTGTGCAGTTTAGAGGCAAGACAAGTGTGAGTGGGGAAGAGAGTGTGTGTGTGTGTCTGTGTGTGTGTGTGTGTGTGTGTGTGTGTGTGTGTGTATGTGATAGAGAGAGAGTGTCATAGCCCTCAACATCTTAGCACAAGAAATCTTGGCATAGCCTTATTTAATGGGGGGATAGAGCCCCAAAAAAGAACCAATTTTAACTGTGTCTCTTATAAACTTAGAAAGTTGCTAGAATAACAGGATTTGTGTTAGCTTTCATTTTCTGAAGGACATAAAGTTTGAAACTTAAATGTGTGTAATTATTTAGAGACTTGGTAGTTTGTCAGAAAATCATAGATTTTATGAGAAAATGAACAAAAGTATAAGGCAAAAATCTGGACACTTGAGAGGCATGTTGTGTGTAAGCATCTGACAACATCTTGGCTCGAGAATCATGGATAAAGGCAAAAATTTAAAAAAAACTGGAGACAAAGCTCCCAAATCAAATTTTAAATATTGTTATTTGACCTTAGCATGCATTTTATGAAGTCTGAAACTCAAACTGTTAATGATTACTCAGGGACTGGAGTCCTCAATATGTGAAAAATGTTTGAAGAACAGACAGCAATATGAGAAAAAATCAGGGACATTCAGCAAAGTCAAGGATAGCTGAGAACATTGTATGTCTGTTTGTATGGAGGGGGCAATGGAGATGCAATGCTTTGTGTCTGACAGCAGTGACTTCACTGTTGGTACAGTGTATTTATTTCTTCCTTCAGTGAATCAGAATGAAACATCTGAGAAGTACTGGGTCAGTATAGTGGCACTAATTGCTGGGTTGTTACTGGGAGTGGGTGTGTGGTGGATCACAAGTGGCATTGCTGGGCATGTTTCTGTGAGTGGGAATGTGGTGGATCACAAGCGGCACTAATTGCTGGGTATGTTTCTGTGAGTGGGAAAGTGGTGGATCACAAGTGGCACTAATTTCTGGATATGTTTCTGTGAGTGGGAATGTGGTGGATCACAAGTGGCACTAATTGCTGGGTATGTTCCTGTGAGTGGGTATGTGGTGAATCACAAGTGGCACTAATTACTGGGTATGTATTTGTTACTGGGTATGTGGTGAGTCACCTGCCTTTGCATCTGTGTGTGACAGTCTGTATCCAGCAGTTATAGCCACTTAATTGACAGAATATCCTTGGATGTTTTATTCTGAATGAATAAAGAAATACATAAATTATACCAACAGTAAAGTTACCGCTGTGTGTATGCATGTGTTTGAGTTTTTCTACATGAGTGAGCCACTGTCTTTTTGCCTCTACATCTGTATGTGTATATTTGTAAATATCTGTGTCTGCAAGACAGTGTGTGGATTATTAAATACTTACATATGGTATATTTTGGTTGAAAGGTCATGGCCATGGTCAAGGTACGCTTTTTACCCAGTGCAAAAATAGGGTCTTCCACATTTTGTCTGTTTGTCACACATGGTCTTTGTTCCACATTGGCCTCTTAGCAGGTTGAAACCTATGGTCTATGATATATCATGTAGGCGAAGACAAATTCCTCTGCAAAGTGTATGAGAAGTTAAGCTTTAAAAAAAGTATGTGGGATTTCTCTTCCTTTGATTTCAGTGCTAGGAATAAAAGTTTTAAAAAGTACAATCACGTTTCTGGTACCTACAAAATACTGGAACCATACTGTAGGGAGAAAAGAATCCTAAGCTTTGAGTTAAACTGTAGGAGAGGGCGGAGTTTTCCTTTAACATCTGAATTCACTATAGTCTTTCTTGTATATTTCCCACCATTCTGTAAACTATAGTTAAAATCACCCATCCAGATAATGCCACCCTGTATTAGGAAATGACGTAGTCCCTTCAAAAATCTTACTTGGCTGCAGTAGTTACTGGATCATATATACAAAATGTTATAAACCTTTCTTACTCCTTATGAAATTCTTTTCATAGCATGATTGCTTCAGGCTATACAATTTTGTATTCTGACTTCTTCTTTTATGTACACTCATTCTCAATGTCTGGATTAACCTCCCATCTCACATCAGTTCTGCTTTTCTTTTCTCTCACAATTTCATTATTAAACCATGAGTCTTGCAGATGTATTACATACTTATGCAATTTTCAACCATTTTATTGTTGCACGCCTTCTAATTAAACTCTTCATATTGTTTGCATTTATAGTTAACAGTTTTGATTTTTTCCACTGTTTACTTAATTTTTTTATGTTGGATCCTTTTTCTGCTAGTCTACTTGGTAACTTTTTCCTCTGTTCTACTCTTTTTTTTCCACCTGTTTACTCATTGCCTTGTGATCTCTAAATTCTTCATACCGTGTCTCTTTATAATGCCACACATCTGTCCTCCATTTTACTAAATAAAGTATTCTCTTATCTCATTTCTTTTACTAAATAAAGTATTCTCTTATCTTATTTCTTTTACATTTTTCTGTTTTGTTACTGCTTGAACGGCATGTTTTACCTTCTTTTTGCTAGGAAATTCCTTTTTAAATTTGTTTTTATTGATTTATATATATTTTTCTTTCTGCATAGATGTCTCAGATTTTTAGGTACATTATAGTTGCACCAAAAATGAGTGCATTTTCCGTGTGATTTTGTACTTTCATTTACATGTTGTTCCTTTACTTCTCTGACAATGATATATTTCTTAAACTTTAGGAGAGCTGATATTTATTTGTCTTGTTCTCAGTGGTGATACACATTCTGGGATGTTAGGAATATTTAGTCCCACACCTTGGTTAAATTATGTTAGAAATATATTATCTTTGTTAAATTGACTTTATTTTAATGCCCCTAGATTCTTTCCAGTTAAGGCCCTCTCCAAACATGGCTTTCTCATGCTGTCAGTCCTTATAAGCCTTGCTTTCCTCACTTTGTATGCCAAAATATATATACCTACCCCCTTACTTAACTACTGTCCTCACTTCTCCCTTCCTTACACAACACTCGTATTTATTGCAGTCAGTCTGCACCATACTCTTTACTACAGGCAAACTGTTTTTCCTACCTGCTGTGTGTTTCTCTGTCCTACAGTTTACTGTTTCTTTCTTTTAAACTTTCACTTGTATTACTTATATTGTAGCCATTTTAAAGGAGGCTTAACAAACTATAACCAGACACGTTTGTAACCTGAAGTACCTACAAAATTTTGCATTTGTTATCTTGCAACTTTGGTGTAATCAGTTTAGTTGTCTTTTTTGTTTTTCTTTTCTGTCTTTTTAAAGAGAATGGTGTTCTGTAGAGGTCATTTACTTTCTATTTTTCTGTAGAGGTCATTTACTTTCTATTATCTATTGTAAAACTGTGTTAAATGTTTCTGTAAAATGTTATATTCCTGTTAATATGTTTTAATAGTTACTTTGGAGCTTTTCTCCCCACTGAAAATGGTTTCTAACCCAGCCAGAATTCCCAGTAATCAAAATCAAAATAAAAATAAATAAAATAAAGTTGCTGTCCTGATTTTTAGAGCAACTACCATTTTCAACCCTCCATTCCAGATTCCTAGTCTGTCTTTTACCTTATGTAGTTCACCCAGAGTTTCACAGAAACTTTTCAGAATTCTTGTAGTGTCTTTACATAACACACATACATTTTTCCTGTTAAACAAGTCACAAGTCAAGTCTTTCCAGGTAGTTTCTTATTTTATCTTTGTTTGTTAAATTTCTCACAAGTTCCGACACCTCAGAACACATGACCTTTACTGAGCACCTGTACAAAGTGTGAGTGTACCTAAGCAAAGTTAAGAAAAACAAATGTGATTGAGGAAGATTCCATATATGTGGAATGCTAAAACTGCAATTTAAGTAATATCAACTGTGATTATTAAATGGTAAATAACTTGCTTTGATCCTGATATGCCCCTATCAATACATTTATCAGTGCAGTAGTAAAGTGATGTTGTAACATTGTAAAAGTGAAAAGATTTTTTTTCGCATTCTGGGGTTACACATTTCCCTTCGTTAAAGGAATTCTTAGTCGTCCATTAAACCAAGTGTTTACTTTATTCCAACATAGCGTGACATCTTAGTAACTGTATTTAATTATTGAAGGTGTGAAGAATCTCAACTAATGTGTGATGCTGTTTCTCAAGCTAGCAGCAAAACAAAAAAAAGGTCTGTTCCGATCTGGGTGGCAATCCTGAAACTCAAGAGTCCATTTCTCAATTCCAAGTTAAAAAAAAAAATGTTTCTGGATATACAACTGTAGCAAGTCGTACCACACATGAAGCACTGAAGCACTTCCGTACTGCAGTCCTAAAAAGCAGAACAGAAATTAATATCAGCATTGCACTACTGATCCATTGGCATCTCTCGATTGCACCCCCTAACACCTTGTTCCTGGGATTGCTGCCCCCTTCACACCACCCTAGCTGCTCTACTGGGATTTGGAAACAGGTAGTCAGCATTTCTTACACTAAAGTGCTTGTACAGAGTAAAAATGTTTACTCCTGAACATATATAACATCTTTACCAAACTCTATTTTAAGCAAAGTCTTCATGATAAATCAGGAAGATACTTATAAGCAGTTCATTTTGCCAAAAGTTCATTTGCTCTAGAAAGTGTGAGGAGTGAAATTGTGTATGCAGGTGTTTGTGGGTTAGAGTGTCCAACTAGGTAAGGGGATAGTTTTAATGTTGTGTATGTGTGCATCTGCGTGGGAAGTGCATCCGAAAGTCTTGCGTAGTGGTACTTTTAGTAAAGGATTCCGTAGAAAAGGTACTGGGATAGGATTAGAGATGGTTCATGAGTAAGATGGTAAGGGGGGCAAATATATGCTTCTTTGCAGGTAGGGTAAGGTTTGAAGCAATGAAGTCCTATTACAAGAAGGAACTGTAGCTTGATATTGTACTGACCTTTGTGTTTTGTATTAAATGTATAGTTAGTGTGTTTCTAAGTAGGTTTACATGGTAGAGTTGATGGGGTAGGTGTGTTGGTGCTGGATCTGCATTTAGTGTGATGAACTAATTATGTTAGTAGGGAATATCAGTGAATGTAGTATTTGAAAGATTATATTCTAAGTAAACTGGGTCAACAGAAGTAATATAAAATAAATTTAAATAAATGTATGTACACATTGTCCTTCTCTGCATTTGTGAATATATATATATATATATATATATATATATATATATGTGTTCATCTATATTATCTTATCGAAGTTTCAGAATATCAAATCTGATATGGTCGACACCATATCATAGAATTCAGAAACATTGAAAGATTAAAAAAAATGCCTAAGAACAAAAATAAATAAAAACTTACCTTTGCAAGCAAGGGGGCAAGCCCCCATGCACCCTCCCCTACTTAAATATACCAACTCCGAGATCACACTACATTGAACTAAACGGAAATCTCCCCTTACGGAGATTTCCGTTTAAACGTTCGATGTTTTTTTGCTTTCGTCAATCTGGCGCTGACAATATCACCTTTGATATTGTCAGCCTTCGACAATGTGAAGTAGACCCATAGATATATATATATATATATATAGATATATAGATATATATATATGTGTGTGTGTGTGTGTGTGTGTGTGTGTATATATATATATATATATATATATATATATATATATATATATATATATGGTTTACCTTTATAAGGTCGCAAATAAAGTATGCAGCCCGACATATATACGACTCACATGGTCAGAAACTGCACTTTCGAATGCTGAAAACAGCGAAAGTGCTGCACAACGAATTCAACATTCTGGGAATGTTGAATGTTTTCGAAACACCCAACATTTCTGGATGTTTCCAAACACTGTCTTGCAAAGGGGCGAGCCTCCCTGCATCCCCATATGGGGGGCTCTGCTTCTCCCACCCCCTGCTAATTTAATATATTAACTCCAAGATCGCACTACAGTGAGGGAAGGGGTACATGTTCCAATCCCCACTAGAGTGCAGTCTACTCTCAAAATACTGAATTCACATGAGCCAATGCACACTGACATTCACTCAATTGTGAATTCAGCAATTCGGTGTTGTCATTCTGAACTTTTGAAATTGTCCTTTCGCACATCTGCCGTTGCAGATGTGCACTTCAACCATATGAAGGTAAACCACACACACACACACATATATATATATATATATATATATATATATACAGAGAGAGAGAGAGAGAAAGGTATGTGTGTGTGTGTGTGTGTGTGTGTGTGTGTGTGTGTATGTACGGTTACAGTTTAGTTGGTCAAGTGCTCATTTCTTCGACATTGAGCAACTTCTGGGTTGGTCAACAAAGGTAAGTGGCTCTGCAGTGGGGCTGGGAGTTTGTATGTATCAAGGTTAGGTTAGGGGATAGCTTTAGTCTCTATATGTGAGGACATTTTGTATTCAAGCGAGTACATTTAAACTGCATTTAAAATGCTGCACTTATTTTACCATTTAAATCAGTTTTATGTGGTTCCAGTTTGTGTTTGTCCTGAATCTGAACTTAAAGCTATGAAATGAAGGCAATTTTATAGCTGCAATGCCTTACAGTCTGAAGTACTTTTCAAGTGGTTGCTCTGCCATGCCTACGTGTTTAAATCAGTTCTGACTGTCTCATTTTATTTATTTGTCTTTTTTTTGACAAGGAAATTCCAACTGGGCAAAAACCCATTTTCAGCAAAGGCAAATGGAGAAAAGTGCCACCACAGTACATTTATATTAGCAAGTGAATTTAGACAGTTCTCAGAAAAACAAGAGTTACAGTTCACAGAAAAAAACATACATAGTTACAAGATAGGTATATACAGTAAAGTATTCACATCGGTATGTATAACTGTATACCGTTCTGGTAGCTCTAAATTCTTGCAAGAAGTAAAGGGATTTATAGTTTAGAAGGGGAAACATAACATAGTGTGTGTCTATGTAAGTATTGCAAGGAGGAACATACATTTTGAGTGCATAGCTAGAGTTTAGAGTGTGGTAGAGGAGATAAGAAGTTAGAAAAGGTTTAGGTGAAGTGAGAAAAGTGAAAAAGACAGGTGTGTATGATTGGAAAGTGAATAGGTTAAAATGAGGAAGAAAGATGGAGGAAATGGGATATTGGAGAACTAGCCTGGTGTTGAGCATGACTGGGATTTATTCAGATATTGTCTGAGCAGGGTTTTAAAGTGTGGTAGTTTGTCAATGAGTTTGTTGTGTTCTGGGATAGTGTACCATATTTTTGAGACATAGCAGTAGTAAAGTGAGTCTCCAGCTAAGTTATTAGACTTAGTTATTTTTAATAACAACTTATCAGCAGAGTAGAGTTCCTTTGAAAGGGTAGTAAATAAATTTACATGCAGATACTAATTCTGAATGTTTTAGGATATTGCTTAGTTTGAGACAGTTAAGCTGTCTCAAGGCTGGACAGTAGTAGGTTCTATGTGTTGAATTAGTGGCAAATTTAGCAATTGTGTTATGGCATAAGACTGTTTTGGATTCAAGAGTGGTGTTTAGGTAAGTTAGGATAAGTGATGCATAAGGAAAAGCTGGGAGTAAGTGGATTGAGGCCAATTTTTGCTGTACTGGGTCTGTAAGGTATTGTTTGACTCTGTTGAGGGGGCCCAGTTTCTGATTGGTCTTTTATACGATTTGTAAGATGTGGTATTTAATTTTGGGATTTTCATCAATGGCAACTCTTAGAATCTTACTGTGTATAACTGTTTCTGTTTTAGTGTTTGCTGATGTAATTAGGAAAGATGGGGAATAATCTCAGCGCCTTTTGATTGTTTGTTTTCTTTTTGGACATGTAGCTAAGGAACCATATAAAGGGAGTGTAGAGAAAGTCCGTTGAAAGCAAGTTCAGAGAGCAGATGCGGACATGATACTGTGTTGAATGCTTTAGATAAGTCTAAAAATGTTGACACAAGTTTGACATTATTTCTATGTTGATTTATAGTGTTTGTAAAATGCAGTACGGCAGTAGTTGTATTGTAATGGGGTCTGAAGCCATGCTGTATTTTTGAAAGTAGGTTATTGGAGCAGTATTGTATGAGTTGTATATGGAGGCACTTTTCAAGGATTTTTGAAAATGGGCAGTGAATTGCTTTGGGTCTATAACTGTTAGTCAGTTGATGTACCTGTGTAATGGAGTAATATAGGAATGTTTCCAAATGGCAGCAATGTTTCAGATATGGACCTGTTTACCAGTGTAGAGATGGGGGAAAGCAATGGCCTGAACAGCTACTTTTGGATCTTCCGATGGGAATTTGTTAGCAGCCAAAGAAATAGGTTTCAATTTAAGTAGAAGCTTTTATTTATAGTAGAGGTAGGTAGAGTGGTGAAGTTGAAGTGATGGGAGAGATTTGAATTTGTTAACAGGAGAGAGAGAGAGAGAGAGAGAGAGAGAAAGAGCGATAGAAGTGGCAGGGTCAGTGTTAACTAAGACCAAGTATGGTGTGTGTGAAGTAGTTGTTGAACTGGGACAAGATTCATCCATTGCCATTACTGGTTGTTGAAGGATTTGTAGTTTGGATAGGGTGCAGTAACCTGGTTTGGGATGACCAGAAAAGTTTAGGTGGGTTTTGATGCTTTGTGTTCAAGGTTACTATAGTAAGCTTATCTAGTTTGATATGGTGTGTAGTAAGGTTTCTTAGGTGTCTACATACCTTTGTTGAGTTTTTGAATCTTATGTTTGACTTTCTTTCTATGCTTTTTTATGTTCTACCATTAGTTATTTTGTTTCCTTAGTTAGCCATGATGCAGAGTTGGATTTGACTCTTTTATTATAGATTGGGGCTAAGTTGTTAAGGATTTTTAGGAAACTGTTATTGAAGTGGGAAACTACAGAGGTTTTATTATACAAATTATACTGAGATAGCGTTTTAATAAAGCTTTGTTGAACTTGGTTGAATTTCATATTTGGCTGTATATAATTTGTCTTTGCTGTTATAACTTGTAATGGCATACAATGGCAGATGATCACTTAACGGTGTCTGGTAGATATCTAGCTACAATTACTTTGTCAGGTTTACTGGTGAGCACTCAGTATGAGGTAGGCTGCCTGCTGGAGTTTTTGTCCGTTCTAGTGGGGGATGAAATTAATTGAGTAAAGCCATGTAAATTTATGGATTCTGTGAGAGTAGTATTGTTTAAAAGCTTCCAGTCTATGTTTAAGTCTGCTAAAGTGAAGGTTTCATATTGGATAATAAAATATATCCAGTGAAGGAGATTTCCGGCAGTATTGATGATGTTACCTGGTGGTATGGACAATTAATTTTAAGTGTTGCTAAAATAATCTCAACATTGTTAAATTTTGGGATATCTTGTTTAAGTAGATTTAAGGAATTTTAATAGAGAATTACACCACCTCCTGCTCTCTTATTTATCCTATCAGTATGGAGTATATTAAATCCTAGAGGGGTGATGTCATTATCATGTAATTGTGGTGCTAGCTAGATTTATATGACAATGACTATCTCAGGAGAGTGAACAGCAAGGTAGGCATGGCTGTCAAAGATTACATGCTTCTCAGGTGGATATTTAACAAGTGGAGATTATGCTTAGATGATAAATATATGTTAGTAGTGTGGTCATTCGGTGGTGTTTGCTCAGGGTAGAGTTGGTGATAAAGGGACCAGGGTTTGGGTGAATCTCTCCACTGATTAATTGTTCTTTTGTGTAGGAAAGTGTATAACCAAATAGGCTTTTGTTTAGTTTTATTGGTGCTCTGGTGTTCAGATAGTTCAGTTTTATATATTTATAGTTGATTAGATCTATATCAGATGAGAGGTAGGGGCTGGACAATGTTTAAAACCCTTGTTTGGTAGATTAGCATGGGTGGGTGAGGTATATTTCTGTACTGGGAAAGTTTGCTAATTGGTGAGGTAGGAAGAAAGTAAAGGAGACTGACTAGGAGAATATTAGATAATGTCATTTTTAAACGTATACTGTATAACTACTAGTAGGATATAAGGGATTAAATATTTGGGATGTAAGTAAGGATAAGTTACTTTCTTTGGTAGAATAGCAATGGAGAGTAAATTGTATTTGTTGGCTCCTGTTGGTTGAGAATTATAAATTAGATCTGTGTTATGACTTGGTGTGGTTATGAGGTGAGGATGGATTTGTGAGTGTTTAAATCAAGAGGTAGAGGGGTGGGAGGGAATTGAGGGCAGGGCAAGGGAGAAGGGCACCCTGTGAATGTAACCTTATTTCAATAAAATAAACAATCTGTGTATTTTTACTGTCTCTGTTTTGAATCTGCAGCTACAGTTAATTGTCTTGGGTCTTAGAGTATCCATTGTTATTTTCTTGACCTCTTAAGTTTATCATTAGTACTGCTTACCTAAGTGTGTGTTTTTGTCACTTTTCAACTTAAAACAAAAAGCCATCTTTGGCCACATGTGTGAGTTGTAACTAGAGCTTGTGGTAATTAAACCTATCCCTCTGGTATGTTACATTACACAGGCA
Organism: Protopterus annectens; assembly: GCF_019279795.1. Lineage (NCBI taxonomy): Eukaryota > Metazoa > Chordata > Ceratodontiformes > Protopteridae > Protopterus > Protopterus annectens. The sequence goes on along the minus strand of NC_056734.1, from coordinate 424,785,307 downwards.
ATCAACCACCTTAGTCTTGGGACATTTAAAGCATTTGGACTACATTTAAAATACTACAGTTGTCTTACAATTTAAATCAGTTTTGTTGTTCCTCACCAACCGTTTTCCTTCTTTGCTTTTAAACGTGGTGGCTGCCTGCCCTTATTGTATATCTGGACTTGGAAGCTTCTCCCAGTCTCATATTCTGTATACCTGGCCCTAGAAGCTCCTCCCAGTCTTATAACCTCTTCTCATCTTATTGGATACTGACAGAAGAAACTGGGAAGACCCTCCCCTTAGCCTACTAGTGTGCTTTGAAATTGCCTTAAATTGTGTGTACCTCATTGCCAATTTGTCTGCCTTTGAAATGCCTTGCAATTACTTGTTCATAGTTGCTTGATTTGTTTATCAAACATTTTCACTTTTGGTTAACTAAAGTGTATTTTTTACATTAAGAAGACCAGGACTGCAATTCTAGTGGCAGTAGAAAGGTAACCTGGTCTCTGTCCAAGTTGGGATATACACAGGTACATTTAAGTGAGAATTACTTGATGTGAAGTTGTTCAATCTCACCTTTCATTCTTCACTGATGGATTCAGAGCCGATCCTCGGCTCCAACACGGCCGTTTAGCAAAGCTCAAAGATTACCAGTAGCTTGGGACCAGGCCCCTTATCCCATGATGCATTCCTCAGATCTAGTTTGCTGCAGCACTGATCTCTTGGTTTCCAGCTCTGCTCGAGACTTTTTCAATGAATTAGCAAGTTTTGTCTTAAAAAAAATTAATATATTTCAAATCTACTCTATTGCTTAGTGTTTCCCTTATCCAGAATAGTACTATCTTTTTGGGCCTTGTTAGTTTTAGTGGCCTTTCTTTGCTAGTGTGGGCTCTGGCCTTTAGTAGTGTAGTTTTAGTGTAAATTTGTAGTTATGTATTTTTGACTAATATACAGTTAGTTCTTGTGTAGTTCTAAATATATATATATATATATATATATATATATATATATATATATATATATATATATATATATATATACATACATATATATATATATATATATATATATATATATATATACACACACACACACACACACACACACACACACACACACAGTGTGGCCCTTTGTTAAAGGTGATAGAAGTTGTTTTGTATTATTTCAGAAGATAAAGACAGACATCCTAAATATGGTTTCAAAAAATGTCCTGACTGTGGACAAAAGATGTCTGTCACTGACAAACACGTTCAATGTATTTATTGTCTGGGTGAGGTGCACCTTCAGGAGTCCTGCAGTATCTGCCATTCGTTTTCCACTATAGTGCTTGCTGAGAGGAAGAGAAAGCTCATGGATCAGGGTCTTCTTAAGCACACCTTTGTGGAAGCTTTGACTGACCGGGATGGAGCCAGCAAGTCATCGAAGTCCTCCAAATCCTCTTCAGACTTTAAGTCAAAAAACTCTAAGAAAGTCGAACTTGCTGTGACTTCGGCTTCACAGCCTTCAGAGCTTACAGTCTTTTCCTTTCGGACCCGGGACACTGCCTTGGAACCGGTCTCCAGATCTCCTTCTCCATTACTCCAGTCGGCACCATCGGTGCATTTCTCCATTTCCTCTGTTAGTCTTTCGGATTCTGACATGGACCGGCTGGTACAGAAGCTCTTAAAGGCACCAGACCTTGCTAAATTGCTGTCGGCTCCAACCCAGGTGTTGGAACTGAAGACTACTACCCAGAAATTGACTGCTCCTTCTCCAGGCCATAGCGGGTTTTTGGAGCCAGAAGAGACCGATCTGATGGTTGTAGAACCCTTGGAACCGACACCTGTCCCAGTGACATCGGCTCCATCTAGGACTGAGGATGCTAGGAGCCGACACTCTCCGGTCGGGTCCAGGGAGGATAGTTGCACTGACCTGTTGTTGCCAAGTCTTCCTCTCGGGGCCTTGGCAGGGGTGAGCTCGGCTCCTACCTTGGGCTCGGAGCCCACGGCATCGATGTGGGAGGGGATCACGGTTCCTTCGGGTCCGTCAACTCCTTCCCATCGAAGCCGTGATGCCTTCGAAGCCATGAGGTGAGTACTGTCTCCTAAGACTTCCTCATCACCAGGTCTGGCATCTTCTTCCCCTAAAGTGCCAATGTCTGCTTCTGCTTCCGTCAGCCACCCCAAGCATGGAGACCCAGAACCTCAGGTAGCCCCACTGGGCGCCCCCTGCTCTTCTGAGACTTCCCCAGAGGTTCCCACTGTGGAAGTTCTCAGAAAGAGAGTGTGCAAGAGGAGGCACGTGGACTCCCTACAGGAGTCCTTGACATCTGACATGGACTTGGATGAGTCAGAAGGGTCCCCTCGATCCCCCTCTGAGGACATCTCCTTTGTGGAGATCCTTGAGATCCTTAGGCAGAGGGGTGATTCGCAGTCCAGAAACCCTACTGAGGATGAGTCGGTTCTTCTGAAGGCTTTTGGTTCTCAACCTTCCACCTCCTGCGTGTCTCCCACCCTACAATGATCTTATGCAGCTGTTCTCTCATAGAGTATGGGAGTCTCCAGACTCCATGGAACCTGTCCCTTGGAGACCGAATAAGTTTATCTCTGCCCCAGCTGATAAAACCTTCTTGTCTAAGGGAGTCCCTGTTGATGCCATGGTGGTGGCGGCAGCCACCAAGAAGGAATTGTCTGAAACTTCTGCGTCTATCCATCCTCCTAACAGAGATTCTAGGATCATGGATAGATATGGGAAACGCATGTTCTGTTCAGCGACTTTCACCCTTTGATCACTGAACTATCTGACCCATTTCACCAGACTGCAAAGAGACCTCCTTAAAGAGTTGGGAGATACTCTTCAGGGTGCTGTAGCTGCAGGTGTCATTGACAAGGTTTCTGCCCAGCTTGCTACCCTTAATTCCATTGCGAACTCATCCACGCGTCTCATATCATATGCAGCAGATGGATCGAGTAGGGCTGCAGGAGCAGGCGTTGCTCTTCGTAGGCATGCCTGGATGTGCCTCTGTTCTTTCACGGAGCACTTCAAGTCTTCATTCGTAAATACCCCGTTTGATGGCTCATCCTTGTTTGGGCCTAAGGTAAAGGAAACATTGACCAGGTGTGAACAGGAGGGAAAGACTCTGTCTGCCGTCGGAGTCCATTTTTCTACCCCTCCTCATCTTTACCCCAAAGGCCAAAGGGGAAGAAAGATGTGGTTCCGTAAAGCCCAAGGAGCCTTTCAGGGCACACATGGAGAACCTTCCTCCAGGGGCAGAGGAGGAGGTAATAATGGAAGACATCACCCTCGCAGCAGAGGGGGTCCGCAACACCAGGGTGACAGATCATTTCTCTGTCCCAACCCTACCAGCGCTCCTGAGATGAGGCCCGACTGTCCTGCTCTGGAGGCAGTCGGGGGTCGCTTATCTTTGTACCCAGAAGCCTGGTTAGATATCACAAATGACAGATGGGTACAAAGCATCATTTCCAGAGGGTATTTCATACCGTCCTCCGCTCCACCCATTCCAGTCAAGAGAATCCCGGACGTTCCACCCAGTTACAGGGAACAAGCAACTATAGAGGTCCGCAAGTTGCTAGACAAAAGAGTCATCCAACCAGTCCCAGCAGACCAAACAGGATTCTGAACTTACTCAAGATTCTTTTTGGTTCCAAAGAAAACAGGGTTATTCAGACCCATTTTGGACCTCAGCAGAATGAACTAATTTGTAAAAAAAGAGAAGTTTCGGATGGTGACGCTTCAGTCCATACTCCCCTTTTTAGGGAAGGACAATTGGATGTGCTTGATCGATCTCAAGGATGCGTACTACCACATAAAAATGGCCAGACCATCCAGAGATCATCTGCGTTTCCGGCTGGGAGCCAGTCACTACCAGTTTCGAGCCCTGCCCTTTGGTCTTACTACGGCCCCCAGAGTGTTTACCAAATGTATGGCAGTGGTCACGGCTCACTTGAGACATCTAGGATTCCAGGTGTTTCCATACCCAGACGATTGGCACCTTACCTCCGCCACCAGGCATCAACTGATTCAGGCAACAGAATCCACTCTGACACTCTGCAACCACTTAGGCATTACGGTCAACTTTGAAAAGTCTGCCTTGTCGCCATCGCAGCATATTGCCTTTATAGGGGCAGAGTTAGACACTTCAACCACCACTCTACGTCTTCCAGTCAAAAGGGTATCAATTCTTCACCAACACATCACATCACTGGTTTCAAAGAACAGAGCTCCAGCCGCAGAGGTCTTCAAAGTACTAGGTTTGATGGCGGCAGCAATTTTAGCCATTCCATTGGCGAGGATGCATATGCAGATTCTTCAATGGCTCCTGTTCACTCAATGGTCTTACCAGGAGTTGCCAATGAACCATATGATTCTGATTACAAACTCTTGCAAGAGGGATCTTCAGTGGTGGTTGACGTCTCTACATGTTACAATAGGACGCCCCTTTGTACTCTCCCCTCTAGTAGCCACTGTGACCACAGATACTTCTCTGATAGGGTGGGGGGAGGGGGCATTTTCAGGGAAAGACTGCCCAAGGCACATGGACGGATCAAGAGTCACATTTGCATATCAATGTCCTAGAGATGAGAGCGGTACTTCTGACGTTGCAGTACTTTCAGGACTCTGTCCCTCTAGGGATAATTGCTGTACAGACAGACAACATGTCAGTGGTCTGGTATTTGAACAAACAGGGCGGGACCAAGTCTTACCCCCTTTGCCGAAAAGCCCTCAGAGTTTGGCAGTGGGCTGTGTCATCCCAGCGCTTTCTGTTGGCAACGCACATCCCGTGGAGATCCAGCATGATAGCGGACAAGCTGAGCAGGGCAATATTGTTGCCACACGAGTGGTCCCTCAAACGGGAGATTGCGGACAGGATTTTCTGCAAATGGGGCCAGCCTTGCTGCGATCTTTTTGCCAGCCACATCAACATCAAATGCAGAAGCTACTTTGCCCTGATCCCACCTCCGGGAGAACCCCCGAGAGATGCACTCGTACACAATTGGCCCCCTTTTCTCTTCTATGCATTTCCCCCAATTCCTCTGATACCCAGATTTTTACAGAAAGTGAAGTCGCTGGGAAGGACTGTCATTCTTATAGCCCCTCATCGGCCTCAGTAGATTTGGATTCCATTTCTTTACCGTCATCTCTTGGAGGATCCATGGACCCTGGACCCAGTTCCAGACCTTCTGACACACCCATCAGGGGACCTCCATCCTTCCTTGCAGTCACTGAAGCTAACTACTTGGCTGCTCCAGTTCCCCGTATAGCCAGACTTCATAATCTTTCAGATGACACAAGTCAAATTTTGTTGGCTTCCCACAAACCTGCCACCAGAAAATTGTGTCGGAGTAAGTGGAAAAGATTTTCCATTTGGGCTTCTAACAAAAACCTTGAGCCTTACCAAACTCCATTGTCATCCATTCTAGAATTCTTGACTGAGATTTTTCATGAAGGTGCTGCAGCTGCTACTGTTAGGGGCCAGTTAGCAGCTATATCTAATTTCCATCTATGTATTGATGGACTGAATGTTATGCAACACCAGTTATCAAAGGCCTTCCTCAAAGGTACTTTTCACATGAGACCTCCAGTGAAGACTCCTTATTCTACCTGGAGTTTGAATTTCATGCTTTCCAGTATTATTCTTTCTCCCTTCGAACTAGCATCTTCTTGTGAGCTGAAGTTTCTGTCATGGAAAACTATTTTTCTAGTGGTCATTACTTCTGCCCATAGAGTGTCAGAGCTTCAGGTATTATCTTTCAAGCCTCCATATATGATTTTTCATCCTGACAGAGTATCCCTTAGGACTAACCCTTCTTTTCTTCCTAAAGTATGTTCTGAGACAAACATAAATCAAGTTATTGAGTTGCCCGGTTTTTGCCCCAACCATGCCAACAATTTAGAATGCATTCTGCACAAACCTGATGTTCACAGACAGCTTAGATATTATCTGGACAGAACAAAAGACTTCAGAAAGTCGGACCAACTTTTTGTTTCATTCTCTGAAGCCAGAAAAGGTAGACCAGTGGCTAAAACAACCCTTTCTAAGTGGCTTTTAGATTGCATCACCTACACTTACTCATCTGCTAATAGGTCTTTGTTGCATAAAGTGAAGGTGCATTCAACCAGAGCAGTCTCTACTTCGGCCTTTCAAGCCAAGTTACCTCTTGACAATGTCTGTGCTGCAGCCACTTGGTTTAAGCCTCACACTTTTATCACTCATTACAAAGTGGACAAAGCCTCCAGGGACAGGGCTTCCATTGGTTCTACTGTCCTGAAAAATGTACTCCTGTGAGCCACCCAGGATTTAGGGTGCTAGCTAGGGACGCTACCCATCAGTGAAGAATGAACGGCGAGATTGAACAACTTCACATAAAGAAGTTATGTACTCATCATAACGTTCCATGTGAGTTGTTCCATCTCGCCTTCATTCTCACGTCCCTCCCTCCTTCCCCCACCTGGCTGATGGTTGACCTGGAGACTGACTTCATCCTGGTTATTCAATGTTTCGTCCTGTCTGGGGAGATTAGTCCTCTTACTAGGATATGGTACACGCAGCAAACAAGATCTGAGGTGATTCCATGCATCATGGGATAAGGGGTTTAGTCTCAAGCTACTGGTAATCTTTGAGCTTTGCTAAACGGCCGTGTCGGCTCTGGCTCCGAACCCATCAGTGAAGAATGAAGGCGAGATGGAACAACTCACGTGGAACATTATGGTGAGTACATAACTTCTTTTATAGCAACTTGTTTGATTTTTTTTTTTTCTTATACCTTTTCACTTTTGGCTAAATATATAGGGGGGTTTTGACATTAAGAAGTCTGAGACTGCAATTCTAGCAGCAGTTGAAATGTAGGCTGGTCTATCCTAGTGGGGAAACACACAGGGTGGCTTAAAGTGACATTGTTTCATCAGCCAGGGGGCTTTTTAATTGGATTGGTTTAGTAACCATTCTTTGACATTTACTTTACAAATTTGGTGTGTTTGTTCTTGGCTCAGTTCCACAGAGCTCAAATGATTGACATCCACACTTATGTTCTCAGAGTGTTTGGCTTACATCTAGTGCCATCCAGGCTAAGATAAATACTTAAAATACTGCACATTTCTAAGCCATTTCTGAATACTGCTGCTGTATTTTCAAATGATTTTATTGCATTTTATCACTTTCATCACTATAAAGTCTATATGCTTTCCTTAGTCTAGCTGCTGCTAGTGAGCTTTGAAATCTCCTTAAAGTTTGTGTTCCTCATTGCTGGCTTATCTGCTTTAGAATCGCCTTGTAATTATTTGTGCATCTAGTTAGATTTGTTTCTGGTACTTTTTCACTTTTGGCTAATTAAGGTTTATTTTACATTAAGAAGACTGGGATTGCAATTCTAGTGGCATTAGAAGGCTAACCTGGACTTTCTGAGTTGGGAAGCACACACAGAGAGGCTTAAAATGAGATACTTTCATTGGCCAAAGGACTTTTTAGTTGGTGTAGTCACTTTGAGACTATAAATTTGTTTGTCATGCAGTCGCATTTAGCACTGCATTGTATAGGTGCAGGCAACTTAGAAACTAAATTTTCCGTAAAAATTTCTCCTGTAACTTTACCCAGTACTTATTTGCATAAAGAGCAACTTGTTTGTTCTCTCAGCAGGAATTCCGAATGACTTTGGTCATACATAGACTAGTTGTAGTTTCTTTGCTAACAGCACACGAGTTAGCCTACTATGTCAACCCTGTGTAGTTGACCTAAAATAGACTTGACATCATGGATGGTGACTTTTCCAGTTTCTCAGCCGGCAGCTTGGTAGATATGGACATCATGAGACAATGTAGGAATCGTCTCATGATGCACAGAAAAAATTGAAGACTGGTGCTTCTAGAGTATGCTTAATTCAATATAGACTTCTCTCCCACCTAGCTGTGAGGGCAACTGATAAATCAATAGGAGGGGGCTTCCACTTCTTGGCCTACCAGGTAGTCTGTAATACCCATAGCATAATTTAGAATGTGTTTGTGGTCCATCTGGGCTGTTCACAAGATTCACACATTTGGCACAACCTCCATCTTTTACCAACAGTTCCTGTTATTGGACTTTCCCCTTGGTTACCTGCTTGGTATGTACATACAGTACTAGATACAGTTCTACACACACACACACACACACAAACACTCATATATGCTGCAGCCAGAGTGTAGGCCACATATAATGGGTCTACGTCATATGATAGAAAGATAATTTGATAGAAATTCATTGGACCGAGACCATAACACCGAAAGTTCAAAACGCTGAAAACCCGTTTGACTGAAACTCATAACACTGAAACATGAAATTAAAAGGACTATGCCCTTTTCCCCACTGTAGTGTGATTCTAGAGTTAGTATATATAGTTAGGGGGTGTGCATGGGCACGGTCCCCCACAAGGGGTGTGTGGGGGCAGAGCCCCCCACATACTTCATACATTTTAAACCATACACATGGATACTTATAACTGCAATGAATAACTCTTTGCAGAAAACAATAGTTACAGCCCCCCACACTCCCCCCCTAACTATATATACTAACTCCAGGATCCCTCTACAGTGGGGAAAAGGGCATATACCTTTTACTGTAATGTTTCAGTGTTATGAGTTCCAGTCAAATGTGTTTTCAGTGTTTTGAACTTTCGGTGTTATGGTCTCAGTCAAATGAGTTTCTATCAAATGAACTTTCTATCATATAAATTAGACCCCATATAATATGTTGTGTGCTGTGTGTTGCAGGTGATGCTTGATATACCCTAAAACCATAGTTGATGATTCTCCCACACATCTCCCAGATCATGCAGGAAATGGCCTGTAACACAGCCCATGAGGAAATGTTAAACACAGTGGATCATGTATTTGGACTACTAATGAGATGCTTCCAATATTTAGATACATCAGGAGGGGCACTGCAGTATAGTCCATATGTATGCAGCAAAATTTTTGTTATGTGTATCATGTTACATGACATTACATAAGCAAATAAACAACAGATGAATATCACACACCATATGTAGAAGCAGCAGCAGAAGGGTAGGATGAAGAGAAAGGAGAATATGTCGTAGCAGTACCACAGCCAAGGCAGAGGTGACCACAGTATTTTTGTAGCACTGACAAAGTGGTAATATCTGGTCCACAACTATTGACCATGATACATGCAGTATCACATCCAGGGTGTGCAGGACAGTGCTTAGTCTAGCCAAACTATATGGGTCAGACATCACCATATCCACATAGGTTATGGGTTTACAGGGCAGTTGCTTTCACAGGCTGGGACAATGCAGTGACAGGTGACTGCAACACTGTGATATGGAGTAGGGTAATAGATGGTGAACACAGCAAAAATATACATTGGGAAGGTGTGAGGACTCTGGGATCATAGCTTCCACTAATGGGATTGAGCTGTCATAGTGTGAATGTTGCCAGTGTCCTCTGTGTTGGCTTGTGGTCTCAGGGCTTGATATTGTCTCTAGCATGGAAGGGGTAGAATTGTGTGACTGCATGTGCCTGGCAGTGCACTCCATGTGTTGAACCTGCATTAATGTTAATGACCTTGATGATGCTCACTACTAGAAAGGAAGATTAACAGGTTATCCCCTCACTTCCCTCCATTTACATACTGTAGCAATGCTTTAACATATAGCTGTAGAACCTCACTCATACTTCACAACTGATTGACCCAATTCTCAACGCATATTGCATGTTGTTCGGATTGTTAGTACTAATTTGCTGTCTCTCTCTCTCATAAAAATAAATTAAAAAGAAACCATATTTTGGGCTGTCACATATACTTCATTATATAGTGGTGAAATCCTACAAAAAATGTATGATGAATTAGCTTTCCTTTCTGTAAGTTCAATAAAAGTCACTGATTTCCTAATTCCGTGTTCAGAGTCAAGTATGGTATAACATTTTACTTAAAATGCCTTTGAGCTTTAAATAATCCTGCTTTTCATAAATGTCTTTTTCTTCCATATTGTCTTTCTAGAAAAAGAGCTAATAATCTTTATTTTCAATCTTAACTCATAAGATCATCAACTGAAATATTCCACGGAAACAGTTTTTTTTTTCAATTCCAGCAATGATTTCTGAAAGCTTTTTCTATAGTTATACTCTAGATAAACTAGGCATCCTGTATAGGAACAAACACTTCTTGACTACAGCGACCAGTCAACCTCACCAAAGCCTACCTACTGCCCTCCCTACTGTATGGTGCCACAATTCTCACTAACCTACAGTCCACCATGAGATGTAAAACATAATATTACTACAACAAAGTGGCCAAGTTTGCCACTAACACACAGACCAGCACACATCATTGCAAAGCATTCATATGCTACAATGTCTCGAATTCTCTAACCACCTTCATTATGTCTAGCTCTTAACCATACACAACATCATTTATAAACCTTTAGCATGCACAGTCCTTAGTCATATATTGAATCCATACACCCCCAATAGAACCCTGAGGTTTAAAGACAAAAAACTCCTAGCTGTTTCTATTCCTTCAAAAGTACCAACATAAAACTTATATTGTTACTTGGTAGCTAAAGTCTGGAACTCTCAACCCCTAACGACAAGATCAATTACTAATCTGGCTGCCTTTAAATCTTCCATAAAAACTTTTAAATAATAAATGGATATGCTGCTGGTCTACTCCTGGCTAACATAACCTTGACATTTCTACCCTTGGCTGACACAACAACCAAATCCCTTCACTCCTCTCTTACACTCATTTTCTCTACCCTCTTCTTCTTTTGTGTAACTTACCACAAAAGTCTGTATTCCTCTAGCTTTACTCTAAACTCACCTTCCTAAGTTATCTTGTTCCTAGCTCTGCTTATACCCCTTCCTCACATCCCCAACCTAGCTTACACTTCCTTTCTATATCCCTCTCTCTAGATATCCTTAGCTGACCTTTTAGCTAAACACCTCCCAACACTCTTCCCACATCTCTCCACTATTTTTTCTGTCTTCTGTTATAATGTAAAGGGTGCTCAACAACATATCCAAGTGCCAAATTACAAGAATAACTGAAGAGTAATATGTATTACTCTATGTAAGAAGGTAAACTACCTGTCCTCTCCTGTTTAATGAAGAAAAGAAATTCTAATATGTTTGTACATGGATGTTTGAATGCATCGCTCTGTATATGAAGTTAAACTACCTACCCATTGTATAAATTAAAGAAATAATATGTATGTACATAGATGTCTATAAGTACAGAGCTTTTCCTCCCCAGGTCTCCACTGAAAATGGTTACATTTGACCCAGAAGGACTTTACAGTAAACAGATGTCAAATAAATAAATATTTGAAAATGAGGTCCTTTTTTTCTTGATCAGCTTGTCAGTGCTTACAGTTATCTCACCTTCATTCTTTATGGCATCAGGACTTTCTCCAACAGAAAATGGATTTTGAACACTACCACCAAGTCTCTCGCTGTCATACATTACACGTGAACACAAACCTCTTTGCTGTGTTATGACTTTTGTGTCTTTCAGCCATCCTGTACAAGGGATCCATATTATATCCAAAAACTTTCCTCTTTGAAACACATTTTCACTGTGGCAACTACCTCTTTAACTGATCTTACCTACTCTTGGTCACTGTAGCCCCACCTCTTGTTCCAGGCACTGTGAGCAGTCCGCTCCTTCTCCGCCATCATCATCTGTTTAGCCCCACAGCAGTACTTGATCACATGATCTGCACATATGCCATTTCCGTAATAACACTTCACTGTTTAGCAACATTTTCATCTGTAGTAGTAGGTGCTACCAGCAATTTGTCCAAATCAGTATCAGAAAAATCTTATGAACCAAGCCTGCTGTGTGCCATTTAGCTGCTAATCATAGTCAAGCATTCATTTATAAATGCTCAGTGTCCTTGAAAGAAGACCAGTGAAATTTTTCTGGTATCCTGGCCAAATTTCTCCTACCTTCTGTAAGTGTCACTGTAGGTATCCCTGAAAGTAGGCCTTAAACATAGTGGGATCAACCTGGTCAATGTAAAGCAATTAGATAAATGTTAAATTAGTATTTGTGTGTGAACATTTCATGGAACAAGTAATTTAGGGAGATTGTTCACTGATTAGTAATGTTCCATCTTAATTACTGTTTTGAGGCTCAGATTACATACTTAACTCTTTCTGTTTCCTTTTTTTCTAAATGTTTTGCTGTGAAATATGCATGCTGATAAGGGGTAGACAGTCCATTTTCTAGTTCAGTAAAAACTCATTTAAGTTTACTCTAACGTCTGATATAATATATATATATATATATATATATATATATATATAAATTTTCAGCATTCAAAAAAAAACTTGGACAGCATTTGCAACATAAGTTATAGTGCAACTGCTGCCATGAAATTGTCTAGTTCTGCAGCTTATGATGGCAGGTATGCAAATACATAGAAATACTTTCTTTTGTATATATGTAAATAATTCTGCTGTCCAGTTGTGTTCATTGTAACTGCATGCAGAATATACTGTCAGTTTTCTTCTATATTAATAATTTTATGTTAACTGTGTCGTTTCTGTACTCCTGTATGCTGGTAATGACCGAAAAGGGTCTCTGGACCAGCCCACCTACCCAGTCATCATCAAATTGTAAAATAAAAATAAAATAAAAAATATATATATTTCACACTCTGTGTAACCTTCCTAAAAACTTTTCAAGTTAACTGATGTACCTTATCAAGGAGTGGCAATCCCCAGTTAAGATTTTTCTTTAATCTGTATCCTATGTTTATTCCGGCCATTTTCATATCTGTTCAGTCTTCCTGCCTGTTGTGCCCTCTTGCTGATTGTCTGGAAAGAAGCTGCTATTGTACCCTTCCAAAGTTGGCATCAACCTCCCAGTCTTTCCAGTTCAGGCAAATTCCCTTTGATGCTCCTCACTGTTCCTAATGCAGTAGCCTTTGGCTGTTTGGAATGCAACTTGTCTAGAATAAAACAGCAACTGGCCAGCTTTACAAAGCACTGGCTTCCGCCCACACCTTCACTTTGAGTGCTGATTGTACAAGCCCATTCATGGGGAGAAACCAGCATTCCAAGTGCAGATTACCTCAGAATAACTTTAGAGCTTTCTTACCACATCAAGGAATAACAGTTGAGAGGCTTCACAAGAAACAGCAACTGGCTACAGGCTTCATTTCTGGCAGATAAGTTCCCATTTGGGAACCCTATGGCCAAAGTATGTGCTTAAGGAAATTGAGTATGTGACAATCTGCAACTCTGAGTAAACTGTGAATAGTGGAAAAGTACTGAAAAACAAGAGCTTGCTTGAAAGCAGGAAATGTGCCTTACATGGATGTACATCCAATTTTCTTTTTCTGCCTAGAGATAATAGTAATGTGAACTGCTTTATGCCTATGGGTAAACCACTGATTGGTTAATTGTCTTTTGTACTAATTTAATTGGTCTAGTTTATATTTTTGTACTGTCAGCAGTATTACCGGCATATAAGCTTATGCATTCCTTTGTTCGGGGAGTCTCCCTGGTACTTTCCATGAGGCTCCCATACATGTGTAATAAACACCACTGAATGAGAGGAAGAATTGTCTTGTCTTCATTTAAGATAAAATGCTAAATGCAACAATTGGTGCCCTTTACTCGGATCTGAATTGACAACAGCTGCGGCAGTTGGGGATTGAACGAAATATTGCTAGTGAAAGGGCCCATGACAGACTTTTCTGTTCTGGCAGTGTTTCTTTCATTTCCTGTACGTGCCTGCTTTAAAATTTGGTATTGATAACTTTATAGAAATGTAATAATTTCTCTCATTCAGTTGTTTTGAGGTAAGTGGCATGCATTTCTTTTCTGATATTGATTGTGCAGTATGAGAGTGGGTTAAAACTAAAAACTGGCGACATAAGAGTGAAAGGAGATACAAGAGTGGGGAAAACGACGTTTACAAAACGTCACAGCTAAATTTGTAAAATACAGTATAGTTTATTGTGTGAAAATGGGAGCGAGTGTGGGAACCATAAAGGAGCCAGAAAGAGGTACACCAGCTGGTTATATGTATTTTCGTGTGTCCCGGGAGGGTGATGGCAAACTCGCCTTTCCAGAAAATGGTACTTTTAATAAAAATATTTTGCTTAATCTCCAAGGAAAGTTAAGGAAGAAAGGGAGAAGAATACCAGGGTTGTGTTGGGCAGCATTTAATGATTGGATGACAGAGGCGAAAGAAAGAGAAAAGGATTTGGTTATTAGTAGTCTAAAAGATAATCAGCAGAAATTAAAAGAGCAATTGAGGGAATTACAACACACTGCTAGTAATTTAGTGTAGTAAACGGTAAATGCTTGAAGGACCCACCCTTTAAGGGGCTTTATCCTGTAAAGGAATTAGCTAAATTGCAAGTAACTGAATAGTCAGAAGACAATAATGCCTGACTTCCCCCACCGCTGACTGCACCACCGATTGCACCCCCGCAGTATCAGCCCCCCCCCCCTCACTCAACAAGGAGCCGAAACACAGCAGCCAGATTCCACCACTAAAGATTCCACCCCTAGAGAGAGAGAACAAGCTGCGGACAGTCAGTCTAGTGAATCTGATCCAGAAACGAGTGATAGAAAAAAGGGACCAAGAACTCGTAGTAAGACTTATAAAGAAGCAAAGGCTTTAATGTACTTTAAAGCTAAACCCTATTATAAAGGAAAAGGGAAATGAGATTTACACCGACAGAGGCATTTTGGCCAGTTCCCCGCTATAATTGACAGTGGGGATGGATATTTTGGGCCAGATAAATGTAATCCAGATTCAGAATTGGAGTCATCAGGTGACGACAGATTGTTACCTTTGAAGGAGGTTCCTAACCCAGCCCATGCTAGAAGTGCACAGGAACCACCGACCATTGTAGTACCTAGGGCGTGGTCGGCGGTTGATTTTCAAGCCATTACCAAATCACTACCGCCTAAACGTACTAATCCAGCTAAGTTCCAGCGGGACATATTTGTTTACAAAATACCACAATAGAAGAAGTCAGGGCAGTTCTTCAGTATGCCATATCGGCTGATCTGGTGAAACGAATTTGGGACCATGCTAATGTCCCTACTCCGATTCCAAAACATGATGCACAAGAAGATAATGGGTTTGAAGCGGTCAGACAGCGTATAGTAGATGCTATTACAGTAATAGGGCCACCCACACCCAACTGGTCCAAAATCAGGTCAGTTCTTCAAAAGGAAGATGAACCTGTGGACAAGTATTTAAATTGTCTCACTGAAGCCTTTGAGGCTTATTCTGGTTACCCAGAGCCCACCAATGGGCCGGCACAGAGTGGATTGTCGGCTGCCTTCGTAGATGGGCTACTCCCACAAGTACGGGATAAGCTAAAGGAAGTATGTTTAAACTGGTCTAGTCTTGGATTGCATGAATTAGTCACACAAGTGCAATACCTCTCCGAACACTTAGCACAGGAAAAAAAGGACTTACAGGAAAAATTGGTTAAAGTACAGATTCAGATGTGTACTACCTTCGGGCAGTGTGGACGTCAAGGGGCAGGAAACCAAAATAAACAAAACTGGCAGGAAACACGATCAGCCCCACCCCAGAGCTATAATAATCAGATGGAGTGTTTCAATTGTGGCCAAGTAGGCCATTGGAGAAATGAATGTCCGTATCTGGCTGAGCAACCTGCCCCATCCACTGATACGTCACCTCAGTGGAATTCTAATTGGACCCCATCTAATCGGCAGCCATCGCAATGAAGGTTCCCTGAGCAAAGACAACAGCAGTTGTGCCCTTTCATCCCTGTGGATCAAGATGGACCACATGTTATGTTACTTGTCAAAAATAAACCATACCCAGTTTTAATTAACACTGGAACAACTAAATCTATGTTAGCTGGCGAAGCAGCAATAAATGTCCCCCTTTCCAATAACACAACTAGAGGGGTAGGTGTCTCTGGTATTCCTATTGAATATTCTGAAACCGTCCCAGTCCCAGTAACTTTGGGACCTTTACAAGACAATCATGCATTTTTAGTAGGACCCTCAGCACCTTTATATTTATTGGGGAGAGATTTGCTCTATAAGATGGGAGCAACCATTTTCTGCACAGCTGAAGGAGTATAATTACAAGTACCTTCAGATAAACAAGATAGTATTTTAGCTACTTTGGATGATATTGTCACTCTGCAAACAATATGTATGCAGTCTGACCTCGATAAAAATAAGCATTTAAATTCATTACCCTCTCATTTATGGACCATTCATGATAATGATGTTGGGTTTCTGATTTCAGCCACTCCTGTAAAAATAACCTTAAAACCCGGAGCAAAGTTACCTCGGGTACCACAGTACCCTTTGATGGCAGAGGCTACATCTGGTATTGTTCCCGTCATTTCTGCCTTGGTACAACAAGGAATTGTAGTACCTACAACAAGTCCATGTAATACTCCAATTCTACCGGTAAGGAAACTTGGTAAACAAGCTTACTGATTTGTGGAAGACTTGCGAGAAGTCATTAAAGCTGTCTTGCCTATTTTTCCAGTTGTACCAAACCCAGCTACGATTTTAAGCTGTATCCCACCTACAGCACATTGTTTTATGGTTGTAGATATCTCATCAGCTTTCTTCTCTATCCCAGTACATTCTGATAGTCAGTATTTGTTTGCATTCACTTATAAGGGCCAACAGTATACTTGGACCTGACTACCCCAAGGCTATGTAGAATCTCCAACCCTAATTCCTAGAGAGATGCACAGACAGCTGTATGATTTACAGTTACCACCACATTCAGTATTGGTCCAGTATGTAGACTATATCCTTATAGCTTCACAAGATACTAAGTCTTGTATAGAGGATTCACTTCTAGTTTTAAAGTTTTTAGCTGAACGAGGTTTTAAGGTAAATAAATCTAAACTGCAGTTCTGTCAAGAAAAGGTACAATACCTGGGACACATCATTTCTATGGGTTTACGTAATATACTTCCAAGTAGAATTACCTCCATTCAGACTGCCCTCCGCCCTGTAACTTAGAGACAACTCAGAGGGTTCCTCGGCCTAGCAGGTTATTGTAGACATTGGGTGCCCAATTTTTCAGAAATTTCGACCCCTCTGTTACATCTTCTAAAAAAGGAGGTCACAGACCCTCTGCCTTGGTCCCCTGAACATGAAAACACCTTTCAGGCTGTTAAGACAGCACTGATAAACCCACCTGCCCTGGGGCTCCCAGATTATTCTAAACCCTTTGTTTTCTTCTGTTGTGAAAGAAACAAGACTGCCCTAGGCTTGCTAGTGCAAGCACGCACAAGGGCTATCAACCTATAGCATATTACAGCACTCAGACCCTGTTGCTTCTGGCTATCCACCCTGTTTACAAGCGGTGGCAGCTGCTGCTGTTTTGATCACTATGGCAGCACCATTGACTTTAGGACAAGACACTGTACTAACAGTACCTCATGCGGTGCAAGTGTTACTTTTAAAAACAAAAACACAATATCTTTCTAATGCTCGCCTCACTAAATATGAGTTAAGTTTATTAAGTAATCCCGCTGTTCAAATTACACGTTGCCCACCACTAAACCCTGCTTCATTGATTCCAACGAGTGATGAGGGAGAACCACATGACTGCGTGCTTGTAGTTAACACTGTCCTTTCTCCCGGGTTAGATTTGCAAGATGTTCCTTTGCTTAATCCTGATTTAGTTCTTTTTGTAGAGGGGTCCTGTTTACGAAATAATCTTGGCGAACTCCAGGCTGCATGGTCTGTCTGTCCGCCATCTGAGGTTTTACAAACCAGACAATTACCACCTGGCACTTCCGCACAAGCCGTGGAATGAGTGGCACTTTCACTTGCATGTAAAATGGCCAAAGACAGATGTGTTACTATTTATACTGATTCACATTATGCCCATGAGGTTGTTCATGATTTTGATACCTTGTGGGAGGAAAAGGGGTTTTTGACATCCTCTGGGACACCGATTAAAAATTACCTGTATATTGATCACCTCTTACAGGATTTATTACCTTCTTAAATTGCTGTTGTCAAGTGTGCAGCTCACCAGTCTAGTGACTCCCTAGTAGCTAAGGGAAATAATTTGGCTGACTAGGCTGCCAAACAGACTGCTCTTTCACACACTGTTCAGGGACAATTTCTGCAGCCTATCTTTCAAATGGTTACTTTTGACACTACTGTTTTAAAAACTTTACAAAGTGAAGCATCGGAATCAGAAAGAAAAACATGGCTGGCCCAAAACTGTTTCAAATGCTCTGATTCAATTTGGCAGAATCCTGATGGCAGATTAATTTGTCCCATATCTGTGTTAAATTCTCTTATAAAAGCATATCATTTGCCAGCTCATGTAGGGGTACAAGCATTAATCAAACAAATCTAAAAGGATTGGTTCGCCTCAGGACTTTCTGCTTCTGTGCAACATTTTTTGAGCACGTGCTCCATTCGTTTACAGCATAATATTTCAGAAGGCACTCTGGTTCCCGCTCAACCAGTGCCAAAAACTAATGGGACCATTTTCTGCCTTACAGTGGGACTTTATTGAACTCCCACCTTGTACTCGTTTTAAATATGTTTTGACTGTTGTTGATATTTTTTCGGGGTGGTTAGAAGCCTACCCATGTGCTAAAAACGATGCTATTTCAGTTGCAAAAAAATTGTGTTATGAACTGATACCTTGTTTTGGTGTTCCTTGTCAAATATACTCTGACCATGGAACGCATTTTACTGCTAAGTTAGATGAAACATTGTGTACAATGTTAGGCACCACTTTGAAATTTCATTGTCCGTATAGACCACAGGCATCAGATATTATTGAATGAATGAATCAGATCTTGAAAACTAGACTTGCTAAAGTCACTTCAGAAACAGACTTAACTTGGGTGCAAGCCTTACTTTCTATGCGAGCACAACCGCATCCTACTAAAGATCTTTCTCTACATGAAATTCTCATGGGTCGCCCTCTGCGTATGCCCATGACACCACCACCACCCCTTTCTGAATATGATGCATTTGATAACGATATTCTCTTGTACTGCAAATCTCTTGTTTCCTTCCTACTGTTTCACCATCAAGTAGCAGCTGCTCAACATCTTCCAGATCCTTTCCTGTTATCTGCCCTACAACCAGGCGATTGGGTTTACGTTAAGTCTTTCTTTAGAAAAACAGCGCTCCAGCCACGCTGGAAGGGGTCCTTCCTGGATGTTCATTGTGTTACACTGCTGCAGTCATCACACTTGGGTTATCTGCTGTCAGGCAGTCCCGCAGTCGGCCCGAGTTCCAAAGTCTTGGTCCGGCGTCGGTTGCTGTCGCTTCTTCCCTGATGTCAGTGCGACAGGGGTATAAAAGAGGCAGCCGACGCCATTTTCTTCAATCCTTCTTGCCACGCGGTGCCTGAAGCAGAAGCAGTTCACAAGTCGGCCGACTCCTGAGATTTTCAAATCGAATTTCAGACAGAAGTCTTCAATAAAGCTAAGTACCCCGTTGGGGAACCTTTTCTTGCCTCAGTCCAATGTCAGAAAAAGTTAATTGCATTTCTTGTGGGAAGCAAATACCTCATAAAGATTTTAATTCTTATTGTATCCCTTGCCTAGGCCCAGACCACGACGTCACAGGTTGTCGTTTTTTTGCTAGGTTTAACAAACGAACTATTAAACATCGGTTTGATTTCGCGTGACATTATTTTGGAAGAAAATTTAATTATACCATGCCGTCGGAGCAACCGATGACCGGGATGCAAAAAAAGCGCAAAGATAAGGACAGGCAGCCGAGACCCAAACCAGACACCAAGGCCTCTGCTAGGCCAGTCGCCGGTTCTCCGGTTTTCAGTGAGGCGCCTACGCAGCCCCTGATGACCGCTGATTTAGAACCCCAGCCTGCATCCGACTCCCAAGCGGAGATTGCAGGGCCTCCAGAGCCTTTATCTTTAGGCACTTCCAATTCCATGGCTGAAGGGGATTCCGGTGCAGTTGAAAGGCCGTCAGTTGCTGAAGGTGTCTTCAGACTGACTACACTTACTATTAAATCCTATGCAAAACTGAAAACTCCATTAAAAGTAAGGAAGCCTGTACAGCAGTCTCCAGTGCAAGGCCCCATGCCTAAGAAACAGATGCTTAAAATGGCCAAAGACTTAATTACCATAATCAGGGGTTCCCATCCCCCACCTGACAAAAGGCCTAGACAGGAGGAGGACTATCCTTCCTCTGACCAGGTTTCCATTTCCTCAGATTCTTCTGAGGAATAGGAGTACTCTTTTCCCCCTTATGAAGACTCTGATGCTGAAGAGTCTATTCCTTCAGCATCTCACCCAGAAGACTACTCTTTTGGGGAAACTTTGCATACCATGAGGGAACATTTCCACTGGGAAGGCCAGGATTACTCTGATTCTAAGAAAAGGCTCCGAGAGTTCTTCTTACTACCCCAGCACAGACCCCTTGCTATTCCACCTGTGTTAAACATTGTGGATGATGTTTATTCAGAATCTAGCCTTTACCCAGATTCATTACCCTCCTGCACCAGCCAAACCAGACAGATACTACAGAGTCCCTGACTCACATAAATTCCTATATAAAAGCCCTGTTGCTGACCGAGAAACCATTTCCCAGGGTCCCAAAGGGGTTAAGGCCTCTATTGCTAAAAATCCTGTACCGTCTAAAAGGGATTCTAGAGCACTAGACAGATGGGGAAAGAAAGTATATACCTCAGCTACTCTAGCTATGAGGGCCTTAAATTGCGAGTTTCACATGCTGAAATATCAACAATATTTGATGTCTCAATTAAAACAAAAAATGAGTACACATACAGAGCAGCCTGATTACAAGGAAATGCAAGATTTGTTGCATGCAGCAGAACAAGTGGGAAAACATACTTTGCAATGTGGATTTGTTTCATTGGAAGCTTCTTGCAGAGCAGCTGTAACAGTGTCTGTCATTCGTAGGCATGCCTGGTTAAAAGAACAAACTTTACCTGATCATGTTAAAGCAAAGTTATTGGATGCACCCTTAGAGCAGGATGTTTTATTTGGTGTGAAAGCAGAAGAGGTTTTAAAGAAAGTGGAGGATAAGGCAAAATCTATGCAGACGGTCAAGGATTTTTTACAGGTTCAACCCCCTCTTTCAGCAGAAATTGGCCAACCAAAAACTGGTCCTTTCCAACTTCTGACAGACCACAGAGGGGCGAATACAGACGCCCAAGGGGCAGAGGTCAGCCACAAGGATCTTACAAGCCACGACAATGGGGTGCCACAACCCAGAAAGGAGGAGAAGACAGGTCTCAAACTATCAGAAGACAATCACAATGACTTACCCCTCAGACTGCCAAGCAAATCACTCTTGGCAGTTCCCTTGGGAGGAAAACTTGCCCTTTTTGCAGACAATTGGCACATCGTCACAAAAGACAAATGGGTCCTAAATATTGCAACTGAAGGATACAGGTTCCACTTTCACACTTTACCAAGGATAAAAGGAATGCCAAACCTGCCATCAAATCAATGGGCAGAGGCTCAAAGACAAATTACAGCACTCATGGACATGAGAGCCATTCAACAGGTTCCTACACAGGAGCAAGGACAAGGATTTTACTCAAGACTCTTTCTGGTTCCCTGAAAGGACAAAGCCTGGAGACCCATTCTGGACCTTTCAATTCTAAACACATACCTGGAAGTACCCAAATTCAGGATGCTCACACTACAGCAACTTCTTCCCATGCTGGGCAAGAAGGCTTGGCTAGTAACGTTGGACCTCAAGGAGGCATACCTGCATGTCCCTATCAGACAAAATTGCAGAAGATACCTCCGATTTATAGCAGGTACAACTCATTACCAATTATCTGCACTGCCCTTTGGCTTATCTACTGCACCCAGGGTCTTTACAAAATGCCTGACACCAGTAATTGCATACTGCAGACAAAGAGGAATCCAAATATATCCATACCTGGACGACTGCCTTATTCAAGCAGACAGCAAGGACATTCTTTTAAAACATCTGGCATTTGTAAAAAACCTACTAATTTGCCTAGGGTACACAGTAAACGAAAAGAAGTCAAAACTAGTGCCCTCACAAGACATAATATTCCTGGGTGCCAGCTTGAATACAACGGCCCAGATGGCTTATCTCACGCCAGACAAGCAAGGACAACTGACTCAATACTTCAAAATGATGGCAGCAAAGACCCAACTCCCTGCAAGAAAAATTCTGCAGGCCTTGGGATTCATGGCATCTTGCATACTACTAATACCATATGCCAAACTGCATATGAGGAAATTACAATGGTACCTGAAAAGCGTATGGACTCAACACAGCCATAGCTTGGAAACAATAATACCACTAATTCCCTGCCTTCAACAGGAGTTTCTATGGTGGGCTCAGGCATGTCACCTCAACAAGGGTCAGCCTTTCACCTTGCCCACAGCCAGGCAAACAATGACAACAGATGCATCGGATTACGCCTGGGGAGCACACATGGCAGGACAGTGTATTCAGGGCAAATGGTCTGCAGATCAAATGCATCTCCACATCAATCAAAAAGAGAAGCTAGCTGTACAAAATGCCCTAACAGCTTTCAAGGACCTCCTACATCCAGGACAACTTCTAATAAAGACGGACAACACCACAGTGATGTGGTACATAAACAAACAAGGGGGAACACATTCCTACCCCCTATGCAGGCAAGCAATGACCTTGTGGAACACAGCACTGACCTACCAAGTTCAACTACAAGCACAATTCCTGCCAGGAAAGAAAAATACATTGGCAGATGAACTAAGCAGAAATATCATGGATCCTCACGAGTGGAAACTAGACCCACAAGTATTCACAATGATAACTCAAAAATGGGGGAGCCCAGACATAGATCTGTTTGCTCCCCCCAAAAGTACAACTGCAAAAGTTTTGCACAAGGACATACCACACACTAGCCTGGAAAGTTGACGCCCTCTCATTCAGTTGGAAAACACTAACAGTGTATGCCTTTCCTCCACTGCCTCTTCTGGCAAAGGTGCTGCTAAAAGCCAGATTAGAGAGGCCAAAAATGATACTCATTGCTCCAGACTGGCCACGCCAACACTGGTATCCAATATTAAGGAACATGGCTCAAGGCCCACCATGGATTTTACCTCAAATTCCTCACCTGCTGACTCAGCAAAACAATCAGATTCTATACAGCCAGCTCAAGACTTTAAATCTGGCTGCATGGCAGATTATCTAAACAACCAGTTAACACTTCTCTCTACAGCTGTTATGGATGTCATTCTGGAGGCCAGGAGACCCAGCACCAGGAAAACCTACTCGGACAAATGGAAAAGATTCTGCGCCTGGAACCAGGCTAAAGGCCAAAATCCTCTTGTCCCAACTATTCCTCAGATTCTGCAATATTTAACTGAGATGTTGCACAAAGGCCTTTCCTTTTCATCTATAAAGATCCATGCTTCAGCTATTTCAGCTCATTACAACACAAGACAGTACCTTAGAGGGGCTAAGAACATAAGACCGCCCCAAAGAGCACCAACACCAACTTGGGACCTCAATTTTGTTTTGGAAAAACTTACATTACCGCCCTTTGAGCCAGCTTTTTCAGCTGATTTACAATTTTTATCATGGAAAACTGCTCTGCTGCTAGCAATAACTTCAGCACGAAGAGTCTCAGAGCTACAGGCCCTAATGGCATTGGAGCCTTTCATCATTTTTCATCAAGACAGAGTCTCTTTACGAACTAACCCTTCCTTTATGCCAAAGGTAGTATCCAGTGTGGCTATAAACCAAACCATTCATTTGCTCACCTTTTATCCAAACCCCCAGAATAAAGGGGAAAGGCTCCTACACTCTTTGGACATTCACAGGCAATTACGTTTTTACTTGGATAAAACAATGGTTTTCAGAAAATCTGATCAGCTCTTTGTATCCTATACTGCAGGATCTCAAGGAAAGCCTATATCAAAACAGACCATCACAGGCAATTACGTTTCTACTTGGATAAAACAATGGTTTTCAGAAAATCTGATCATCTCTTTGTATCCTATACTGCAGGATCTCAAGGAAAGCCTGTATCAAAACAGACCATTTCAAAATGGATAAGACATTGTATCCGTTTCTGCTACACACACCATGGGAAACCTGTACCTGGTAACATTAGGCCTCATTCCACCAGGGCTACAACAACATCAGCAGCCTTCCTCAGAGGGGTACCAACCAAGGATATTTTGGAAGCTGCAACTTGGAGTTCAGTGCACACCTTCACTAAGCACTACCACTTACCTCTATACTCAAAAAACAGAGCTGGCTTTGCCACTGCAGTTTTGCAGGGCCTACTGGCTACTCCAAACCCTGTTTAGTACCAACCGCCCAGCCTTAGCTTTGGGATTCAACCCAAGTGTGATGACTACAGCAGTGTAACACGATGAACATAGTACAGTTTTGTACCTACCATAAATGTAGATGTTCGAGTGTTCACACTGCTGCAGTTCAGGTTACTCTCCCATCTTCCCCTCTTCTTACCTGGGTTTTATCTATAGCTCCCTGTTTATACAATCTCTAAGATGTATTTTTATATGGTGTATTTGCTTACAGCTGTAGCTATTGTTTTCTACTTATGTAATTTATTTAGGATTATGTATTGCCTTCCTATTTGGGGGCACCTGACATCTGGGGCACGAAAAACTGAAGAAAATGGCGTTGGCTGCCTCTTTTATACCCCTGTCGCACTGACATCAGGGAAGAAGCGACAGCAACCGACGCCAGACCAAGACTTTGGAACTCGGGCCGACTGTGGGACCGCCTGACGGCAGATAACCCAAGTGTGATGATTGCAGCAGTGTGAACACTCGAACATCTACATTTATGGTAGGTACAAAACTGTACTTTCTTCTGACAACGTCATCTGCTGTGCGACTGCAAGGATCTCCAACTTGGATCCACATTTCCCATGTAAAAAAAGTTGTGCCGTCCGAAGACCAACAGCCTTTATCTTTTTCACCTCCAGATTCTCCTCCCATTGCTACTCGTACTCGAAGTAGAACTGTTCAGTACCTGACTATGCCTAATATCTAACCTTTTGGAAAACTCCAAACTTCTGGCACTACGCAGACTCACCAGCCATTTCCACAAAAGTACTGGACAGCCATTTCGGTGATCATTCTTGTTGTACTGTTATTTTTAATGTGGCCATTTTTATTTCCTGCTCCATTGACACATCACACCAAGCGAGCTATTTGGCACCTACCTTTCAACACCTACCAAGCCATCAAATATGTTTATGCTTCTACATTCAACGTTTCTAACTGTTGGATCTGCACTGCCATTCCCTCCGTACATGGGGGATTGTCATTGGCTGCGGCTTCACTAAGTATCATTGATACATAGACTAGCTTACTCGACAACACTGCTGACATTACATCCAGTAAATCTATTGCACTACAACTTTCTCTCAGTCGCAATGGCACTCTGTGTTTCCGACGAAATTACTCAAGTCAACATCATTGGACTCGGAAAATGGGACAAAGTGTCTGCAACATGATAATTGAATACCAGTGCAATTACACAGAAGGAAACCGCATAGCCTCGGGCTGTCGAGTCTCATTTGATGCCATTCAGCTGACATTGAGAAATGCCTCATTACTTGGTTCTCACAAAATCGTATTTCTTGCCATATTCCATGACATAACTATGGGCAGTGACCATTCTTCAAACTTTAGCACCATGGTGCAGGACTGTTATTTTATATGCGGAAGAAAGGCCTACAAATGGCTACAGGAAAACTGGTCTGGTAGCTGTTTCTTAGGTTATTTAGTCCCAGCCATCCGGCGTACATCTGCTTTACCTCAAGGAAAAATTCGTAACGTTCGAGAGGTTAAAAAGCCTGCCAATCCTGTAGGCCAAGTTGGTGCTTCATGGATTTATCATCATGACTTAGCTCATGCTGGCACCAAAGGACTATCTCATATGGACTTGGGTGATGACGTCATATCATTGGCTGGTATAATTCCAGCATATGGAGTAGTAAAATCAATTTGGGAACTGAGAAAACTGTCCAAATTGCTTGAAGTATTAAGCAATGCCACATTTTCTGCTTTAGAACTAGTGACTGATGAACTGACTGCTATGAGAGCTGTAGTCCTCCAAAACCGTATGGCTCTCGATTTCACCCTAGCGGCGAAAGGTGGAACTTGCACTTTAATCCAGGAGGAGTGTTGTACGTTTATTCCTGACAATCAGCGCAAAACTGAAAGTCATCTCGAACTTATTCAGAGAGTTTCCGAACTAAGGCCAAGGAGGCCGATAACTCAGCATGGGCATGGTTAACCAACCTGTTCTCAGGTTGGGGAGGTGGACTAATGAAGTTAATTTTATTAATCGCAGTAATATTGCCTTTCTTGTTGTGTTTTTAATCAAAACATTGATTTTGAAATTAATGTCTTTTAAGACTACTAAAAAGGTGCCAAAGTTTTATATGTCTGCAGTCATAAATATGGACCATGAAATGCAAATGTGTGACAATGTTGAAGGGAACCAGCCACATGGTTATGTTAGACTAAAGGCAAATGTATGATAGAATAAATGGTGATGTTTACACAGCATCAAATGGGGGATTGTAGAATATGAACAGCCAAATTATGTGCTTAAGGAAATTGAGTAGGTGACGATCTGCATGCATTAAGATGGACTTTGTACTGCAAACTCGGAGTAAACTGTGAATAGTGGAAAAGTACTGAAAAACAAGAGCCTGCTTGAAAGCATGAAATGTGCCTTATATGGAAGTGCATCTGATTTTCTTTTTCTGCCTAGAGATGTAGTAATGTGAAATGCTTTAAGCCTACGGGTAAACCACTGATTGGTTAATTGTCTTTTGTACTAATTTAATTGGTCTAGTTTATATATATTACCAGCATATAAGCTTATGCATTCCTTTGTTGGGGATTCTCCCTGGTACTTTCCATGAGGCTCCCACACATGTGTAATAAACACCACTGAAAGAGAGGAAGAATTGTCTTGTCTTCATTTAAGGTAAAATGCTAAATGCAACACTATGTAAGAAGGTAAACTACCTGTCCTCTCCTGTTTAATGAAGAAAATAAATTCTTATGTTTGTACATGGACGTTTGAATGTATCACTTTGTATATGAAGTTAAACTACCTACCCATTGTATAAATTAAAGAAATAATATGTATGTACATAGATGTCTATAAGTACAGAGCTTTTCCTCCCCAGGTCTCCACTGAAAACGTTTACATTTGACCCAGATGGACTTTACAGTAAACAGATGTCAAATAAATAAATAAATATTTGAAATTGAGGTCCTTTTTTCTTGATCAGCTTGTCAGTGCTTACAGTTATCTCACCTTCATTCTTTATGGCATCAGGACTTTCTCCAACAGAAAATGGATTATGAACACTACCACCACCTCTCTCGCTGTCATACATTGCACGTGAACACAAACCTCTTTGCTGTGTTATGACTTTTGTCTTTCAGCCATCCCGTACAAGGGATTCATAGTATATCCAAAAACTTTCCTCTTTGAAACACATTTTCACTGTGGCAACTACCTCTTTAACTGATCTTACCTACTCTTGGTCACTGTAGCCCCACTTCTTGTTCCAGGCACTCCGCTCCTTCTCTGTCATCATCATCGGTTTAGCCCCACAGCAGTACTTGATCACATGATCTGCACATATGCCATTTCTGTAATAACACTTCACTGTTTAGCAACATTTTCATCTGTAGTAGTAGATGCTAACAGCAATTTGTCCAAATCAGTATCAGAAAAATCTTATGAACCAAGCATGCTGTGTGCCATTTAGCTGCTAAGCATAGTCAAGCATTCATTTACAAATGCTCAGTGTCCTTGAAAGAAGACCAGTGAAATTTTTCTGGTATCCTGGCCAAATTTCTCCTATCTTCTGTAAGTGCCACTATAGGTATCCCTGAAAATAGGCCTTAAACATAGTGGGATCAACCTGGTCAATGTAAAGCAATTAGATAAATGTTAAATTAGTATTTGTGTGTGAACATTTCATGGAACAAGTAATTTAGGGAGATCGTTCTCTGATTAGTAATGTTCCATCTTAATTACTGTTTTGAGGCTCAGATTACATACTTAACTTTTTCTGTTTCCTTTTTTTCTAAATGTTGTGCTGTGAAATATGCATGCTGATAAGGGGTAGACAGTCCATTTTCTAGTTCAGTAAAAACTCATTTAAGTTTACTCTAACGTCTGATATAATATATATATATATATATATATAAACTTTCAGCATTCAAAAAAAAACTTGGACAGCATTTGCAACATAAGTTATAGTGCAACTGCTGCCATGAAATTGTCTAGTTCTGCAGCTTATGATGGCAGGTATGCAAATACATAGAAATACTTTCTTTTGTTCATATGTAAATAATTCTGCAGTCCAGTTGTGTTCATTGTAACTGCATGCAGAATATACTGTCAGTTTTCTGTATTAATAATTTTATGTTAACCGTGTTGTTTCTGTACTCCTGTATGCTGGTAATGACCAAGGGTCTCTGAACCAGCCCACCTACCCAGTCATCATCAAATTGTAAAATAAAAATAAAATAAAAAATATATATATTTCACACTCTGTGTAACCTTCCTAAAAACTTTTCAAGTTAACTGATGTACCTTATCAAGGAGTGGCAATCCCCATTTAAGATTTTTCTTTAATCTGTGTCCTATGTTTATTCCGGCCATTTTTCTATCTGTTTAATCTTCCTGCCTGTTGTGCCCTCTTGCTGATTGTCTGGAAAGAAGCTGCTATTGTACCCTTCCAAAGTCGGCATCAACCTCCCAGTTTTTTCAGTTCAGGCAAATTCTCTTTGATGCTCATCACCGTTGCTGATGCAGTAGCCTTTTGCTATTTGATATGCAACTTGTTCAGAATAAAACAGCAACTGGCCAGCTTCACAAAGCACTGGCTTCCGCCCACACCTTCACTTTGAGTGCTGATTGTACAAGCCCATTCATGGGGAGAAAGCAGCAATCCAAATTTAGAT
The DNA here is from genome assembly GCF_019279795.1 of Protopterus annectens. NCBI lineage: Eukaryota > Metazoa > Chordata > Ceratodontiformes > Protopteridae > Protopterus > Protopterus annectens. The sequence goes on along the minus strand of NC_056734.1, from coordinate 424,756,374 downwards.
TACCTCAGAATAACTTTAGAGCTTTCTTGCCACATCAAGGAATTCACAAGAAACAGCAACTGGCTACAGGCTTCATTTACGGCAGATAAGTTCCCATTGGGGAACCCTTCCTCAGAGAAAATGTTGCCTTCATTATTTTACTGCTTGAGGCATTTTGCTTGAAGGTTGTATATTTAAGCAGTATGAACTGTATTTCAGGTCCAGAAATATTTTTTTTTTTGGATCTTGAGTACACTTTGTGACATCTTTTCTTCATTTCTTGTTTTCTGTCAGTGTATGTTCTGTGAAAGGGACTTGGATTTCTCATATGATTTTTATGTACTAGATCTGCTTTTACTTTTGAATTTTGAATGATTGTGTAGGGAAGTGTGTGTGTGTGTGTGTGTGTGTGTGTGTGTGTGTGTGTGTGTGTGTGTGTGTGTGTGTGTGTGTGTGTGCTGCTTCTGAACATTTTTTGTAGTTCTTACTTTCCAAATGACTCTTCCCAGCAGTGCTTAGGGAAATCAGGCTTCTTCCTCTTCTACAGCTTAGATTCTGCCTGACTCTGCTGGTCCTTCTCCCACTGTACCTAAAAAGAAAAAGAAAACAGTTAAAACTTGAGCTCTTTATTTGAGCGCTGGCTCTCACTCTATGCCTCAGCCAATGTTGGGTAACTCTGCAGTGGCCATTGCTGGTTCCTCGACCACTTACTATTCCTTGTAACCCTCTGGTGTAGCCATGGACAGCCAGTCTGGACATGGGGTCAGATACATCCTGTTTGGCTGTTCCAGTGGCCAGTCTGGGCATGGTAGAACCATCTTTTTGGGTCTGGGAGTACCACTGTGAGGTTCTTCTCCGAGGGGCTAGGGAAAGAAACCTCTTGCTAGAGATAAAATGCTATCTCTCAGTTGGTCTTCTTCCAAGGATATACATAGAAAAAAGAAACTAAAGGTCAGATATTGCTCATCCAAAGATATTTTGTCTGTTCTTAAGAATGATTTGCGTACTTTAGCCAGAATATTATTGTACATTTTCAATCCCAAAGAACAGAAATAATTTCTGAGGAAAATGTCAGAAGATTCTGGCTTAGACAGAGACAGGGCTTTTTCTCTCTGACTGATTGTCATACCCAAGCCTATGATTCAAAGTTTGCTGTCTCCAGCTTCATTAGAAGAGTTTTCCTTTTCTAAGACTTGTTCCAGGATTAATAATGTATTTTTGTGGGAACAAGTGGATGCACCTCTAATCTGAGCAGATATTATGATATGCTTTAAGTGGAGCTACTTAATGAGTCACCCTATCCTCCTCTTATATAAGTTGTGAAGGATGTGTTAAATGCTGCTTGCAGTAATCCTGACCCTAAGCCTTCAGCACCCCCAAAAAGCTGAACATTATTAATCGTACACCTACCCCTGCATTTAAGTAAGACAGAAACCTCTGTAGAAGTAGGCGAAAGTAAGACAAATTTCACTAAAACTATACTTTATTCACAAATGAATTGAGCACTTTTGTAAGGTTGTAGGAAAACTTCATCAGAATCAAATATTATACAAACTGTATCAACTTAAGTACTTTAAACACATAAAATCACCTGACCTACCCCACCAATTGAAACCCCTAATTAATGAACATTAAACCAGTAAATGGAAGTGAGTAAAAACAGCATATATTAAAAATATATGTACATGAAAATGAATATTTAAAGTTATGAATATGAAAATAAAAAATGTTGCTTCATACATAATAGGACCTTAACCTCAAAACACTGGCTATTGAAATGGATTCAGTCAAGCCAGGGGGAACCTCAGCGTTCAACTTCAATTGCCAAATCAATTCCTTATATTCAATAAGGTCACACCAAGGCCCCCCCCAAAAAAATATTGTTTATGAACTGTATCTATACCAAAAAACAAAAAATCATTATCTTTTTGAATTTTAGGACCTTAACCAGTAAACAAAACAGGGGATGTAAACGTTTTTAATTTAAGTGATTGTGAACAGAGGCTACTTAAGGAGCTCACTGGAAATAAAGAAATTTGAGTTATGAAACCAGACAAGGGTGGGGGGATGGTCAGTATGTCTAGGAGAGATTACCTTGATTGGATGTTTAAACATGTTTTTGATGAGGATTTTTATGATCAAACTCTCTAAACTTCATTAACATTTCCTATAACAAGATTAGGATTTGTCTGAAAGACATGTTTGACCAAGGTGAAATAACTAGTGAGATTTATACATACCTACAGGTTAAATTTCCTCTTGTACCCACCCTGTTTCCAAAAATGCACAAGTGTTTGGTCGACCCTCCTTTGTAGCCGATATTGAGTGGTAGAACTTCTATTACAGACCCTATGGCTGTATTTACTGACCAGAAAGTTAAACCACTTGTATTTGTAAAATCATGCATTATTAAGGACTTGTGGGACTTTCTACATAAGTTAAGGAATGTACGTTACAGTTCTAAACTTCCATTTTTCACTATTGACGTAGTTAACCTATTTAATGTAATTCCTCAAGATGAGGATTTGGAGATGTTTCACAATTTTTTACTCGAATCAAGGGCCTTTAGTAACAGTGAAATTAATGTATTAAATGCCTTTTTAGAGATAGTGCTAAAAAACAGTTTTGTATTTCTTGACAGACAGTTTTTTCATCAGAAGAAGGGTGTAGCGATGGGGGTGAGTTCTGCCCCCGTATTTGCAAATATAGTCCTTTTGCAATGGGAAAAATGTTTTTTGTTCAACAGGGTGAATACACTAGGATGGCATTTTTATACCAGATATTTGGATGACATTTTTATTGCATGGGATTTAAATGAGACTGATATTAAGAACTTCATTGATTTCCTTCATTCAACCACTTCCTCCTTAAAATTTACCTGCATTTAGAGTACGAAAGAAATTAGTTATTTGGATGTATTGGTCTTAAAGGATGACACAAAGAAGGTTTTACAGAGCACCCATTTATAGGACGTGCACCTTTTCAAACAGTCTTGGATGGTTGTCACCCAGCACACCAGAAAAAAGGCATCATAAAAGAACAATTCATTAGACTAGCTCGTATGATATCAGACAATGAGCTATTTGATCAGTAGTGTGTCAAACTAACAAATATGTTTTTGGCTAGAAACTATCCCCTTGTATTAATTGAGAAGATATACGAGGAAGTTTTAACTAAAAGTCGAAAGGGGAATGTGAAGCCTGTTATGTGTGGTTTAAATTGTCCTAGTGACAAACACACTAACAGGAACAGTGACATCCACTCTTGTTCTTTTATCACTACATACACTCATGATTATCCCCTTGTTAAACAGATCATTATTAACAATTGGTCTTTTTTTCAAACATTTAAAGGCATGAAAGAAATGTTAGGGGATTGACCAAGGTTTGTCACTAGGCATACTAGGTGTGTTAAAAATTTGTTGGAGTTTAACGACAAATCTACACAGAACATTAGCCATAAAAAAGTGGCACATTTAAGTGTAGAAGTTGTAGTCAGTG